>NC_054829.1:15353756-15664015 GCF_018345385.1 Vulpes lagopus | reverse complement strand
TATTTAGATATATGGTATCTAAATACAGGATACAGAGCTAGAGAATATATGGTATATAGACCTCCATTTATTCTCTAGCTCTGTATCTTGCCAATGATAGAGGTGGGCATATTCAGCATCCTATCCTAATATTCACACTATTCTTCACTGCTTCCAGGTAGAGTTAGCAGATCTGACCTCTATGCTTTCTCACAACACTTTTAAACACCCTAATATCATATGAATCATGCTTATTTGTAATTTGTCCATTAGTGGGTCTTTTGTCCTTACAAGATGATGAACTCTTTTAGGACAGAGATATCTTGGTAGCTCCAATCAATAATAGCAAGCACAGTGCTTAACATTTGATAGATGTTCCATAGATGCATATTTAAATAAAAGGATGGTAGACTTGACATAAAACTTTTATCAACTATTTTTATTGTCAATCTGTCACTCCTTTCCTACTCCCAAATGCTCCAAAACACACATTTAAGATAAATGTAATTATCTGTTTTAATAAAGGGCTGAACCTTTAGGTGCTTGCCGAACATACTAAACATTTACATCAAATGGCCTAACCATTTAGGGTTGTCACCCTAAAATTTGGTTGAGAAATATACAAAATGTTCCTATTCCTTGAAAATTAACAGACCATTAATATTTGGTAACTTTAATTAACTTTCCATAAAACAAAACTGAGCCTTTGATTGTGCTATGAATGCTTTCTTGTCAGAAAGAGAAGTTGGAAGAGGATATTTTTTTTTAATTTTTTATTTATTTATTTATGATAGTCCCAGAGAGAGAGAGAGAGAGGCAGAGACACAGGCAGAGGGAGAAGCAGGCTCCATGCACCGGGAGCCAGACGTGGGATTCGATCCCGGGTCTCCAGGATCGCGCCCTGGGCCAAAGGCAGGCGCCAAACCGCTGCGCCACCCAGGGATCCCTGGAAGAGGATATTAACCAAATCACAGAACAACCCTATAAAACTGGATTGTGTTGATCAAGCTTCTATTGACCAGGGCACTGCTGTTCATTGTTATATAATACCTATGTGTTCATGTACTTATATTTTTAAAAATATCAGGGGAGTTTTCTAAGAAGACAGGCAGTCAACAGAAATCAGCTCTCCCTAAACTGGGATAGACAAAGCTATCCATCAGGAGTTGAATACAGGGGCAACTGGGTGGCTAGTTGGTTAAGTGTCTGCTTTTGGCTCATGTCATGATCTAAGGGTCCTGGGATGCACCTCTGTCTCCCACCTTGGCGTGGGGGGGGGTCCCTGCTCAGTGAGGAGTCTGCTTCTCCCTCTGCCCCTAGCCCCCACTCATGCCCTCTCTCTCAAATAAATACATAAAATCTTAAAAAAAAAATAGAGTTGAGTATAATTCTACCATCTTAAGTAATCTAGACCCAGAGTCAACCTTTAAAAAACAGAGAGAAATAGGATACTTACTTGGGATAGTAACATAAAATATTTTACTTTTTTTGTCTCAGAAAAATGTATATGTGGTGTTTTCTCATAAAGAATTTCAAACGAACTTGACAAATGTTTTAACATTGCTTAAAGCTCACATAAATGCTTGCAATAATTGCTTATTTAGGGCTAAAAATTGTTTGTAACTATTATTAACATTTTGTTGTGGTTAATAATAATAGCCATTTATTACAGTAAAATGTCAACAATAAAACCAAAGGTATAATGAGGAAAATAAAGATCACTCATGCAATGCATGGTATCATAAAAGCTAAAAAAGTGGGTATAAGAATTTCTCTGCCTGGGTGCAACACTGTGATCTCAAACAAATAATTTAAACTTTTGTTTCCTCAACATTTAATAAGAATAACTTACATAATTGTATTATCTGAAGGATTTAGAACATGGTCTTACATATAACAATTACTCAGTATATTTTGTTATTATTAGTTATTACTATTTTGGAAATCTAGAAAGAACTATTTATCTTGAATTTAAATCAATAAGCTACTTATACTGTTGTTTGTTGTAAAATCTGTAGTATTAGTAAGAATTCTATATTGAGACTTGGTTCTGAATGAAAACTAAACCCAGGAGTTTAAATCTGTACACTCCACTTTTTTTCAGGATCTCACTGAGATTACAAAATGACTATATAAAAGTAGAAAAAAAAAATGTTAGCAGAGCTGGAAACGGGGGAAGATGATGTATCTAGGCCCCAGGATCTGAGGAATTTGGGTAAAGATATTGTTCAGCGGTAAAATGGTAGAAAAGCACATGAGTCATACAAGAGAAGGAATCGATTCCAGAGTTTGAAGTGAATGAGAAGAAGTAGCATGGCAGAGACAGAAGGGAAAGGGCTATTCATGCTTGGCTGCACATTTGATCACCTGAGAATTTTTTTTTAAGTTTATGTATTTATTCATTAGAGACACAGAGAGAGAGAGGCAGAGACCCAGGCAGAGGGAGAAGCAGGCTCCTGTGGGGAATCCAGTGTGGGACTCGATCCCAGGACTCTGGGATGATGACCTGAGCCAAAGGCAGACGCTCAACCAATGAGCCACCCGGGTGCCCCTGAGAAAGTTTTCAATAATAATCACATTCAGATCTCATTTCAGAGCAATTGAATCATAATCGTGGTGGTTGGGAGAATTCAATACATATCTTTTCTGTTGTATAAATTTTCTAGATAATTCTATTTCTATGAGATGGTTATGAGCCTTTGGTCTAGGAAACAAACATTAAATATACTTGCATTTCCTGGGAAGTACAAGGATACCACTACACAAAACCCAGCTGTTACAGTCCCTCTCAACTTATACTTGATGTTGGCACACGCTACGTAATGCTGGAGGCATTACTACAAGAGAGTTCACATCTAATAGCCCTATGCCTCTGAGAGAAGATAGGGGAAGGGAAGATGTAGTTGGTCATTTACCCAGTGTTTGTTGTAAAATCTGAAGCTTTTGTAACAAATGCTTAAGGAGAAAAATGTAGATGACAAAAGATCAAATATATCAGGCAAAATAATAAATATAAATGGATTAGAAGTTCTCGTAATAAAATTTGTATAAGAATACATAAAAATAATGCCATGCCGTTATAGTAGTAAAACGAATTATCGAAAAAAGTGTTAAAAGTGAAAGAAAATATGTATTAGGCAAATGAAAACAAAATCTCACTGAGTTCCAACTCAATATCAATGTCAAATAAGATGAAATTCAAAGTGAAAACTACTGAAAAGGACAATGATAAGTCATTTTATATCAATGAAAAATGGAACCTACGAAGAATTTTCAAAACATTTTAATGTGCTGAATAACGTTGCTTCAAATGTATTGCAGAAAAGCAATAAAAAAAAACAAGGAAGTCTTCCATTAAATGAAATATGATATAGTAGAATCAGTCTTTGTATTCTTGACAGATTTTTTCTTAAAATATACAAATTCCAGATATTTTCAATTAATTTTATTATTGTACTCATTAATCTAATATCCCAGGCTTGAATGTTTGCAAAGCAAACAGCATTCATCAGGATAAGAAGAATAAACTTGATTGTCAAAGTGGATGTTTCATGTGTAAAATTACATTGAATTACATATTTAAGATACTAGAGTTTAAAAAAAATACTAGAGTTAAGTTAAATTTCAAGAAAAATATATTTAAAATATTCTGCTCTCCTAAATTTGGGTTTTCCAAACTATTTATGTCTCATAGCATATATATTAAATGCAAAAAAGGCAAAATTTTGAAGTAAATATACCGATTCACTATCTATTTATAAAATTGCATAAAATCCATCCACTAGAAAACTAGAGACTGTGGGATAATGACTGTAATGTTAAAATAAGTCATTAAAATAAAAAAGTAATTAGCTAAAATTTTCAGAATATTTAAAACATGATATTTTAAAGTAAAAAAAAGAAAACACTGGTTTTTACCTTTTCAATTATCATTGGTTGTAAAGGAATATTTATAAAGAAATTATTTACAAAGAATAAAATTATAAAGGAATAGTTGTACCTGAATGGGTCCTTAAGAAGACGTTTTTATCCTGCCCCTTATAGGCTGAACATAGGGGTCAGAGTGTTAATGCTTTCCACTTGTGTTTCAGAAGACTATAAGCCTCTCAGCAATCTTGATATTCACCAAGGCCACAGAATAACATTACATCCTAGCAGTAAATTAGCATCTAGATTGTATGGATGAATAGTCTCAAAAAAAAAATTATGCACCTAGTATGAAGAAAGCATAGTCAAGAATTTCCTGGAAATGTGGGGTCCTTGGAAGTGCTGAGAAGGAGCAGGGTCCAGAAAGGATGGGCCAAGGACAACCAGAAGACACAGATCTGGCTTGCCTCTGAGAAGTCCCAGCACTATCTATGGTTATCTGTAGCTGATAACAATGCAGGGTACTTGAAGGCTGGAAGGATGAATCACTCCTCAGCTGATACCAGCTCAGGGTGTTCCAATGGAATGAGGTGCAAAGGAGTAGAGGCCGGAAAGAACATAGGATGGCATAAAAACTGATATCAGAAAAATATGCATTTTCTATTCCTCTCCCTTCTCTCTTCTGAGAATGCCACCCATTGATCTCTGTAAAATCAATCACCCTTAGGGAGGCAGGTAAAGGAAATAAATGGAGAAGAAATATGTTAAATTCGACTAAAACTTTAACAAAAATAACTGTAAACTAAACATAGCATTATTAGGTGTCTTAAAATGGCTTATTGGTTATTAACTTTTCTACCATTATTAGTAAAATGGGGAGTTAATTATATTCACTTACTAGAAAATTAGGAAAATCATATTTCTGAACATTTGTCTTGTAAGTGTAAATTTCAAGCCTGCTAAACATTTATCCCTGTCAGTTATCTCACCAGTCATGATTAGAATGTCTCTCGTTGTTGATATTCCATGGATGTTGTAAGAGTCTGCTAATATATTCTTACAAATATAATAAAATGTGTATTAAAATGTGACATTGCAGATATTGCAAAATACATAATTTTTTTCATGCAATTGATGTTAGAGAACACATAGGGGAACACACAGAGAAATTATTGAAATATGTATGTTTGCTTTATTTTTTTAACTGAAGTATAGTTGACATACAATATTACATTAGTTTCAGGTGTAGAGCGCAGTGATTTGACAAGTCTATGCATTATGCTACGCTCACTGCAAATGTAGCTACCATCTGTCATCATACAACACTACTACAATATCACCGACTATCCTCTATGCTATACCTTTTATCCCTGTGACTTACTTATTCCCTAAGTGAAAGTCTGGGTCTCCCACTCACCTTCACCTATTTTGCCCATCTCTATAACCCACTCCCTCTGTAACCATCAGTTTGTTGTCTGTATTTGAGTCTGTTTCCGCTTCCAGTTTACTTGTTTGTTCATTCATTTGTTTTGTTATTTAGATTTTATATATAAGTGAATTCATATAATATCTGTCTTTATCTGCCTGACTTCTTTAACTTACCATAATATACTCACGGTCCATCCATGTTGTCACAAAAGCACAAACTCATCCTTTTTTTTCCTGGCTGGGTAGTATTTTATTACACACACACACACACACACACACACACACAACAAAGCTTCTTGTATCCATTCATCTATTGATAATCATTTGGGTTGCTTTTATATCTTGGAATTTGTAAATAATGCTGCAATAAATAGAGTGCATAGAGCTTTTCAACTTAGTGTTTTCATTTTCTTTTTGTAAGTACTTGGCAGTGGGATTACTGTATCATATGGTATGTTTATTTTTAATTTGGGGGGGGAACCTCCATATTGTTTTCTACAGTGGTTGGATTAATTTACATTCACAGCAACAGTGCATAGGGGTGCTTTTCCTCCACATCTTTCCCAAAACTTACTATTTCCTGTCTTTTATTTTAGCCATTTCTGATAGGCAAAAAGTGATATTGTGATTTTGATTTGTATTTCCCTGATTAGTGATATTGAGCATCTTTTCATTTTTCTTTTTACCATCTATATGTCTTCTTTGTAAAAATTGTCTATTCAGGTCCTCTGCCCCTTTTTTTTTGTAATCAAATTGTTTGCTTTTTTGGTGTTGAATTGTATAAATTATTTTTATATTTTGGATATTAACTCCTTATCATATATATTACTTGCAAATATCTTCTATTAGCCTTTAAATGTTGTTGATCTCCTTAACTGTGAAAATATTTTTATTTTGATGTAGTCCTGATAATTTATTATTATTTTGTGTTTTTCTTGCCTGAGAAAATAACAACCAATACCACAGAAATACAAAAAATTGTAAGAGAATACTATGAGAAATTATTTGCCAACAAGTTGGACAACCTAGAAGAAACAGATAAATTCCTAGAGAATACAATCTTCCAAAAATTAATCAGAAATAGAAAATCTGAATGATCGATTTCTAGTAACAAACTTAAAATAGTAATAAAAAAAAACTCCCAACAAAGACATGACTAGGGCCAGAGGAATTTGTAGCTGAATCCTACCAAACCTCTAAAGAAAAATTAATACATATTCTCTTCAAAATATCCCCCCAAAATTGAAGAGGAATGAAAATTTCCAAATTCATTCTATGAAGTCACCATTACCCTGATACCTAAATCAGAGAGACACTACCAAAAAGAGAAGGGAGGCAAGAAAACTATAGGTTGATATTCTTGACGAACATTATGCAAACAGCTCAACAAAATATTGGCAAACTGCAATACATTAAAAGGATCATTCACCTCTCTCTAGTGGGATTTACTCTGGGAATACAAAATGGTTCAATATCTATATATCAATTAGCATGATATATCACATCAGCAAAGGAAAGATTAAAAACCATACGATCATCTCAACAGATGCAGAGAAAGCATTTGTCAAAATTTAGCAACACTTCATAATAAAAAGTAGCAGTGAAGTGGGTTTAGAGGGAATACACCTCAATATAACAAAGAACATTTATGAAAAACCCACAGCTAACATTACTTTCAATGTTGAAAAACTGAGAGCTTCTCTTCTAAGATTAGAAGCAAGGCAAGGATGTTTATACTCTTGCCACTTTATTCAACATAGTATTGGAAGTCCTAGTTATAGCAATCAGACAGGAAAAAAAGACAAAAGGCATCCAAATTGGTAAGGAAGAAGTTAAACTGTTACTGTTTGCAGATAGCATGATAGTATGCATAGAAAACCCTAAGACACCACCAAAAAAATTAAATATAATAAATAAATGTGGAAAAGCTGCAGAATACAAAGTTAATATATAGTAACTGGTTGTGTTTCTTTACATTAATAACGAAGTGGTACAGTATGATGACTGAGGCACTGTACTAGAAAGCAAAACACAAAAAACCTCAGACCCTCAGTTTCTACTGTGCCTCTCTAGGAGTACACTGGGATTCTGTGACTTTAAGGAAGTGATTCACCCTACAAAGTGCTTACTTCATTATTGGTGTATAGTATGTTCTAGTATTAAGACGATTTGTTTCATTCGGTGTCAGGATAAGCAAAAATCTAAAGAGACCTGAAGTTACCAAAATATTATAGTTGTAGAACTAAGAATGCTTGACATCTCTACACCCCCCTCTTGATTACTGAGGGGTAAAGAATCAGTCTGTCTATCTCATCCACAGATTTTAACAATCTCTATCAGTGTTTTGTCTTGTTTTATCTTGATTTTCCACTTTTAGATTTTTCTCCTCTGTTAGTTTTTTTTTTTAAATTTCACATTTAATAAATTATTTCTGAAGACAAAAAGTGTCTTTGTAGTTTTGAGTAAAAAATATTTGAAAATAAAATCAAGGTCACCATAGTACTTAATTGTATCCACTTAATTTAGAGAGGAAATTTCAATCCATTACACTCCATTTTCTTTTGTTTGTTTATTTTTTATTTATTGTAAATAAAGCCGTCCTAGTTTTTATAAAAATATATTGAGGTATAATTTTTATATAACATCTTATTACTTTCATGTGTACATTATATTTTTATACATAAAAATAATTCCCATATAAGTTTATCATCTGCCATCATACAAAACTATTACAACATTATTGAATATATTCCCTATGCTGTACATTACCATCCATTTTATTTTTTTAAGATTTTATTTATTTATTTGAGAAAGAGAGAGAGAGCATGAGAGAAACCAGCAGTGCAGAGGGAGAAGCAGGCTGCCCATCAAGCAGGGAGCCTGATGTGTGGCTCCATCCTAGGACCTCGGGATCATGACCTGAGCTAAAGGCAGCCACTTAACCAACTGAGCCACCCAGGCACCCACCCTCCATTTTAAAAGAATTCTCCCAAGGCACATTTTAATATGGAATGTGTTTTCACTTTGCCATGGCATTTTCCATAATCAATTGATGCTGAATTGAATTATAATAAAACTTGGGGGGAAAAGCAGAACAGCTTTGCTTCAGTGAAAGTAATTTTTCTTTATAAATATATTTTCAAAGAATTTTATAATTACAGAATATTAAATTATCCACTAGAAGCAACTTTTACATCTTATCAAATTAAAACTGGTCACATACACAGATATAAAAGGGTCTCCTCACAAGAATCTTATAAGAAACTACAAATTTCATTTTCAGTATAAAGGAATGAGTTATATTTTCATTAATTGATGAAATTAATCTATCAATTCATTTATTTGTATCCTGAATTCCCACTCTGGGAGAGATAATGTTCATACGAAAGCAAATATGACACAGTTTTTGTTATCGACAAACCTATCATGGATGTAGGAAGGCAAAATGAAATTTTACTCAGTTAAATAGCAATGCATGAGGTATATTTAAATTTAAATTCAACAAAACACAAGGAATGGGAGAACAAAGATCACAATTAACAGTCGAATACACATTACAGCGTTATAAGAGTCAGGGAGAAATTTATGAGGCTTGGAATAAACTAAAGCGTTACATATGGAGAAGGAGGAGTTTGAACTGAGGTTTGAAGAATTCATCACTTTGATAAGTATCAGAAATTTTCAAGTAAAATATGATATTTGAAGATTTCTAATAATAACTGAGCATCATCATGTCTTTCCTAACCTATTAAATAGTTATTATACAGCAGGCATTATCCTCATTTTACCAGAGAGGAATTCAGAGGTCATCAAGGGCAATTTCATTTCCCAAGCTTCAGCTGCTACTTCGTGCTAGAATCAGTTATGGGATCAAGGGCAAAACCTCCTTCTATTGTAGTTATGGGTGCCCTGATACCCTGAGGTAAACTGGTGAAGGTAGAGAAAGGTCTGGATTACAAAATATTGCATTCCATTGATCTAAAGATTTACACCAATATTTTAGGATCAGCAATTTGTGAGCAAAGGGGTGTATTGCATAAGACTGTCTTTAGTTGAAGTGCATTTTACTTCTTTAGTTGAAGTCAAAAGATACCTTTTGCAATCACCACTCATTTCATTTGCTTCCTATGCCGATTACTCCTTAGGAGTACTGAGCAGTGAAGGACACCTTTCAGCCTTTTAAATGTCTCCTATGAGGACTTGATTCAGAGACCTATGCATCCTTCATAGTCTGAAGCATTGATCATAGGTCGATTGGTCCTGTGGGCTTCTGATGCAGTGCAGAGATATATCTCCTCAGGTACATAGGTGGCAGTATCTAGTGTCATCAATAACAACACGTAGTCCCTTAAAGTATAAGAAACAATAAGCTCTGGAGTAGTTTGTGTAAGTTTGGATTCTGTCTCCATTCTTACTTTTTGCATGGTCTTGACTTAGATTCTTAGCGTCTTAGTTTCTACATTAGTATCTACCTGAAAGGTTTTTGTTATATAGAGTACATGCTACGGTAAAGGTATGGTGTTAATTGCAGCCCCTAGTACATACTGAGTGCTCAATATCTATTAGTCATCTTTATTTGGTTATTAACAAATATGTAAAGATTAAAGGGAATCCCAGGCGTCAACAAAAGTGTAAGATGACTGGCTTATTTATCATAAGGCAGGGGCAGGAATTGTTATCTTAGGTATGAAATATTTTACTTGATATATACTAATATGCCAAAAATATCATTAATGTTATTAATAATAGCTGTCTTTTAATGAATGATTAGAATATGCTGAGCACAATACTAAGCATTTTATATAGATAAAATACAATAAAAATGGTTATTTTGTGTAATGGTATTATGAATAATTTTTCTTGCATCACATTTGTATTTTAGAGTGAATATGAATTGTTTGGCTAAAAAAAGTTGCTATAGTCATTCTAACAAGGGATTTATGACACTTCTGAGTTGTAACTCATATTGCCCTTTTCTCTGTGACACTACACTGAATACCTGTTGTATTTTCAACCACAGATGGTATCATTCAGTGGTGTTTAAAAGGACTTCTCTTCATAAATTCTGTAAAGTACATAAAGATCCTTTTCATAAGAGGTATAGTTATGTGTTACTCTCTATAATGAGTGTGAATGCACACATTTGTTTTTGCTGGGAAACGAAACATTTTTCAAGGATGTGTGAATTCATAATTTATTATGTGGATGAATGTTTGTACATTTTATTCATTTTCTTTCTAAAATTTACTGAAGAACAAAAAAAACAAATTCCTACTCTTAAATCATTTGTGAGTACTAGAATGTAAAATTATGGCATCTTTAAATGGTGCTTAGTATATAGGGAAAAAAGGAAAAAATGGAAATGAAAATATACATGGGAAGTTTAATATAGTGATAAAATAATTTCCAACCTGGAAGTTAGTTCCCTGGTTTTGGTGATGAAGAGGTTGGGGGATAAGGGTACAAAAAAGAAGATAAAAACTGAGAAAAAATATTCTTCCTAGTAAAAAGACATTGGACATAAATTATAAAAAGAATCTTTAAAATCAGAATATCAGTTTACCCACTGTTAAAATATAGAAACTATATTTCAACTAAAATAATTTACATTGTGAAGCAGACTCCTCTGGATCCATAAGTATATATCTGCACCCCAAGAGGCACTTAAATCTATTACACTATAAGTAAGGAGACAGAAAATTTGAAACCAGTAATTTCTTATTTATTTTAGAATATGACTGGAGAAATAAAAAGAAATGATTAAAATACAACCTATATCTACCCTTAAAAGAAGTCTTTCATATCATTAATCTATAGAAGTGCTGGTTCATTAAAAAGCTCATCTATTGATAATAGTAGGAAAAGGGATCCCTGGGTGGCGCAGCGGTTTAGCGCCTGCCTTTGGCCCAGGGCGCGATCCTGGAGACCCGGGATCGAATCCCACGTCGGGCTCCTGGTGCATGGAGCCTGCTTCTCCCTCTGCTTCTCCCTCTGCCTGTGTCTCTGCCTCTCTCTCTCTCTCTCTCTCACTGTGTGCCTATCCCACATCGGGCTTCCTGGTGCATGGAGCCTGCTTCTCCCTCTGCCTGTGTCTCTGCCTCTCTCTCTCTCTGTGGCTATCATAAAATAATAAAATAAAAATTAAAAAAAAAAAAAAAAAAAAAAGCTCATCTATTGATAATAGTAGGAAAAAAATGTCAATTTAACACAATAAATTCTGGAAATATATATCTAGTGGAAAACATATTTTTGGTGTATTTTATAAAATTTTATGTAATCTATATGTAATGTAAATACAACTGGATATATTTTCATATTATGTACATTTTAAGATAAATTAATATATATGAAGACATATACATTATGTCTATGTATGTGCATGTATATATGCATATTTGATGTTTATAATAATAATTTAAATATGACACCACTAAATATGAGCATGTCCTAATTTTAAAAAGATGTAAAATGTCTTGAATTCCATTTTTAGCTAAAATAGCTTATTCTCAGGGAGAAGTTCCATGAATCTTCAATTACAAACATGCCCTGTCATTCTTTACCAACTCACCTCACTTGATTTTCTTCAAAGTTCTGGTCACTATCTAAAGGGCTTCTTTATTCACGTGTTGGTTGACTTGCTGGTTTTCTGTCTATCTCCAACTAAAATGTGAATTTCCTCAGAGTGTTTTTCCACAGCAAATCATCAGCTCCCAGGATAGAACTGGGATCACAGTGGCTGTTTTATAAATATTTGTTGAATGAATAAATAATCAGATTGAATATTAGTTCATAAGCTATTATTTACAAGTCTATATTTCATGTGCCATCTTTTAAATCTTTAAGGACTATTTAAAAATCTTTAATTACCTAACAGTTTTATCATTAGAGAAAATGCTAATGGGAATATTGTGCTACTTGAATTATTTCCCACCCCACCATAAGGGATGAATTGGTATTGTGGCCCGTTCTTTTTAAGCATGAGAGGAGAGGAGTTTCAATTAGATCCATTTCAAAAGCTTAATATGTGTCCTTTGGAGCATGGGGACAAAGAAATCTAAAGGGTAAGAGGCTGGCTGAAGGCTGGCTGTAGTAATTAGGAGTGCACTGCAGGGTTTGGGAGGTAACTGAACTCTTAAATGATAATCTGCCCAAGGTCCTATTTGGAGTATACCTGAAGCTGTGTTCAAGGAAGCTCATTCGTGACTGCAAAGCTTACAAAGAGTGAAGGAGTAGAGTCTGGGTCTATAGGAGGTGAAATGAGAGAGGTGGCTATATCCAAATCATGTGTGGATGCAAAGATTTGCTTTTTACACCGAGCATTGGATGATTTTGAACATATGCCTAGCATGATCCAACCTGTTAGAAATGGATCACACTTGATCTATGTGAAGAACAGAAAAAAAGAAAGGAGGTAGAGGCAGAAGACTAATACAACTAGTTCAGGAGATACTTATGATATCTTCTCCAGGGTGGTAACCACTACTATTGTATTTCCCCTGGATTATTACAAATATGTTCTGCTCCCTTTAGTTGTCCTTCCTATCCCCCTTGTCCTAAACCAATGAGGTTGGGTAGAAATGCAACACAGGAGAAATAATGAAAAAAAAAAAAAACAATTATAGAGTTTTAGCCCAAGCAGAACCACACTGCCATAGGTTGCCAGCCCGCAGCAAAACCACACTGAGGGCAGGAAAGAGCTTCAGTTTATTTATTTATTTTTTTAAAAAGATTTTGTTTGTTTTTGTTCATCTGTTTGTTTGAGAGAGAGACGGACAGGAGGAGAGAGGAGGGACAAGCAGTCTCCACACTGAGCACAGAGCCCAATATGGCACTGGATCCCATGACCCTGAGATCATGCTCTGAGCCAAAACCAAGAGGTGGTGGCTTAACCAAATGGGCCACCCTGGCGGCCCCCCCCTCACAGAACTTTAATTTAAAATAACTTGGATTATTTTGATTATTATATTAGATAATTAATAACTGAACTGAGTCTGTTGTGAGCCTAACTGACCAGATGCTTTTGTATTTCCTGAGACTGTTTGTAAGTTATGAGACCCATAGTTCATCTAAGGGCAAGGAAAAAATTACCTTTCAAGAAGGTTTTAATAGGAGTGAGGAAAAAGAAAACAACGGAGTGCGTGTGTGTGTGTGTGTGTGTGTGTGCGTGTGTTCTACCCTTTCTAAAGGACTAGCTGTATGGGGGTTGTATGTGTGTGGTGCTCTTTTTCCTTCAAAAAAAAAATGCTACCAACTCTCTATACAGGGGAATTAAAAGTTCTAGGAAGCCCTGTAGTAATGAGACCTTGTTTTTCTCTGTATTTCTAGAAATCTGAATATAAGTCCCTAGAAATAAGAGTGAAATGAGTAAAATCTGTTGAAACAGGTGAGGGATGTGAGATTGCCCTCCAGTTTTGTCAATTCTTATCTGGTCACATCATATATTAGCTCTAAGTTTCTCTTCTCTGTAAATGGAAGTTAATATTTACAAGTATCTTTAAGACAAAGAATAGAATATAATATGTAAACTTCCCATTGAGTAACTGAAGATGAAGCAAGCGATTAATATACATTCTCCATTTAATATTAAATATAGGCCAAAAATTATTGCTTTTTCTTTCTTTTCTATTTGGACCTCAGAAGCAATTATTTGAAATAATTATATTCTCATTTCATGGAAAATTACCATCACTGGTGTGTGCAAGGCCCATCTCCTGACTGACTGAATATTTTATTTACCTTTGACTCATTATCTCCTATTATGATACAATATTTACTTTACAAAAGTATTTTATATGTATTATTTTGTTGATACATGCTTTTATAAAGTGTCTATTGTTTGAGGGCACATATGATTTTAATTTACACAGATGGTATTACATGAGTGATTTTATCTCTTCCTTATTTTTGTTTCTCTGCAGCATTTCCTTCTTTAGATCCATCCATGTCACTTTATGAGGACTATAGGGTTCTTTGTTTCATTATCTTCTGTAGTTTGCATCGACCACAATTTACTAATATACAACCTTGATAATAGATATTACTTCTAACACTATCCCCCCAAGATACAGCTTGGTGAACATCAATGCACACATCCCGCAAAGACCTACGTGAGCATCTCTTGGGGATACATGCTCAGGTCCAAACAAATATTTAAACTGGCCTAATGCTGTTGCTTTATATTCCAACAGCCCCATCAACTTGACTTGTTCAGCTTTCTGCAATTTGCCAACTTGAGAAAGTGTTATCTTTTTGTTTTAATTTATACTTCTCTGTTTACTAATGTGATTTAGAATTCATTGCTGTTTTAATGGTTTCAGTATTCTAAATGGCTTTAATGTAAGTTAATATATATATTAATATAAGCACTTATCTTAATTAATTAATATACATGTAGAATTACTTTTATCCTTGAGAATATTAGTCTTTTTGTCATTGTTATTGTTGACAATTTGCAGGTGTTCTTTGTGTATTCTATATAGCCAGGCCTTAATGGTTTCTGATATTGCAAATGTTCCTCCCATCCTCCAAGAGGAGGCTATACGCAATAGTGATAAAGAAAATGAACTCCTTACTTAACTATCCATATGATCTTGAACATGTTACTTTATCTCTTTTGTTGTTGTTATTGTGTTTGATTCATCAGCAAAGTGGGCATATAGAAAAGTTTGTGACAAAAATTAAAAAAAAAAAAAACTCTCTGTGTGACTATCATGAATAAAAAAAAAAGAAAAGAAAAGTTTGTGGCACAGTACTATATAGGTATTAGCTCTTGTCATGGTTCTTGCCTCTATTTATGTGTTCTTTGTTTGGAGAAATCCTTTATTTTGAACTGTAATTGAATTCCCTATAGTTCAATGTTTTGTAGGTTTTACTTAGAAAGTCTTTCCCCACTCATATCACAAAGGTGTTATACTACATTCTTTTCCATTAAATTTATCATTTGACCCTTCACTTGTAAACCTTTAATCTATCAGATCTATCAGGATTTCACCACTGAATGTAGTATTATATGAGGATCTGACTTTCTTTTTCTTTAGGCTGAGCCAGTTTTGACAATCTAAACTGCTAATCCCCATTGATTTGTGGGGCTGTTTGGCCATTTATCTTTTGAAAATGTAACAAAAACAAACAAAAACTGTAAATTCAGAGGAGAACAATAGCTTTTTTAAAAGATTTTATTTATTTATTCATAGATACACAGAGAGAGAGAGAGAGAGGCAGAGACACAGGCACAGGGAGAAGCAGGCTCCATGCAGGGAGCCTAACGTGGGACTTGATCCCGGATCTCCAGGATCACACCCTGGGCTGAAGGCAGCACTAAACCGCTGAGCCACCCAGGCTGCTCAGAACAATAGCTTTTATGTTAGTGTTGAAATGGGGGAAAATAAAACTTGGAATAACCATGGAAGAGCTTCTGGGTTTATGTTCTAAGCCTCTCTGAGAATAAGGATTTTATGACCTGCATTTTGTGATTATTTGTGTTTTAAATAATCATTTGACACCAATAAACTTGTCTCTTTTCTAAGATGGCTTGATTAAACGGGTACATTTGGCTGTGCAATTGCTACTGAGAAGACAATGCTTTATTTTTTTTTAAATATTTTATTTATTTGAGAGACAGACAGAGTAAGAGAGCACTAGTGGGGGAAAGGCAGAGGGAGAAGTAGACTCCTCGCTGAGCATGGAGCCTTCCACTGGGCAAATTCCAGAACCTTGGAATCATGACCTGAGCTGAAGTCAGATGCTCAACAGGCTGAGCCACCCAGGCACCCTACTGATGCTTTATTTTTAAAATTTCTTTGCCTATTTTCATATCTCACTCCAACATAATCTGATTCAGTTATTGGTGGATATTAATGAGGTTTTACTTTATCAAAGAAAGATGAACTTCTCATCACAATCACTAATCATCACTTTATGGGTAGAGGTATAAGACAGAGGGAAACAGTGGCTATGGGTTTTGAAAACAAATGCCTTCAGGATGTGAATCTCAGCTCAATGATTCTTAATTTGCTTATTCACTCCAATACCAAGATTTCTCGTCTCTGCTGCTGCTGCTTTTTGCATCATTTAAATGAATATATCTCCCAAGTTTCCTGCCAAATATTTGATAATAGTCAATATATGTTAACCCCACACTTTTTTCGTTCATAAATATAAAATTAGGAAGTAAATTTACACTTAAAACTGAAATTTATTTTATAAAAGTGAAGTTTTAACTGCCTCTCACTCTGTTTTACACACTTACACATTTACATTTTTAAATCAAGTAAGAATGGGAAAATTTGATTACCATGAAGACTTCAAATGTCTACTTCTAATGGGAGACAAGCTGAAGCCAAGAACTGAAACCCGTGAATTGTGTTCTGAATACCAGACAAGCATTCACACATTGGCTTCTTTGGTGCCAGGTAATTAAAATGTGTAATTTGATCTTAATTAAATTACCCAAAGGCCTTGATCAATGACCTTATGGCTTCCTCTACAGGTTGTAAAGACAAAAAAAAAAAAAATAGACTTTAGAAATCTAACTACTTAATTCTCCTTCTTTTTCCCCCACTCCACCCCGCTCCAGTAGACATATACTTCTGTTGGTACCTTGTCAACACACATCAAATGTGCCAATTAAAATCAGAGCTACCTCTCAACTGCCAAGCATTTTTTTTTTTTTTGACTTGGCAGCAGGGACAGTGTCTGGGCAGCACCAGTTATGTCATTCCTGTGCATGCCCAAGTTTCCACCAGTGTTGAGCTTGATCTTCAAAATCCTCCCCAGGTACTGCTCTTTTTCTTTTGGCTTTTGTTTATTCTTACTCCCCTTTGCTTTCCCTCCTCTGGTTTTTGATGCTTTTTATTTTGGTTGGAGTATTTCTGATCAGCACGAGAACTATCCTGGAGCTTTTCTATCTTGCAGAGTTAGTTAATGAGATTGTTGCAGACTTTAGATACTAAAAGAGTTCTTCAATTTATTGGGTGAGGTTAAAGTCAAAATCAAACGAATTTATATTTTTGTTGAACCTTCATGACTCAGTTAAAAAAGTAGTGAACTTAGAGTCAAACATCTGGAATTGAACATAATTCTAGACTATTAATTGCATAATTACATGTTTCTCAGTTTCCTCATCAATAAAGTGGAGGCAGTAACAACTGCCTGACTACCTCACAAGATATATATAAAAAATAAACAAAAAGTGTACATATAGGAAAGAGAATAGTCCATTTATTTTATTTGGAATGACAATGCAACTTTACACTTTAAATTCCTGCCTTTTTAAAAAATGGTTTCACATGTATTTGCTCATTAAATCTTTCTTCTCATTACCATTACTGTGTAATAATTCTGAGAACTGAAAATACTTTTTACTCCCTCTTTAGTTTGTCATTATTTTCTGTTATGACACATCTTTTAAATTGAATGTGAGTTTAGATTTTTTTTAAAGATTTTATTTATTTTTTCGGGATCCCTGGATGGTGCAGCAGTTTAGCGCCTGCCTTTGGCCCAGGGCACGATCCCGGAGACCCTGGATCGAATCCCACGTCCGGCTCCCGGTGCATGGAGCCTGCTTCTCCCTCTGCCTATGTCTCTGCTCTCTCTCTCTGTGTGTGTGTGACTATCATAAAATAAAAAAATTAAAAAAAAAGATTTTATTTATTTTTTCATGAGAGAGAGAGAGAGAGGCAGAGACACAGGCAGAGGGAGAAGCAGGTCCCATACAAGGAGCCCGATGCAGGACTCGATCCCTGATCTCCAGGATCACACCCTGGGCTGAAGGCGGCACTAAATTGCTGAGCCACCTGGGCTACCCATGAGTTTAGATTTTAATTAGGATTAGTATAAGTATGTTTTCTGAGTTGCAGGTTAAAATGGTGTGTTTATACTTCCATAATGTCAAAGTAAGATTTAAAAAATTAAGGCATTTTAAGTAAAGTTTTGTAAATTGTAGAGATGAGTAATTATATTTGTACAGGTAAATAATAATACAGTAAGCAATATAAGAATGAAGATAGTTAACTGTTTTCATGTTTATTCTTAAAGTAAAGAACATAGAATCAAGTGCTTTGATTAAAACATGTGATTGTTTTCCTCTTTTTAATCTAAAAAAAGATATATATCAATGTTTTATTCAAAACGATCACACATTTATTCAAAATCATCAGTTGTGCATTATTTTAAAATTCCTATTTAATTATAGGTTATAATTGTCTTTTTATAATAAGTAGTATTGATTTTGATCTTTGTGGCTCCTTACATTGGTTATGGACACGGTTTCTCTGTAAAAATAAAATTTCTGGCCATAGCTACTGGTGGATATGCATCCAATGCTTTTTATAAATTCTAATATTTGCACTTTTAAAAATATTTTAAAGATTATATTTATTTATTCAAGAAAGACACAGAGAGAGAGTGGGGCAGAGACGTAGGCAAAGGGAGAAGCCGACTTCCTGCAGGGAGCCTGATGCAGGACTCAATCCCAGAACCTCAGGATCACACCCTGAGCCAAAGGCAGACGCTCAACCAATGAGCCACCCAGACACCCTTTTAAAAATATCTTATTTATTTATCTGGCTGAGAGAAAGAGAGCATAAATAGGAGGTAACAGCAGACAGAGGGAAAGGAAGAAGCAGATTCTCTGCTGAGCAGGGAGCCAGATGCAGGGCTCAATCTCAGGACCCTGACTGAGATCATGACCTGAGCCTCAGGCAGACACTTAACCAACTGAGCTACCCAGGTGCCCCTAATATTTGGATTTTGAACATATTTCTACTTTACTAAAATAGCAATGCCAGTATTATTTGTGAATTTTGTATTTATCAGTTTTCTTCTGAAAACTGTTATATTTTACATATAAATAGATTTGGATTGGGTTTAATTTCACAATTTTACCATAGTTCTTTAACATTAACTTTATTTTAGACTTTAAGAAATTCACAAAAATAAATTAGGTGCACATATAAATACAAATTCATAGTCGCTGTCTAATTTAAGACACTTAAGGTAGGATAAGTTAAGGATTTGTATCATAATTTTTAGAATAATCACTAAAAACTATAATAGTATAACTAGAAATCTAATAGAGTTATTAAGGTGAAATACCAAAACTATTTAGCAACTCAAAAAAGGCAAGTATGTAGAACAAATGAAAAATAAGAAGAGAAAAAAAAAAAAGAAAAATAAGAAGAGACAAATGGAACCCCAATGGCAAGTTAGAAGACCTAAATGCACCACGTTCCTAATTATTCAGGAAGAGATTGCCAAAATGGAATTTAAAAGGAAAAGAAAAAGAGGACAAATGTTATACTATCTACAAAATATTTTATACTATGTACAAAAGACGCACTTTAGATACATGGTACAAAAGGACTAGAAATGAAAGAATGGAAGAAGATATACAATGCAAACAACAATATGCTTAAGAAAGTGGGACAACTATGGTTTGTATTTTTTTCTCTTTCTCAATGTTTTGTTTAAATTTCTAGTTAGTCAACATACAGTGTAGTATTAGTTTCAGGAGTATAATTTAGTGATTCATCACTTACCTATAACATCCAGTGCTCATCATAACAAGTGCCCTCTTTGATGCCCTTCATCCATTTAGCCCATCCCACCACCTATCTCTCCTCTAGCAACCCTCGTATTCTTCTCTATACTTAAGAGTTCCTTGGGATGTCTGGGTGGCTCAGGGGTTGGGCGTCTGCCTTTGGCTCAGAATGTGATCCTGGAGTCCTGGGATCAAGTTCTACATCAGGCTCCCTGCATGGAGCCTGCTTCTCTCTCTGCCTATGTTTCTGCCTCTCTCTGTGTCTCTCATGAATAAATAAATACAGTCTTTAAAAAAAAGTTTCTTATGGTTTGCCTCTCTTTATGTCTTTATCTTGTCCTATTTTTACCTTCTTTCCCCTGTTTTCATCTGTTTTGTTTCTTAAGTTCCACATCTTTCTCTGATGACTTATTTCACTTAACATAGTACACTCTAGTTCTATATAAATTATTGCAAATGGCAAGATTTCATTCTTTCTGATGGCTGAATAATATTCATATATATATTCATATATATGGTATATATACGGTATATATATGATATACCACATCTTCTCTATCCATTCAATTGATGGGCATTTGGCTCTTTCCATAATTTGGCTATTGTTGATAATGCTGCCATAAACACTGGAGTACCTGTACTGCTTTGAATCAATCTTTTAGTATGATTAGGATAAAATACCTAGTAATGCAATTGCTGGGTCATTGGGTGTTTGTTTCTGTTTTGTTTTGTTTAGTCATTGGGTAGTTCTATTTTTAACTTTGATGCTGCTTCATCATTGGTATATAAAAGAGTGCAGATTTCTGTACATTGATTCATTTTATATCCTGCAACTTTGCCAAATAAGTGTATTAGTTCTAGCAATTTTCTAGTGGAGTCTTTCTGGTTTTCTAAATAGAGTTTCATGTCTTCTGCAAAGAGGGAAAGTTTGACTTCTTCCTTGATGGTTGGATGCCTTGTATTTTTTCTTTTCTTTTCTTTTCTTTTCTTTTCTTTTCTTTTCTTTTCTTTTCTTTTCTTTTCTTTCTTTCTTTTCTTTTTTTCTTTTCTTTTTTCTTTTCTTTCTTCTTTTCTTTCCTTTTCTTTTCTTCTTTTCTTTTTTCTTTCCTTTTCTTTTCTTCTTTTCTTTTCTTTCCTTTTTTCTTTCTTTCTTTTCTTTTCTTTCTTTTCTTGAGAGAGAGCAATTCAGCAGGAGGGGCAGAGGGAGAAGGAGAAAGAGAGACTTAAGCAGGCCCCATGCCCAATGTAGAGCTTGATGTGGAGCTCAATCTCATGACCCTGAGATCTTGACCTGAGACAAAATCAAGAGTTGGGGTCTTAATTGACTGATTCATCCAGGTGCCCTGCCTTCTATTTCTTTTTGTTTTCTGATTGCTGAGGCTAGAACTTCCAATACTATGTTGAACAACAGTGGTGAGAGTGGACATCCCTTTCCTGTTCCTGACTTTAGGGGAAAAGTGCTCAGTTTTTCCCCACTTAGTATGATATGGGCTATAGGTTTTCTTATAGAAAGATGCTGAAGTATGTTCCTTCTATCCCTACTTTGTTGAGGGTTTTTATCAAGAAAAGTTGTATTTTGTCAAATGATTTTTCTGCATCTATTGAGAGGATCATATGGTTCTTATCCTTTATTTTATTAATATGGTGTATCACAGTGATTGACTCGTGGGTATCAAACCACCCCAGGAATAAATCCCACTTGATCATAGTGAGTTGTCCCTTTACTGTACTGTTGGAGTCAATTAATATCTTGTTGAGAATTTTTGCATCAATGTTCATCAGGGATATTGGTCTGTAATTCTCCTTTTTACTGGGGTCTTTGTTTGGTTTTGGAATCAATGTAATGCTGGCCTCATAAAATGAGTTTGGAAGTTTTCCTTCCATTTCTGTTTTTTTTTTTTTTTTTGGAACAGCTTCAGAAGAATAGATATTAATTCTTCTTTAAATGCTTGTTTAAAAAAATGAAATAAATGTTTGGTAGAATTCACCTGGGAAATCATCCGGCTGTGGACTCTTGTTTGTTGTGAGATTTTTATCACTAATTCAACTTCTTTAGTGTTTGTTGATTATTCAGATTTTCTATTTCTTCCTATTTCAGTTTTGGTAGCTCTAGGAATTTATACGTTTCATCCAGATTGTTCAATTTGCTAATATAATTAATCATAATATTCTCTTTTAATTCTTTGTATTTCTGTGCTGTTGTGATTCCCTCCTCTTTATTTTTTAAGGTTTTATTTATTTATTCATGAAAGATAAACAGAGAGAGGCAGAGATATAGGCAGAGGGAGAAGCAGGCTCCCTGTGGGAAGCCTGGTGTGGGACTTGATCCCAGGACCCCAGGATCCCGACCTGAGCGAACCAAAGACAGATGCTCAGCCACTGAGCCAGGTGTCTGGATCTTTTCTCTTTCATTCATCATTTTATTTGGATCCTTTCTCTTTTCTTTTTAGTAAGTCTAGATAGGGGTTTATTAATTTTGTTAGTTCTTTCAACGAACCAGATCTTAGTATCATTGATCTATTCTGTTTTTTTCTTTTTAATTTCCATATTATTTATTTCTTCTCTAATCCCAATTACTTCCCTTCTGTGGGTTTGAAGCTTTGTTTGCTGTTCTTTTTCCAGCTTGTTTAGGTGTAAGGGTATGTGTTTGAGACTTTTCTTACTTCTTGAGGAAGGCTTGAATTGCTATATACTTCCCCCTTGTGATTGCTTTTGCTGCATCCCAAAGGTTTTGGACTGTCAACTTGTCATTTTCATTTGCTTCTGTGTATCTATTTTTTAATTTCTTCTTTAATTTCCTGATTAATCCATTCATTCTTTAATAGGATGTTATTTAACCTTGGTGTATTTGTTGTCTTTCCAATTGTTGTTGTTGTTGTTGTAGTTGTGGTTATGGTTGTGGTTGTGGTTGACTTCAAGGTTCATAGCATTGTGGTCTGAAAATATGCATGGTATGATCTCAATCTTTTCCTACTTATTGAAGACTGGTTTGTGACCCAAGATGTGATCTATTATGGAGAATATTCCATGTGCACTCTAAAAGAATGTGTATTTTGCTGTTTTAGGATGAAATGCTCTGAGTATATCTATTAAATCTATCTGGTCCAGTGTGTCATTCAAATCCATTGTTTCCTGGTTGATATTAGATTATCTGTCCATTGCTGTGTGTGAGGGGTTGAGGTTCCCTAAAATCATTGTATTATCATCAATGAGTTTCTTTAAATTTGGTGTTAATTGATTTATATATTTGAGTGGTCCCAAGTTGGGGGCATAAATATTTACTATCGTTATATCTTCTTGTTGGATAGACCACTTTATTATGATATAGTGTCTTTCTTCATGTCTTTTTACAGTCTTTGGTTTATAATCAGGTTTGTCTTATACATGTATGGTTACTCTAGCTTTTTTTTTTTTTAATGTACATTAGCATAATAGATGGTTCACCACCCCCTCACTTTCAATCTGGTGGTGTCTTTGGGTCTAAAATGAGTCTTTTGTAAGCAACATATCAAAGATTCTTGTGTTGTTGTTCTTCTTGTTTAACTTATTTTGATATCCCATGTCTTTGGATTGGAGTATTTAGTCCAATCCAGAGTAATTATTGATAGATATGCATTTACTGTCATTGTATTACCTGTAAAGTCACTGTGCCTGTAGATTGTGTCTGTTTCTTTCTAGTTTATGTTGCTTATGTTCTCTTTCCCACTCAAAGGGTCCCTCTTAATATTTTTTTGCAGAGCTCTTTTAGTGTTCATGAACTTCTTTAGTTTTTGCTTATCTTATAAATGCTTTATCTAGCCTTCTATTCTGAATGACAGCTTTGCTGGACAGAGTATTCATGGCTTTATATTATTCCCATTTAGCATGTTGAATATATCATACCACTTTCTTCTAACCTGTCAAGTTTCTGTGGAAAGAACTGCTGCTGACCTTATGTGTCTACTCTTGTATGTTAAGGAACTTTTGTCCCTTCTTGCTTTTAGAATTCTCTCCTTATTTTACATTTTGCAAGCTTCACTATGATATGCCTTGGTGTTGACCTTTTGACCAGTTTTTGTTGACTTTGAGGGTTCTCTTTACCTCTTGGACTTGAGTGCCTGTTTCCTTCCCTGATTAGGGAAGTTTTCAGCTACAATTTGTTCAAATAAACCTTCTGTCCCTTTTCCCCACTCTTCTTCTGGGACTCTGATGATACAGACATTATTATAGTTTATGGAATCTCTGAGTTCCTAAGTCTATATTCATGACCTAATAATTTTCTTTCCCTCTTCTTTTCAGCTTCATTATTTTCTATAATTTCTTCTATATCACCTATTCTATCCTCTACCTCTTCCATTTTCATGGTGATTACATCCAGTCAGTTTTGCAACTCAGAGCTGTTTTTTTGTTTTTTGTTTTTTTTTTTAATTTTGGCTTGACTAGTTTTTAGGTCTTTTTTCTCTACAGCAAGGGTTTCTCTGGTGTTCTTTATGCTTCTTTCAAACCCGGCTAGTTATCTTATGATTGTTGTTCAATTCTTGTTCAGATATATTGCTTATATCTGTTTTGTGAAAATCCCTGGCTGTGATTTCTTCTTGATCTCTCTTTTGAGATGAATTCCTCCATCTTGTCATTATGTATAGCTTCCTGTCTTTTGTATGTTATGAATCTGTATTACCTGCTCCTGAGAGTAATACTGTACTTAGAACGGGTCATACACTGTCCAGGACCTAGTGCTTCAGGATATGTTTCTTGTGTATGCTGTGTGCACCCTGCTGTTTTGTTTTGGCTGCTCTTTCCATAGGTCAGTCCTTTGCAGAATTCCTCCTTGCTTGTAGTAAGGAGTGTTTGGAACTTTAACTCAATGTACTTTGATTTGTTAAAGATAAGCCTGATAAGACAGACAATGTCTGATCCAAGAAAAGAGAAAGAGAAAAAGAACAAAAAAATAAATAAAACAGGCAGGAAAAATCTATAAGCCTAATTCCAAAGAAAAAGAAAAACAAAGAAGGAAGAAAGAAAAGAAAAAAATCATAATTCAAAAAAATGAGAAAATAAAAGAAATAAACCAACAAATGAACTCAGCCTGAGTCAAAAGAAACACACACACACACACACACACACACACACACACACACACACAAAGGAAAAGAAAGCCTGGTCCTGTTTCCAGCAGAACTGAAGCTGACACTCTGGAGG
Source organism: Vulpes lagopus (assembly GCF_018345385.1). Lineage (NCBI taxonomy): Eukaryota > Metazoa > Chordata > Mammalia > Carnivora > Canidae > Vulpes > Vulpes lagopus. The sequence continues at coordinate 15,639,024 of NC_054829.1, read as the reverse complement.
ACTCTACAACCAGTAGATTTGGTTCATGCAGGGGGCCTATATTAGTCTGAGGGAACAGCCTGCTGCTCTGACAGTCAAACCACCCTAGTAGAGATGCCCCTGTCAGGAGCAGGTGGGCAGGATTTGGAGTAAATGACTCCAGCCTCCAATGGAGGCACTGTGTTTTTCTCTGAAGTCCAACCCTATGGATAGGTACCAAGGTGAAAGATGGCATCACCCTTTCGTTGCCAAGGAAGGAAACTCATTGCTGCCACTGTTCAGGAGACCTTCACAGAAAAGCAACCAATCTCTCTTTGCGACCCAGGTTTTTGTTGGATTCCTAACCTGTTTGTGCCCTGGCCATTAGCATACCTGGTGCCATAGATCTCCTGTGTTTTATCACTGGCTGGCATCTAAGCTTCAAAACTCCATATCTTAAAGAACCTGACAAACCACAGGCCTGCTCCATTCCCCTGGAGGAGAGACTCACAGTGCTGGCCTAGCATCATTCTGTCCCAGAAAAGCAGTCTTATTGCCATGAAAGTGTCTAGAGTTTATCATGAAGCACAGGGTAAAGTTGCAACCAGGTTATCTGCTCACTGCATGTGCCTCTGTGCCCTGCTATTGAATGACTGCTCAATGGTGCTTCATAGGTCTTTTGTCCTTGGAGAGGCAATATACCATCTTCCAAACATAATCCAAGAAGGTGGATGTTCTCTCTCACTGTGATCCAGGGGATTTCCACACCCGAGAATCTTGCACAAACCCTACATGTTACTCTTTTTCCTGCTGTCTCCTCTGTCCCTGACTTCTCTCCTGGCTCCCTCCTTTCCCCAATTCATGTCTCCAAACCCCGCATCTACCACATTCTCACCCTCCAATTGTGAGGATTGTTTTCTTAATTCTCAGATCAATTGATCAAAATGATTTGATGTTGATAAAGTGCATTCAAGAGATGAGGAAAGCCCAGGATCCCCCTACTATTCCACCATCTTAACACTGGACAACCATGTTAATATCACAAAAAATAACTTTAGGACAAGAAGCCACTGCAGGAGAAAAAAAAGTGGATATTTAATAAAGGTAAAAGGATCAATAGATTCTGAAAGTGTGAGAATTAGAAATATATATAAGCCTAATAAAACTGCCTCAAAAACAAAATAGTCCACATTGTCAAAACTAAATTAAAAATGTATACAAATCCACAGTTATAGTTGGACACTAATTCCCTTCATTTAGTAATGAATACCTTACCTAGAAAAATAATCAGTAAGGATATAAAATCCTGACTGATACTACCAACCCCTTCAACTTAATTTGCATTTATAGAACCTCACACTCAATAACTGCAGAAAGAATGTTTCTTTCAAGACCATATAGAAATTCAGTAAGAAACACTATGTGATGGGCTATAAAACAATTCTTGATAGATTTCATTTCAAATCTCAAAATGTCAGAGTATATTTTTATCATAATAAAATTATATTAGAAACTATAAAATATCTTGAAAAGAACCAAATATGTAGACATTAATTAACTCATTTCTACACAACATGTGGGCAATTAGCAAACATTCTTTTTAACTGGATGACAATGAAAGCACAACACATCAAAACTAGTGCAACACAGCTAAAATGGAGCTTTATAGGAAAATGTATGACTTCAAATACTTACATTCAGAAAAATAATACTGTAAAGTTGAAGGATCAAGTTTTCATTTTGGAAGTGAGAATATAGAAGAGCAAGTTAAACTCAAGTTAAAGGAAGAAGTAACCAATAAGGAGAAGAAATAAATGAAACAGGAAGAAAAAACAGGCAAGAAAAACTTGATAAAAATAAAGGTAGTTCTTTGAAAAATTTAAAAAAAATCAGGAAAGAGGGAGAACACAAAATACGAACATTAGGAATAAAGAAGATATATCACTATGTGCCCAGTCATTAAAATTAATAAGCAAATACTATAAATGGATTTACATAATGCATTTGACAACATAGATGGAATGAATAATTGCTGGAATGACACACTTAACCAAAACTCACATGACGAGAAATAGAATATAGCAAGAACTCTTATGTTAGTTTTCTTTCTTTTTCTTTTCTTTTAAGATTTTACTTATTTATTCATGAGAGACACACAGAGAGAGACACACAGAGAGAGGCAGAGACACAGGCAGAAGGAGAAGCAGGCTCCGTGCAGGAAGCCCGACATGGGACTTGATCCCCGTTCTCCAGGATCATGCCCGGGGCTGAAGGAGGCACTAAACCGCTGAGCCACTCGGGCTGCCCTTATGTTAGTTTTCTATTGCTAGTATAACAAATCACCACAAGCTTAGCAACTTAAAATATCAAAAATTTATTATCTTATGGTCCTGGAGGTCAGAAGTCGAAAATGGGTTTCATTGAACTAAAACCAAAGTGTTAATAGGGCTGCCTGTTTTCAAGAAGCTCTAGGGAAGGATTTTCTTCCTTATCTCTTCTGTCTTCCAGAGGAGAACTGAATTCCTTGGTCAATGCTCCTTCATCTGTCCTCTAAATCAGAATTAGGCAGTCGAGATTTTTCCAAATGGCATCATTCTGAGACTGTTTTTTCTACCTTCCTCTTCTAAGGTAATCAGGATAATCTCCGTATCTTAAAGTCAGCTGATTAATAGTTTCTATATGAATTCTCCTTTGCCATGTAAAGTAACATCACATGTTCCAGAAATTAAGATGTAGACATCTTTGAAAGGCCATTATTCTCCCTACCACAGCTCTTTATCTATTAAATATTTTTAAAAATGTTAAAAATAGTAGTTGAAAGAATTCTAAGCCCAAATACTTTCGATAGTAAAGTTTAGTAATTATTTATGGGAGAAATAATACCAAATCATTCAGAATAAGGGAATATTCCAAACATATTTTATGAAGTCAGTGTTCTTCTGATACCAAGGCTAGATTACGACATTATAAGAAAAGCATATTGTATACCAAAATATCTCATTAACAGAGATATATAAATTCTTATCAAAAGTTTAGTAAATCATATCCAACACTACTTAAAAGAAATTACACATTATGACCAAGTGGGATTTATTTGAGGAATTCCAGTTTGCTTAATATCTGAAAATCAATCAGTGCATGTTAAGATTTTAATAGACTAAAACAGAAAAAAATTGGAATATGTCAATAAATGAGGAAAAATACTTAACAGTGTTCATTTGTGATAAAAACTTCTAGTAAACTAAAATAGATATTAAATTCCTCAACTTCATAAAGGGTATCTCAAAATCTACAGGTAACACACTTATTAATAAAAGACTGAAAATCCTCCTTATGCCCTCCCCAACCCCCAACCATGATTGAGGACAAGACAAAGATACCTCTCTTCTCTTTGGCTCAGCATTGTATTGGTGGTACTGGCAATAGTAGCAAGAAAAAAAAGGGGAGACATAGATATTGAGAGAAACAAGTAAAATCTTCTCTATTCATAGATGGCATAAGCAATCATATTAGGCAGCCTAAGAAATGTTTAAACAAAAACTACCAGAGAATTTAGCAAGACAGAAAGGCATACAGTTACTATTCAAAAATAAATATTTCTATGTACCAATAGCAAACAATTAGAAAAGAAACGAAATAGTATAATGCAAAATAAAGTGAACATGAACATGAAATACTAACAGATAAATTAAAATATATATGTGAAATAACTGTACACTGAAAATAATACAGCTCTGCTGGCTGACATTAAACACATAAATTAGGGATGCCTGGGTGGCTCAGTGCTTGAGCGTCTGCATTCGGCTCAGGTCATGATCCCGAGGTCCTAGGATGAAGTCACACATCAGGCTCCCTGCAGAGAGCCTGCTTTTCCCTCTACCTGTGTCTCTGCTTCTCTCTCTGTGTCTCTCATGAATAAATAAATAAAATCTTTTTTTTTAAAGACATAAATGAATGTAGAGATTTACTGCTTTCTTGGAATAGAGAACTCTGTATGGTTAAGATGCCAATTGCCCCTAAATTGAATGATGGATTCAATATAATCCCAGTTAAAATTGTGGTATGATTTGTTTGTTTATAAACATTGATAGGCTGATTTTAAAAATATAAAGCAGTGCAAAAGACATAACATACTCAAAAATAATTTTTAAAAAGGAGAGCCCAGTTGGAGGACATATACTACCTGATATCAAGATTTACTATAAGGTCACAATAATAAAGATCGTGTGATCTTGGGGCAAAGATTAACACAGAAGATCTTTAGAACAGCCTAATAAATCCAGAAAGGCACTCATACACTAAAGGTCACTTGATTTCTAACAATGTTCCAAACAATGTGTTGAAAACACAAATATCTCTTTAACAGATCATGTTGAACAATTGTATATTTACATGGGAAAAACATAAATCTCAACCATTACTTTACATCACACACAAAAATTAACTGATCCATAGATCTAACTGTAAGAGCTAAAAGTATAAATGTTTTAGGAGATATTTAGGAGAAAAATCTTCACAATCTTAAGAGGATTCAGGTATTCTTAGATAAAACACAAAGAAAGCATGTATCATGAGAGACAAAAGTATCAGGAAATTGCACTTAATAAAAAATAAATAAAATTCCTGGGGCACCTGGGTAGCTCAGTGGTTGAACATCTGCCTTCAGCTGAGGGCATAATCCAAGGGTCCTGGAATTGAGTCCTGCATCAGGCTCCCTAGAAGAAGCCTGCTTCTCCTTCTGCCTATGTCTCTTCCTCTTTCTGTGTGTCTCAAATAAATAAATAAATAAATAAATAAATAAATAAATAAATATTTTTTTTCAAAAATTACTCTTTGAATTATAATGTTAAAAAAAAGGCTAAGCAAAGAACAAGAAAAAGTATAACAAATACATATGATAAAGAACTTTTTTGGGGATGCCTGGGTGGCTCAGTGATTGAGCATCTGCCTTTGGCTCAGGGCCTGATCCTGGAGACATATTATCGAGTCTCACATCAGGCTCCCTGCATGGAGCCTGCTCTTCCCTCCGCCTGTGTTTCTGCCTCTCTCTCTCTCTCTCTGTTTCTCTCATGAATAAATAAAATCTTTAAAAAATAACTTTTTCCAGAAAGTATAAATAAACTCTCTCCTCTCTCTCTCAATGTGTATATATATATATATATACACACACACACACACATATATATATATATATATATATATATATATCAATAAAAATGGGCAAAAAGTTTGCATGGGCACTTCACAAAATAAAATATATAAATGGCCCCAAAACACATATAAAGGTGCTTACTTCAGTAGTCATCAGGCAAATGAAAACTGAAATCAAATTAGTTATCAATTAGTAACTCACTTTATGAAACAACATAAATATATTTTTTAAAGGCAGTATTAGAGAGAGCAAATGGAATCTTCATACATTTCTGGTTGAAATATTAAATGCTACTTCATCTTACCTTAATTTCACTCCTAGTTATTTACCAAAGGGAAATGAAAACATATTGTACATAAAGGCTTCTACTTGAATATTTATGGGAGCTTTTTTCATAATCACCCCCTGAAGGAAACAACATAATGTCCATACACCAGTGAATGGATAAACAAAATTTGAAATATGCATGCAGTGGAATACTCATCAATTATCTGAAGGAGCAAACTACCGATGCATTCAATAATATGAATATATTTTTTTAAGTGTATGGTGAGTGAACAATGCTAGACTGAGAAGATATACATCCTGAGTTAATTTATGTGAATTTCTGGAAAGGGCAAAATCATAAGTGACAGGAAGCCAATTAGTGGTTGAACTGGGGCTCATGATTATGGAAAAGACTATCTGAAAAGTAGCAGACTGAAACCTCTGGAGAAAAGAAAATGCTCTGTATCTTGAATGGGATTATGATTTCATGTTTATATGCATTTGTCAAAATTATCAAATTATATATTTTCAATGGTTTTAGTTTGTTATGCATAAATTATGTCTCTTTAAAGTGGATTTAAAAATAGCAGTTTCTTCTAGGAAGTGGAGTCAGGTGTGATTTCATACCTAAGTTGAGGCTGAATTGTCTTCTAAGTGATCCTACTAACATTGTCTTTTATGTGATTTGCCATTTAGAGTTGTGCAAAATGGTGACTCTGGGTGGAGAAGAATTAAGAACTTTCATATCATCTTTATATCATTTAACTTTTATAACCATCTGAATTATATTCTCCAACATCAAACATAAATTCCATTGCACATATACAGAAACAATGTGAAACTTGATAAAGAGCTGCAAGCTCGTCCTTAAGGAAAAAAATTTAAGGCCCACATGTGATTGCCAAATCCATTAGATTCATGATGAAGAAAGAGACTTTCTCAACAGTCACAGTAGACATTTTAATTTTTGTTTCTTAGATTGTACCTTATCTTGATAAAGGCAGAAAATTTTCCTTTTCAAAATTGTGTGAACTCTATGGGCTAAGTCTATTTTTGGCAACAATTTGGTAAAATGGAATCTAGGTGAAAATCTATTCTTCTATGAGCTCAAATAAGTTACTTTTTAGAGAAAAAAATGAAAATGAAAAAGGTCTATTTTGGAAAATACCTAGCTAAATATTTGGAGGTAGAGAATAGTGGGGTAGCTGGCTTTACCTGTAGAAGAAAAAGAGACACATAAACTCTTTTGCATAATAAATAAATAGGAATTAGGGATGAGAGAAGAGAGTGGGTAGAGAAATAAACAAATAATAACTTTCCTCTCTGATCCAACTGGATTTGAACAGGGCAGTCATGTAGGATGGTGAGGGGATCTGTAAGTGGAATTATTTTAATATATGCAGAGCTCAAAGTCAGAGGCATGTAGGAAAAATATAAACCTCTCACCCAGTATCCCCAGGTAAAGCAGATAGAATATGTGACTCCCATCTCAATAGCTGTGAATAGAGCTAAATTTATGCAAAGCTCAAAGGACTGCATACATTTGATGACATGTTGAATACAAAAAGAATACAGATTTGTAATCTCTGCTCTGGCATACATATTTGTGTATTTTATCAACAAAGACTCTTTCCTCTCTGATTTCTGATTCCCCTCTAACATAAGACATTGAACCCAAAGTTTTCAAGATCTGTCTATATTTGGATATTCTTTATGTCATCTTGTCATCCATGCCATTAAATTTATCTTAATTGTACCTGAAATTCCTTTCATTTAAAAAAATATGTATTTTGCCCTCGTTTTGAAAAGGGAAAACTGTTAGGGTTTTTAGGATCTTTCTTGCTTTGTTTTAAGTCAAATTCAGTAAATATCCACTGACAACCTTTGACCTTTTGAGTACATTCTGAGGCTACAATGACAACTAGGTTGAACCATTGTCCTTTGGGGGAGACAGATGCAATTCGAATTTCAAGTTGCCTAATTTTTTGCAATTCTTTTTTTTAAAATTTTTTGCAATTCTTTCACAAGGATATCCATAGGAATTAAGAAAATCTCACAGAGAAAGAAGAAAGAAGAAATAAAGAAAAGAAAGAAAAGAAGAAAGAAAGAAAGAAAAGAAAGAAAGAAAGAAAGAAAAGAAAAAAAAAAGAAAAGAAAAGAAAGAAAAGAAAAGAAAAGAAAAGAAAAGAAAAGAAAAGAAAAGAAAAGAAAAGAAAAGAAAAGAAAAGAAAAGAAAAGAAAAGAAAAGAAAAGAAAAGAAAACCTCACAGCCAATTAAAAAAAATAATGTTAACTTTTGGATATTTGAACACCAAATGATCATAAACCCTATACTGCCAACAATAGTATCTTTACAAATACTATAAAAATGGTGGAGAAGAGGAGTGGAGAGAAAAACCTACTCTCTCAACATGATAAGACAGTGGGTAATGTCCTCTGCCCAGTTGTGGCTATTCCTTTGAATCATGGTGATATTCTCTTCCACTGAAGATGGTTAACTAAAAGAACAAATAGACCCAGCATATGGTCAGCCCAATTATTACTGCAAAAACTAAAACTCAGTAAACCTTTGATAATATGTGATTTAAAAAGACCTACAAACAAAAGTGAAAGGAACCTGTTACTTTATGTTATATGAATGCAAATATTATAACTAATAGAGGCATTACATTTTCTCAGTGGTTAGGACTGCCCTGCAGCCAACATAGCTAAAATGAAGTTTAGCTTCATAACCAAACCTCTTTTTATTTTTGGATTATTTTTTTTCATGGAAAAAGTCATGATTATAATTCATGTATTCCTCTCCACTGTTTCTTCTCTCTGCATATCTGAATCTATCTTTGATGTGAAACCAGCTCAAATTCTCACTCAGATATGAAGACTTCTCTGAGTGCTCCATTTGACTTGGAGTCTTCTTTCTCTATTTTTTTTATGTTGACTGTCTGTAGCTTGCAGTCTAACTATTTATGGTATATTCTCTGGCATATTCCTTGTTTTATGAGAATATACAGATTGTCCCCAACCTGAGATGACTCAACTTCGTGATTTTTTTATTTTGTGTTGGTTCAAAAGAGATACGCATATAGTAGACACCATACTTTGAGTTTTGAAATGAGATCTCTTCCTGGGCCAGTGATGTGTAGCAGGCTCCTCTCTCATGATTCAGAGCAGGGGTAGGTCCCCATCAGCTATGCAATCGCCATGCAATAAATAACCAATAAACTTCACAACCATTCTGTATACATACAATTATTCTGTCTTACATTTTCACAAGGACAGTAGTCAATAAATGACATGAAATATTCAACACTTCATTTTATTTATTTTTTAAATATTTTATCTATTTATTAATGAGAGACACACAGTGAGACACACAAGCAGAGACACAGACAGAGGGAGAAGCAGGCTCCATGGAGGCAGCCCAACGTGGGACTCCATCCCAGGTCTCCAGGATCAGGCCCTGGGCTGAAGGTGGCGCTAAACTGCTGAGCCACCTGGGCCGCCCTCAACACTTCATTTTGAAATAGGCTATGTGTTTGATGATTTTACCCAATGTAAGCTGATATGTGTTCTGAGCACACTTACAGTAGGCTAGGCTAAGCTATGTTGTTCAGTAAATTAAGTGTATGAAATGCATTTTTCACTTATGTTTTAAACTTACGATAGGATTATCAAGACATAACCCCATAGTATGTCAAGGAAGATCTGCGTTTTATTTCCCTAAACAAATTTTAAAGTTATGGCACTCTAGTTAAGTTGATGCTGTTTGTTGGTTGACTGGGATGCTGTTCAAATATTTAGTTTTATTTAAATTTTTATTTGTTAAATTTACTCTTATATAGAGACGCATTGAGTAGTTAGAAGATAAAAAGATAGGGCATTTCCCTACACATCTTTTGTAACTGTTCAGTGAACAACACATGGTTAGATAAGTTTGTTCCTTGTCTGGGATACTTGTCAATGTCCTTCAGTATTTCTATATATATTTTAATATTACTAATTCTGAAATAATATTTAAGTAAAAAACAGCATAGCATGATGAGGCTAGTTACTGCAAGTATTCAAATATAGTTTCTCCTCTTATTATCTTTGTGACCAAAGGCAAATTACTTAGGTTCTCATGTCTCTGTTCCTTACCTGTAAAATGGAGAAAATAATAGTACTTTTCTCCTGAACTTATTATAAAAATTAAATAAACTGATACAAATAAAGCACTTACAAAGGTAGCTAGGAAAATGCAAGGGGTCATAAATATTGCTATATTGGGATTTGAAATAAGAAGCAGTTTCATGGTTATCAGAAGTATGAGGTTCATGCAATGCAGAAACCATGACTTCAGTTCATAAATGAATCCTGTGGAGACTAGGAGTCATGTTCTATGGCTATAATCACTCAAGTGTTACCTCAGGCAGCAAGGTGGTGTGAGTGCTCTGGGCAGAGGTGACTGCTGCTATTCTAGTCCAACTATCATATTTACTAGCTTTTCCACTCTCACTCAAGTCACATGAGGTATTCACACACTCTGCTTTAATACAGAATATGCTTATAAGAACTTTACTGACTAGCCTGAACATCTTTATAAAAGCTCCTTTTTTTTTTTTTTTCTTTTTTTTGTGGTCTCTGTTTCCTGTGCTGTTTTGCTGGACACATTTCATTCCATTTTCTGGAGAAGGTGATTTGTTTTCTTTTACAATGGTATTTTCCGGTCTTGCTGTGTATCTCACTCTTTCCTCCATGGCATAATTTCCTGTGCTTGAACTTTATTTTTTTTTTAACAAGCTTTATGTGCTTGAACTTTAAATAGTTCCTCTGACATGCATGCCCTGTGTACTTTCTGAAGATGCCCATTATGACATTTGCTCTATGTCACTGGTTAAATCATCTCATCATTCAATAAATACTTATTAAATAACTCTATACACCAGGTCTTGTCCCTGCTTTTTGTGTTTACTGCTGAGAGAAAGAAGGAAAATATCAAATTAAAAAATGGATAAATAAACATGTACTTAAAGGAAAAGCACAGAACAATAGGAAATTATGATGGGGAAATCTAATCTAGGTAGAATTCAGTGTGGCCAAAGGCATATATTCTCAATAGGTATGGCCTGAGGTGTTTCTGAGAGAATTAGGTTATAATTCAGGAAAGCCACTGGATATAAATTTGAAGGTTTTGAGTGTCATACTTACTACTGCAAAACAGAATGAGATGCCTTTCAGACGTGTAGAGTGAGGAAAGCACCCAGAACTTAGCTCTGAGGAATTCCAATATTTAATTGTTGGATGGAGAAAGAAGACCCTGAATATGAAACCAAGCTAGATAGTAGACATATGCATACCTGAGAAGTATCTTTTTCCATGGGTCATTAAAAAATTCTCCTCGGAAATAGTTAATTATCAGTTACCTAATATCTACTGGGAACATTAGTTGGGGTGAGGAGGAAAGGGTGTATATAGTAATATAGAGTTCCCTGATGACCTTTGCAAGAAGTTTTAATGGAAGGAGTGGAGATGGATGGGAGACAAGAGAGTGGAGTTGAGAAGGAAAAGTAAAAAATAGGTTTAGAAAAGTGTGGGAGAGAATGCCATGTACCACCTTCATAGTTGCTCTTCTTCCTGCAAAATTAAACCCTACTAAAAAAAAAAAAAAATTAAACCCTACTATTTGGCAAATCCTGTGGTTACGTGGAATATAAAACCTTTTCCATCCCCCTGTTCACCTTAGTAACTAACATCTGGGGCTTGAGTTATAAAAAGATATGTTTAATGGGCAGGAAGTCTTCTTAAGAGTGCTGCCAAACACCCATTGGTATCCTACTCTTTTTTACTGTCTTCCTTCCTGTCTCCTGGAATGGAATGAAACACAATGGCTGAAGCTTCAGCTACTATTTTTGGTCAAATTGTTGAGGGCTACACCCTGTTGAATGTCACTGCAGTAAATTAGGAGGACTCGATTTGTTACCAAATCATTGAGCTTCAATATCAGTCCCAGATTATCAGCTTTCAGATGTCACTTCGAAAGATAGAAGTAAATTTCTTATAAGCCACTCTTCCTTTAGATTTTCTATCCTAGAAACCTGAGTCTATTACAACTGAAAGAAGATACTGAGCTGAAGAGTAACAGAGAGAAATTGTGCAATAAAATTTTCAATGGGTTTACATGTAGAAAGAAAACACTAAAGTAATAGTTCAAAGATAAAGAGGTGTGCATTCTTTAAAAATAAATATACAAATAGATAAATGATAGACGATGATATTGATACTGGTTATTGGAGAAAACACATATTCTAACTAAACATAAAAATATATTTAACACAGATGGATGGATAGATAGATGTGAGAGAGAGAGAAATGATGGATAGATGACAGATAGATGATAGATGATGATAGATATAGATAGATAGATAGATAGATAGATAATAGATAGATAGGTAGATAGATAGATAGATAGATAGATGATAGATAGATAGATAGATGATAGATAGATAGATAGATAGATAGATAGATAGATGATAGATAGATAGATAGATAGATAGATAGATAGATAGATAGATGATAGAAAGAAAGAAAGGACCTGGAATCCAGAAAATGATGGAGGAGTTATCTTAAGAAGGGATAGAAATCATTTTTTAAGGGCAATAGAAGAAGCAAATATTATGAGTTCAGGAACAAGCAAAATTTACAATTGCTTTGAAAACAAAGGAGTTCTAATTTGACAGCTTTTAACTCTTTGAAGACATTCAGTTGATTGGTACAGAGCAAGAGAAATTTGATGAGAGTAAACTAGGCATGAAATTGTTAGGACAATTCCACTCCAAAGCATATATACAAAAGAAATCTTTACAGTGAGAGAAGAAAAATGAAAAGAATTCTCAATGAGAATCACTGTTAACTCCCTGGTTTATGAATTTCTGTTGAATGTCACTGCAGTAAATTAGAAGGACTCGATTTGTTACCAAATCATTGGTAATATCTTCTCAAAATATTCTCCACAGCTTGTAAAAAAGATATTATTTTCTGTCAGGAAATAGATCAAGTTAGAGGAAACTCTGAATTTCTGGTCAATCAATGCCCCCAAGAAATGAAAAATTTCCCCTTATACTTCTGATAACTTTGCCTTAGAAACAATGTCGATGAGCCCTCACTTCCTGGAATAGCAGGGACAAAAAGAGGATGACTATTATCTACTTTTATTTACTTCGTCACTGCTATTACATACAGATTACATGGACCAAAAAAACCTTAGGTTACATTTTGAATGAGTATGAAAGTACTAGGAGAATGGTATTCTTTCAGGTGAAATTAATCATATTGTCCCAAATAGAAAAAATGTTGAAAAATTAGGAAACAATCTTATATTCAGAGAATAGGACAGTATCTTGTAACCTCTTTATATGATCTTTGATAATGAGAAAAATGTAATGAATATCTTGGCTGCCTTTCTATTGAAAATAGTACATGAGGGATCCCTGGGTGGCGCAGCGGTTTAGTGCCTGACTTTGGCCCAGGGCGTGATCCTGGAGACCCGGGATCGAATCCCACATCGGGCTCCCGGTGCATGGAGCCTGCTTCTCCCTCTGCCTATGTCTCTGCGTCTCTCTCTGTGTGTGACTATCATAAATAAATTTAAAAAAAATTTGAAAATAGTACATGATTGTAAGTAGCTTATTGGCTGAGATAGTGGTTTTTGTTTCCCTTGAATTGAAACACTCCTTAGGCCACAAACATATTCTGCAAATATTGTCTTAAATTATTCTCAGTAATATCATTATCCCATGTAATATAAAGAGTTTCACTTACAAGAAGGATCAGGAGAAAGTGAAAATGAAGTAGATTGATCATTTTATTCTCTTTTAAGCCCTTAATAAATATACACTGTGAAGAGATGTTTCAATTTTTAGTTAGGGTCAATTTATTTTCAGTAGGAATAGTATTATTCTTATACTTATTATTCTTATTATACTTCATATTTATGATTACTAAAAATAAAATGAATATTTAGTAAAGAAAAATATTCCAATAATTAGGCACTTAGAGCAGACTTATTGGTACCTAAACTATTTAGAATCCTAGAATTTTAGGAGGAAAACTAAGATAACATGAGAATTTCATATATCAAAAGATTTAACCTTGGAGGTTTCATTCTAGAAGTGACTCAGTTTTTCAGGATAGCATTAAATAGTCTTCATCTTTGCAGGCCCTCGAATTTAATTGTATCAGTTCAGTCAAGGATGATAAGTTCTGGATAATTAAGTCAGCCAAATCATCCCAGTGAGATATTCTTTAATAGAACACTGAAAAGTATTTTATAAAAAATAACCGAGTTCCCTAAATTGCTACCACTGAAAGAGAATGCAGATATTGGCAACCATCATGTGTCTTGTGTGCCTAATATCCTGATTTTTCTGAAAGAATACATTTTTTTTTTCACAAGTGAGTTGTTATATCTTAACAGTTCTGGTGAGCCATCATCAGGCCAATGTCCATTTATGTAATACCTCTACAACATCTCTTACACTAATGTCTTAACCAATTAGACATAATATCTGAATCAGCTTTCCAACTTACTCATATACACTGACTATTTTCTTTATGCAAATCACTGCCTTGTGCCCTGGGGACTGTGAAAAATTGTGCAGCAATCCTACATAAAATAAGAGATGCTTCACTGACGAGTTTTTCCAGAACTGCAAAACAGAATAGATTTCCTTGAATAGAAATAGATTGGGAAATCTTTTTGTTAAGTCATTCAAAAGTCCATGTTGAGGACCTACTACAACCCAAGCAGTATACTAAATCTTGAGACAGCAAAACAGGAGAAGATATGGCAACTGGAATTTTCCGTTTTTTTGTTTATTTGTTTTTGTTACAGAGATCTTCTAAATCCATAGACATAGAATTAAAAATAGGCTCTTTTTTTTTGGTATTCAATATTGATTGGATAAATTTGTGAATGTCTGAATGTCAGTCATGTTGAACCTGGTTCTAAAGCCAAGATTTTTGCTTTAACCTAAAACTATGGTTCAATATTTGTACCTGTGGAAAAAAAATAGCATAACTCCCATAAATTAGGTAGCTAGTATCTGACAGTTTTAGGAACTCTTGTTCATGTCCTTTTTCCATAGCAAATATAACAGAAATAATCCATACATATTTAACACAATGAACTTGGCTAAGGATAGGTAAAGATAGGAAAGGGAGGGGCTTGAAATATATTTTAGAAATACAAAATGTGTTATAAATATCCAGTGTAATTTCAGTGCTGTATTATTCTCGTCATTTATTAACTGGCACTCAAACTTCTAGCCTTATGTCTTGCCTTCCCTTATATACCATTTGTTCTTCATTTATAGAAAACCATTTGAATCCTTGTGTACATTATATTTGTGGCCCTACTCTGGTCTCTTCCATGTTATTACCTCTGTTTGGGGACCATGGAAATTGGTAAAAGTTATTATTATAGACAATGGCATCTATCCTGGACAAAAATAATATAAAAAATATGTGTGATACAGAATTATTGGAAAATCTAAGTAAGTAGATTTAAGGCTGATCTTTCAGTAAATTCTTCAAACAACATCACAGATCTGGCCATTAGGGATCTCTTGCTTCTACTCCATGAGAAGAGCTGCAGAATGGAAGGCTGGGTGCCACCCCACCTGGCTTAGGCACCTTGCCTCTCTTCTGATCTGGGCCTGAAACATGGAGGTTCAGATTCTGCTTCTCTCTCCAAGCAATTCAGTGGCAAAGTGGCCCATAGGGCATCTTATAGGCAGAACCTAAATCCCATCCAGAATCCAAGCTGCAAGGAAGTCTGCAAATTATAGTTCTTGCTTCCCAGATGTGGAACCTTTGAAAGTATTCAACATGGGCATTAGTGAGCAATTTAAAATACCTATTGTAAATTCACACTTTCAGTAGTTTTATTTTTCCAGGTTCATTCATTTTTCTTCATATCATCCCTTGTTATTCACTCAGATTCACGTATCTGTTTATTCATTCATTGTTCATTCATTCGACCACTATTAATTGGGCACATAATATATTTCTGGCTACACGGAGGAACTTCTTAAAATGTAGTTTTCTCACAGTAATCATTTAGATTATGAATGTTTCTGTAAGAAATTTTATAAAAGATTATTGTAATTGTCTGCTTAATTATTTATCTCCTATTACTGTAGAATCAGTCAGAGTTCATTCAAGAAAGGATAATCACTCATAATTCTGAATATAAAATAGAAATACAATGCATTAAAAAGCTTGCACAGCTGTAAAAGGCCAAGGCAGTTGCTGCTGGAGTCATAGACTCATAAAAACAGGAAGTGCCAGAATTTCAGAGGAGACTTTGGGTATGATCTCAGCTGCCTGCAGCAGAGAATCAGAAAGCTGACAGAGTTTGCAGGAAAGCCTCCTCAAAGCTTGGGAATCCCAGAGATGCTGCCCCCATGAGTCTCAGCTTCTTAAGGTGCTGGGTCAGAAGGTTCAAGAATGCTTACCTGAGAATCTCCCTAAGACTCACATCTTCCCTCAACTGCAACCAGAGAATAATGACGTCTCTTCCTTTCCACCCTCCAAATGCTGTGCATTAGCATAATCACAGGAATGCTGGAGAGAAGTACTAGAACATAAATTGCTGGTTTCCCCTTTAGAATGAATGGATGAATGTAAGGGAAGACAGATATCATTTTGAATTAATAACAAATTATATGCTATAGTTCACCCATTTAATAACTCAAGCATTACCTTCTTTTTAATTTTTTTTTTATTTGACAGACAGGAGAGAGAGAGAGAGAATGGGCACAGCAGGGGGAACAGCAGGCAGTGGGAGAAGGGAGAAGCAGGCTCCCTGAAGAGCAATGAGCCAGACATGGGGCTCAATCCCAGGACTTTGAGATCATGAGCTGAGCCAAAGGCAAACACTTAACTGACTGAGCCACTCAGGTGCCCCTCAAGCATTCCCTTCTACCAAATTAAACTGATAAAGCAATAATGACAATGATATATCATTCTTTCCTTTAATATTTATTCTCCAAAGAAGTGACTATTCTTTTCCCAAAAAGAGTGTTCCTTTGTGGATGGTCATTCATTTCTTAACTCAATCACCATCTTCTTTAATAACCTACAAGAATTTATTACAGTTATAGCTGTAAATATAAAGTCATAAATTCTAATTATAAATTTAAACGCAACAGGCAAAACTTGCTTAAAAGAAGAGAAAGAAAAAAAAAAGAAGAGAAAGAATGTAAAGAAATGTTGACTAATGTGTGATATAATGTAGCAAGAAAAATAATATGCATATATATGCTTTCCTTATTACTGGAAATAATCCTGGAGTCATAGTTGGTAGTTATTACTTCCTTCTTCCATTATCCATTCTCTGTCCATTTTTCTCAACACTCTACCATTTGTGGTTATTTTACCCCATCAGTTGACTTAAACTTTCTTCTAGAAAATTCTGAGCCGCTACTGGCTCTGATAATACTTAGTTATCAGAATCCTTCATTAACATTTACTACTTGTGATCAAAGTATTAAAAGATACCCTAGCAATTTCCTTATTATCCATATATACTCCTTTGTTCTGTCAGGATCAATTACTCTCAAAGGCCTGAGGAGCCAAAAGTGGTCAGGTGGCAGGCTCAAGTTCCAAGTCACTGTAATCATTATTTTGTCCCCTTGTAGAAGTATTCTGTTTTCATGCAGTAAGCCTTCTAATTAACAGGATCCAAAGTTGTAGGAAGAGGTAGCAATACCTTTTGGTTTGGGAGCCTCTGTGTTCTGGTAATGGACCACCTAGAAACCCTGAATTCATTTCCTATGTCAATATTCTTAATTTAATCACATCCACAAATTGTCATTTGCTATATAAAGTAGTATTCACAGGTTTCGAGGTTTGGAGGCCATTATTCAGCATACCACTTGATGCTAGCACATTGGCAGTACTAGCTTTGGTGAAAAGAAATACGTTTTTGAACCCATGACTAATCTCCATCTCTGCTAGCAATACGATTTTATGAACTTATTACACAAGCTCTAGTGGAGAGTGAGGGTGGCACCAAGAAAAGAAGCTTACATCCATAGAATGAGTTCTTTTGCCACTATTTACTACAATGGACATATTTTGGGATGGCTTTTGTGGATGGAGAATTAAATAGGACACAAAATCCTCACACAAAATGCTCATTACTGAGTGTCCATTCATATGCCTCATCCTCAGAGCTTCTTGTTATTAACATTTCATCTTGTTCTTGCGATATCAGTGATCATCCAGACAAACATTAGTTGCTGCCATGAATTCAAGTGAAAACTTATCTCTGGTTGTCTTCTCTTTGCACCAATCCAAAGAAAGAAAACAGCTGGTTGTGCTGCATAAATTTCTCCCACTTGTCTCTCTTCTCTAGTGTGTATTATGGAGCTGAAATAGACTACAGGATATCATCTGTGTTTTTATTAGCTTTTTTTTCTTTAATTAGCCAATTTATCAGAAGGAACTCCCTGAAGATTGCATTAGATAGATATTGAAGGAGATACAACAGTTCTGCTCATTTAAGAACTCTAAGAATCTAAGGTAATTGCTAATGCAATTTACTTGCACCTCAGTCTTTGATGAAAGTCACATATAATGACATATCTATCGGTTGATATATCATTATGGTTATATGATTATATATGTTATTTCTACTTTGATGATGGAGTTCTGTTGCCATAGCTAAATTTATAATGTAGGGGATCATATTGCAGTCCACTCATGATGAGCAGTTCAGTTCCCATAATTGCTTGGTGTCTCTTAGACGAAAGTCTTAACTAGGACCCAGTAGTAAGCTAGTTGCTATTTATCAAAAGTTATCGCAGTATAATTTCTTCAGAAAAAAAGAGTATACTCCCTATTGTGACTTGACAGAAACATCTATATCCACTAGAGACACTTGCCCACTAGCGCATCAGCTGTTATTTAAGGTCTAGATAAAACTCATTTGCACCGATGCTGAAACTGCTTCAGTCTTCTCTTGATTCTCATAGTGCATTTGGCTATTCAGCATCCCAAAATGGAATATTTTCAGCCACCACATATACCCCAAGAACAAGAATATCAAGCATTGTGTCTATGTCTGTCAGTTATAGAATTTGGAAAATACATCTACCCTTTGCTTTAAAGAATATATCTTAACATGCTGCACATCAACACATACCTGGAAATTTCACAAAATGTTTGGTGTCTTTTGTCACGTTAATGGATATGGTGTGGGACCTCACCAAAGAACAAAGACTGGTTGCCAGGAGGACCAACAATGTAATTGGAGGAATGGAATTTCAGTCCCATCCCTGACCTCCAGGGAGTGGAAGGGAGCTGGAGGTTGAATAAGCCAATGGCCAATGTTGTAGTCAAACACGACTGCAGTGAAGTATCCATAGAAACCCATAGGTTTGGAGAGTTTCCAGGGTGGTGATCACTTGGAGATGTGATGAGACTATTGTACCTCAAAAGGGCACGGAAGCTCAATGCTCTTTCCTCAGATCTAATTCTATGTATTTCTTCTTCTATTGACTCACATCCTTTATCATATTCTTTAACAAACTGGTAAACTTAAGCATTTCCCTAAGTTCTGTGAAACACTCTAGCAAATTAATCAAATCTAGCTGGTTGGTCAGAAGCCCAGGTAAGAGCTTGGAGCTTGCATCTGTCCTCTGATGCCAGAGTAGAAGGCAACTGGTGGGGAGGGGATCTTGTAGGACTGTAGGACTGAATCCTTAACCTATAGAATCTAGTGCTATTTTGTTGTAAATAGTGTCAGAATTGAGTTGAATCCTTGGCCACTCGGCTGGTGCCTAAGGATTTCTTGGTGTCATATGTGGGGCAGCCCCCCCTGCTATGTTGGAATTGAGTCTGGGAACACTCAAAGAATACCAAGCTGTCAATAGATAATCAATGATTCAACTGTAAATTCTTTGGGGACAGGGGACATTCTTTTAAATGTATTCTTAGACTTCAGTGAGTACACACATGAAAGAAAGAACGAATGATTGCTTAGGTCAATTAGTTCATAGTGAGACTTAAGCTTTAAGTATTCTTGGAAAGAAACAGTGATTCATTCCTCTAGATTGCATTCAGAAGAACTGATACACAGCTTTTGAGTCAACGACTTTATCCCAATGTTTACCGGTGTAACAATTAAATGACTAAAATCCATGACACCTCAAGGCCTGTGAGAAAGCCACGATGATTTTACTGTCACTTTGACATTTTGTCAATGTCTGTGAATACAAGGAGCCCGGGTCAGCAGTGGAGTTGCAGATTCACTGTCTACATCAAGGGATTTCACATTCAATTAAGTTGAAGAACCGCTGAACCTGAACTCAATTCTTGTTATCTTACCATGTTTGGAGTGGTTGAAAAGGACTTCAAGCACTTGGGGCTGCATTTAATAGTATATCTAACTTTCATCATGTTGCTAAATTTCCGGCAATTTCTAGAATTTGGGACCTGTTATTTCTCAGTTTCTTGTTAAACTATCATTTCTGCCTTTCATTTTGCTTGTTTTTAATACATACTCTTGAAGTTAGTTAAATTAAAACAGCACATTTTTTTTCTGAGATGTCAGTTTCTTCTTTTTATTTATTTGTTTATTCAAAAAAATATTTGTTGAGAATCTGCTATGTATCAGGCATCATTGTAAGCAGTTATGAAGACCAACAAGCTTCCCTATGTCAGAAAGCTTATATTCCAATGAGAAGTCGTAACGCACAAATAAGTGAGTTTAATTGAAAATGTTCAAAATAACGTATCAGATAGCTATACATCTTATGAAGAGATTTAATTTAGATAATGGGATAAAGAGTAGCCTTATATTAGCTATTTAGAAAAATCTCAATAGAGCAATACATTTTGCAAGAAATCGGAATGAAACAAAAGAAAAAAATCATAAATGTGTGGGCAAGGAACATTCGAAAGGACCAGCTAACATAGGTTGACAAATTTTTTCTGTAACAGTTCAAATATTTTAGGCTTTGGGGAGCAGGCTGTCATGACAACTAAACTATATTGTTGTAGCACAAAACTAGCCATAGTGAAAATTCAAATGAAGGGATGTCATTTTGTTCCAATAAAACTTCATTTACAAAATCAGGTGATAGGCTGGATTTGGCTCTCAGACTGTAGTATACCAATTCCTAGGCTAATAGAAAGGCCCCAAGTTGGAAACGAATTGGACATGTTAGAGAAGTCAGAGAATGGCCTCATAGCACTGTTATTAACAGAGCAGGGTAAAGAGTTATGAAAAAAGCAGGAGCCACACGCAGTGTCAGGGTCATATAAAAAAAAAAAAACATAAAGAGATTGGATCATATTTTAAGGTTATAATAAATTATGAATTTGGCTACAAATTCTTGTTGTACAAGTATCTATATATCATCTTGGATATTCAGTGTGACCTTCCAACCTGATTTTGGGCTTGAACAGCTTTATGCACTGGGACTAGTTTTCATGTCTGCTTTTAGGAAGGGTTTTCTTTTATAAAAGTTCAAGTTCACTCTGGCCGTTTAATGAAGGATAGATTATAAAGTGACAAAAAAAAGATAGGATTATTTATTAAAACCATGCCAGTTGGGACACCTGAGTGGCTCAGCGGTTGAGTGCCTGCCTTTGGCCCAGAGCATGATCCTGAGGTCCTGGGCTCAAGTATAGCATCCGGCTCCCCATGTGGAGCCTGCTTCTCTTTCTGCCTGTGCCTCTGCCTCTTTCTGTCTCTCCCTCTCTCTCTCTCTCTGTCACTCATGAATAAATAAATAAATGAATAAATAAATAAATAAATAAATAGATAAATAAATAAATAAAATCTCTATTAAAACAAACAAACAAACATGCCAATAGTATAGAAAGACTTGTAGATGTCAGAGGTATAATGAAGACTTTGGTAATGTTTTGGGAGTGGTTTCAACCCAACATCACAAAGGGTTGAACGTGAGGAGTGAGAAAACAAGAGAAATCTGGAATCATACATCAGTATCACAATTAAAGTGGTAGAATGGTGGTAATGGACAGTGAGATGGGGAACATCTGAGGATCAATTATCTCTGAAGTGAATGACAATCAGGAGATTTGTTCTGCTCCATTTCAGTTTAAGGATCAACATGATACCTAGAACCAAAAAAGATTTCTAGTTTCATGGCTAATTTAGTCTTTCTGCTTAAGCAATCCAGTCTAAGTCATTTAGGTCTTTTCTTGAAGTTGCCAAATTTAGTCTAATACCTAGAATTGCTGAGAAAATACTATTAAGGCATAACAAGTGGAACAGTGAAGAGAGAACAGATAAAGAGGTAGAAAAGTGAGAAAACCCCTTCAGAAGTAAACCTATGGGGGATCCCTGGATGGCTCAGTGGTTGAGCGTCTGCTTTCAGCCCAGAGTGTGATCCTGGAGTCCCAGTATCGAGTCCCACATCGGGCTCCCTGCATGGAGCCTGCTTCTCCCTCTGCCTATGTCTCTGCCTCTCTCTCTCTCTCTCTCTCTCTGTATGTCTCTCATGAATAAATAAATTTTAAAAAAAGGAGATCTAAAATTTCTGGTCACTATAAATCAGGTTTCACCCTTATTTTGGGTAATATTTATATATCTCAAGACCCCTCTTTTATCTTAACTGAGTGCATCTTCGGGGAATGAAAATGTTCTCTCTTTTTTAAAAGTGCAAGTGGAAAAAGCACTGCATTAGTTGTTCAGCAGGCCAGGGCTAGAATCTTGGTTCCACTGTTAACCAATTCTGTGATCTAAGACAGGGTACAGAGCCTCTCCCCTCAATTCTTCTCTCTCTAGTACAATTTAAGAATTTTCATGCAAAGGCATTTAAAAAATATTTTGTTATTATTTATTTATTCATGAGAGACACAGACTGAGAGAGAGAGGCAGAGACACAGGCAAAGGGAGAGGCTGGCTCCTCTGAGGGAGCCTGACATGGGACTCGATCCTGGGATGATGACCTGAGTGGGAGGCAGGTGCCCAACTGCCGAGCCACCCAGGCTTCTCCTGGAAAGGACTTTTGAGAAGATTTCTTTGGTTTAGATTAGTTTCACTTATGTTAGATGGTGGTTTATGATCAGTTAGTATAAAATTATGATTTTGAGAGGTCTTCATGATCAGGCTTGTGTCCATCTTATAGACTCTAACTCTACCACTCTCCTTCTTTCTTACTATTCTTCAGTCACAGAAGCTTTGGGGATTTTTTTTTTCTGCCTCTGGAATATATCATGTGACCCTTATCTGAGACTCTGCATTGACCCCACTTAATTTTCACATGGCCTAGTCTTCCCTGATCTATAAGATGCCAGCCTAAATGTCATCTACTTAAAAAAGGCATTATCTGTCCAGTGGAGCACTGAGTTCCAGGGATATTTTTTTCATAGCATTTGAAATTTAGCATAAGTTATTTAATCTATTTAGTGTTACTATCTTTCTTCCCTACTAGAACATAAGCTTCAGAACACCAGGGGCATTTACATTTTTTTTTCACTCAAAAACCAAGGGTAGCACAAGTCTGACACCAGGTAGGTCTAACAATTACATCAGTAATTGTTACATTGTAAGTGAATTTATTAGTTAGACCCACCATCTTCAATAGACTACTTGGCACCATAAATAATAGTTAATATTATTATCATTTTATTCTGGTTTAATTTTGAGAAAGGATTGCTGAATTCCTTAGTAGTCCTTTGCTTTAAATAGACTGTCAAAGAAAAATATCTCAAGTAAGCTTTTCTGAATCTTTCCAACTTACCAAAAAATGGCCCCAGTGGAACTGTCTTCCTCTGTGACAGAACCAATCAGTTTAACAAGTTTTGGTTTGACTGAAAGGTGTTCCAGTTTCAACTACTTCTACAATTAAGCTGCCTTAGATGTCTGGGCCTTGATTTGTATTTTTCTGGCACAGAAATTTGCCCTGTAGTCTCTTCATAACTACAGAAAAAAATTTCACTCATTTACTCCATTTTTATTTCTTTTCCTCCCTTCTTCCCTTCCCTTTCTCTTCCTTTTTTTCCCTTCTTTTCATTATTCTGTCCTTATTTCCTGCCCTCTGTCTTCCTACATTTATTACTAACCAGGCATTGCCCTAAAAGCTGGAGGTAGAATCACAAGACAGAGAAAACCTTCCTGTAATGGAACTCACACTCAAGCATGGAAGACAGGCAATAAATAAGTGAACAGATAAGTGAGGCATCTATGACGCTCTATTAATGAAGAGCTTTCCAGGCCAAGGGGGCAGGAAATGCAAATGTCCTGAGACAGCAATATGCTTAGCATATTTGTAATGGAAAAGGATATCAGCCTCTTAAATGGGGAAGTTGTTGGAAGTGACATTTGAAGATTAGTCCACAGTAAGACCATTATAGCCCCTATATTTTACTCTAAATACACAAAAAAAGATTGAAGAGTTTTGACAGGATAATGGCTCAACCTGAATTACATTTTGACAGGATTGTTCTGCTTTGTGTGAACCACAGAATGTAGAGTGTAGAAGATGGAAGCAGGGAAAGCAGATGGGAGGCTCCTCTTTTGGCCCAGGTGGGAGATGACGATAGTTAGGAATGTAGTGTAATCATAAAGATAGTGAGTCTTGGGATCTATTTTCAAGGTGAGGTCAACAGAGTTTGCTTGTAACTTAGTTACAGTGTGTGAAAAAGAGAAATCAAGCATGATTCTACAGTTTGTTTTTTAGGCAATGTGGTAAATAATAATGCTATTCATTTGGAAAGGGAAGAATAAAATTAGGATAGAAAATCTAGAGTTCAGTGTTGACATGTTAAGTGTGAGGTGTATCAAAGAGTCACAGTTCTATATGAATACAGAGTTCAGAAGAAAGATTGGGTTCAGCTATAAAATTTAAGAGTCCTCTGTGCAACAATGATGATGTTAAAATCCATGGCTTGAATAAAGTCACAAAGGGTCAAAGTGTATTTGAGAAAAGGTCAGAATATTGATTTGGGAGTGCTCCCAAATCAGGAAAGAAAATGATATTGAAAAAAAGAGATTTAGACAAAGAGCCATTGCAATTAGAGGTAAACCAAGAGTGGTTTTCCCTCATGGTAAGGCAGTAAATTTGGAAGGTAAATGCACAAGGAGAGGCCACTTGATGAAACATTTTCTTTCTCCCTAGGTTCCATTTAACCATGCTGCCCTCCTGCTCACTACACAATTACTATGGCTAATTTGCCTTCTTGTAGATTCTATGTTCACTCCCAAAATGATCTGTTGACAAAGGCCCAATCCTCTGACAACTTTATCTGACGTAGCTTCTCATCACAACTCACATAAAAACATAAGATATCATTTTAGACAACTGGATATATTATCTCTTCTATAAGTCAAGGATAATATTTATTTATCTTTATAACTAAGCCTATGTTAGTCCAATGAAATGATGCATTTTAAAGCCCATTGAACATTATACAGTGCTCTGTTAATGCCAGGATTCTTTGCTCTTATTTGTCAAAGAAGCCAATGGTAGTGAGGAAAGACAGAGAGAAGGAAATGATAAAGTTTGGTTTCTTTCCTTTTTGATTTGGAATGAATGACTGGGTATATTTAGTTTCTGTTCCTTTTCTTTAACATGAGTTTTCAACTTTGCTACTCATAAGTTTAAGTCTTATAAAGTGTTTCCTGCTGAAATGCCATGCTGACTGTTATTCAGCAGCAAATAAATATTGCTGTCCTCACTAATTTGAAACAGTATGAGTTTTAAACCTCTAGCTGTGGGAGATTTATTAAGATTACAGTTTTCATCACCATCCCTTCAAGTCCATCAAGATAGGTCAAAGCTGTATAATTTAAAAAAAAAAAAACTAACAGCAATTTCCATTCTTTTTAGACTATGCTTTCTGAGCCAACAATATCATTAGAAGAACAAGCTTGAAGTAAACTAAACAGATATCCATGTATCCTTGCAAATATTTTAACCTGATCTTTTTTATGAGTGGAAAAAAAATTGTTGACTATTTCATTTAACTGTAACTATGAACACAAAGTATTCCTTGGTAAAAAAAAAACATACTTTTTATATATTAAGTTATTTTTACGCTTTCTTTTCAGCTATTTTGTAATAGCTAGGTTAAAATATGTAATCCTGCCATTCACTCTGAGGTGGTGAAGATTGGTAAGAAACTCTTTTTTTTTAATTATTGTAAATTTCTAAGTATACTTTCAATGAATTGCCCAATTACTATACTTACTGATTTAGAGAAAGCGACTTCTGGTAAATGGTTAAATGATAAATGGAATCATTTTGTTCTGAGTTCATTAATACTCATGAAAACTAAGGTTTGAGAATGCTTTGATCTTGATGGTCAGTGATAGAAGTAGCCCGTGTTTCAAGAAATATAATTTATGGGGGATCCCTGGGTGACTCTGCAGTTTAGTGCCTGCCTTCAGCCCAGGGAGTGATCTTGGAGTCCCAGAATCGAGTCCCACGTCAGGCTCCCTATATGGAGCCTGCTTCTCCCTCTGCCAGTGTCTCTGCCTCTCTCTCTCTCTCTTTCTGGGTCTCTCATGAATAAATAAATAAAATCTTAAAAAAAAAAAAGGAATACAATTTATGGAACAATAGTCAGCATTTGAAATGACCCTTCTCTTGGATAGATCTAAATTAACACTCAAGTGACAGTTAGTATCCTGCCTAATAGACCAGTCATGGTCATGAAAATTTGAGAACAAATAGTATCATTATATAACAAATCGAATTTTAAAGGCATTAACTGAGCCTTTTTTTTTCTAAGATACTACAATGAATACTTATGTAAGGAAAAAAAAAAAAGCTCCTCTAAATCTAATGACCAATTAAACAATACAGTAACCCTTGCTATGCATAGGTTTTCAGTCAGTATTTACTCAGTAAGTAAATATATCTAAAATATAAGTCTAAGTTTTCAAGTTAGAATAATTTACTTTTTATGATTTTTGTTTATTTATACATGGCAATGAGTACTAGATTTCGAGAAAATCACCTTAGTAACTTTGTAAAAGATAATCCTGATAATCATTAATTATCAGGTTTATCTTTCCTCATGTGTTCTTTCCCTCTGGGGGAAAAAAAGTTGTTTCTTTTTTTGAAAAAAGTTTTTTTTTTTTTTTAATTCTAGTTTTTCAAGTAGCTTAGGAAATTAGAAAAATGCATTAGAAAAGCATTTGTCACTTGTGATCCCAAATAAATCATTTAAATTTTTATGACTTCTTGGCTGTTCCTGGAAAGTAATTAAAATAGTTTAAGCCTATGTGACCAAAACTCTTCCCACTCATTATACTTCTACCTACTTTCATAAATTTCTCCACAAACTCAAGATATGACTTTGGTAGCATAGTTTTCTATGCAATTGTCAAAGCTGCTTCATACTTTATAAGCTGAATATCTAACACTGCCCTCTTGAACTGCTCTATATCTCCTTCAACTGTGCAAGAATTCCATGTGTGGGCAGCCCGGGGGGCTCAGCGGTTTAGCATCACCTTCGGCCCAGGGCGTGATCCTGGAGACCCGCGATCGAGTACAGCGTCGGGCTCCCTACATGGAGCCTGCTTCTCCCTCTGCCTGTGTCTCTGCCTCTCTCTCTCTCTCCTCTCTGTTTCTCATGAATAAATAAATAACATCTTAAAAAAAAAAAAAAAAGAATTCCATGTGTTTACTTGGTAGAAATTACTGCTGAGGCCAAGCAGACAGGAAAGCAGAAAGTGGACACATCTCCAGTGTTTCTCACTGTCACGGAGAGTCAATATTGAAGACTAATAGTGCCTTGTCCCTTGAACATTGTCCACCCTTTGGTGGAGCCCTGCAGGTCTTGAGTGCCATTCACTCACTGTGGGGCCACACGTATAATCTCTGAATCGCTCTCTCTCTCTCTCTTTCATTTCTTCTCCATCAAAGTACAATATCTTGACCTGATGGCTGGGTATAGGGGACTTCTTAGCTCGGTTACTTTGGATGTCAGCCCTACTTTTCACCCTGGCACCTATAAGCCATTGTATTGAGTCTAGGTTACTATCTCAATTTTCTTTATTCAACATATTTTATTTTAGAATATTCTCACTGAGTCTTGGCTAGATTTATCAGGCTTTACTCTAATTTTGCAACCTGAGAAGCAAGAGCTGGTGCCTTCTATTATAGAAATTTAGAAGAGCAATCTGTAAGGTAGGGATCTGAAACAAACTTATTGAAAGTTCCCACAACCAAATTACAGAACATTGACTTTGTACCCATGCTAGTACTAGTGAATATTATCTACACTGGAAGATTTACTTCACCGGACCTTTAGTCAACACCATAGTCATAGATGATGTGGCCTTTTAAGTAATCCCTTCAATAGGTAATCCATTTTAATCTTTCCTTACACAGGTATCATGAGAATTGTGTATATCAAAACATTGTAAATTCTAAAATGTAAGGCTTACAAGGTAATTCAACTTCTTTACACATATATTCCTAAGTGGTATGGTGCACATGATTAAATAAGTCCTTTAATCAATGGTTCTATTCACGTGCAAATGTACAGATAGAATCTACAAGTACAGAAAAGTATTGCTTTGTCATTATTAAAAGGTGGTGTATACCTCACCTTATTTATGTCACTATTTGTAGTGTTTCAATTCTATTTTAACTTTAAATTGATTAAATTTATCAATATTAATTGAATTAAATTAGATATCAAATGTATGATAAAACAATTATTTTTTTAGTGAACTGAACTTAATGATTTTTTTAATTCAAAAATATATTAGAGAATTTTGTAGAACATTGAAAAGTTTGTCTTCAAACCAACCAAAATTGTTATTATTCTAAGTGGGCTTTAAAACAAACACCCAGTTAGTTCTTTTCTTTAAGTAATGATAGTACTTGAATGCAACTTATAATCTGAATATTTAATGTATGGCTTAAAATTCTTGTGAATAGAATAATAAATATTTAGCTACTGCACATATATGACATTAGCTTCATCACCATATTGGAAAGTACTCCTCTGGATTTTATAACTCCATCTTATTATTCTTGTTTCTCATTCTAATTTTTCATCCACCCCTTATTTTTAATTTTTTCTTTTTAAAAAGAATATGCTTATTCCCCTAGCTCTGAGTGAAAGTGTACCTGCTAACCCTCCTCTAATCCTCTCACTATGTGCACTTTTTACTTCTAGCATTTGAATGAGATAAATTTCTGCCACAGACTATGTAGCTCTCAGGATAGGGCAAGAAGTGTTCCAGGGGATTCCAGGAGGCTTGTGGGGATGGAGTATGTATAAAGACTTCAAATAATTAGCTGAATCTCTCAAGTCTTCTTGAAAATCTACCACCTTCCTTTGCTTGATTTGTTACATCTTCCTTTCTGTCAAAAGTTTAAAATGTGGTCCCTTCTCCAAATTTCCTTCTTTATCTGCTACTCAGAATAGAATGACCTCAGGTAGGTTTACCTTTAATCTCATCTCATTATATGATGCTATTACTTCCTCACTATATGTTCCTGCTCCATGGTATATCACCTCCTTATTATGTGATGTTACTACATTTCTTGTGAAAATCTATATTAAAGATCCTACCTGGTTCATTGCTAATGTTCATTGGCAGAACATACATAGGAGCTGATGAATAGGTATGTAAATGGAGTGGGCCACATTTGAAAAGAAATTATGGCTCCTATTGTGATTTTTGATAAGTTTCTAATTACTGATCTTGCTGAATTTTAGGTCACTTTCAACATATTGATTTATTCATGGGGTATTTCCCATGTGTCTTGTATTTATAACATTGTGCTAAGTATCATGGCAAAAGGAACTCAGACTGGCAAAGTAGTTATGAGACCTTGTTTCCTCTCATTGGCTCAGCTTTCTCTTTTCTTTGCTCCTAGAGCTTTTGTGCTTAGGTCTATTTCCTTAATGAATAACAATTTTAGCAGGGACTATATTTCTTTCACCCCAGGTTTTATCAAATAATACATTCTCAGCGAATTCTTATTAAAATAAGGAATAATTGAATAAAGCAGGAAGAGTTTAAGGGGTTACTGACTTAACGATGGATGTGAATGGATGCTCAACTGAACCTTTTGTGCCTCAAGTTTTCTTCCCTAAAGTGCCTGAGATTTTTTTTTCTCTGCCACGAGTTTTGGCATCCAATTCTACCAATCACAAATTGAGCATCACCTTTTATTTCTTCTTAAAGATTTTATTTATTTATTTATTTATTTATTTATTTATTTATTATGAGAGACACAAAGAGAAAGAGACAGAGACACAGGCAGAGGAAGAAACAGGCTCCTTGGAGGGAGCCTGATGCAGGACTGGATCCTGGTACTCCAGGATTATGCCCTGGGCCAAAGGGAGGCGGTAAACCTCTGAGCCTCGCAGAGATCCCTGAGGATCGTCTTTTTATTTTTTTATTTTTTACTTTTTAATAATAAATTTATTTTTTGGTGGTGTTCAATTTGCCAACATACAGAGTAACACCCAGTGCTCATGCCATCAAGTGACCCCCTCAGTGCCCGTCACCCATTCACCCCCACCCCCTGCCCTCCTCCCCTTCCACCACCCCTAGTTCGTTTCCCAGAGTTAGGAGTCTTTATGTTCTGTCTCCCTTTCTGATATTTCCTACCCATTTCTTCTCCCTTCCCTTCTATTCCCTTTCACTGTTATTTATATTCCCCAAATGAATGAGAACATATGTTTGTCCTTCTCCGATTGACTCATTTCACTCAGCATAATACCTTCCAGTTCCATCCACGTTGAAGCAAATGGTGGTTATTTGCCATTTCTAATGGCATATACATATTCCATTGTATACATAGACCACATCTTCTTTATCCATTCATCTTTCAATGGACACCGAGGCCCCTTCCACAGTTTGGCTATTGTGGACATTGCTGCTAGAAACATCGGGGTGCAGGTGTCCCAGCGTCTCATTGCATCTGTATCTTTGGGGTAAATCCCCAACAGTGCAATTGCTGGGTCGTAGGGCAGGTCTATTTTTAACTCTTTGAGGAACCTCCACACAGTTTTCCAGAGTGGCTGCACCAGTTCACATTCCCACCAAGAGTGCAAGAGGGTTCCCTTTTCTCCACATCCTCTCCAACATTTTAGGTTTCCTGCCTTGTTAATTTTCCCCATTCTCATTGGTGTGAGGTGGTATCTCATTGTGGTTTTGATTTGTATTTCCCTGATGGCAAGTGATGCAGAGCATTTTCTCATGTGCTTGTTGGCCATGTCTATGTCTTCCTCTGTGAGATTTCTGTTCATATCTTTTGCCCATTTCATGATTGGGTTGTTTGTTTCTTTGGTGTTGAGTTTAATAAGTTCTTTATAGATCTTGGAAATTAGCCCTTTATCTGATATGTCACTTGCAAATATCTTCTCCCATTCTGTAGGTTGTCTTTTAGTTTTGTTGACTGTATCCTTTGCTATGCAAAAGCTTCTTATCTTGATGAAGTCCCAATAGTTCATTTTTGCTTTTGTTTCTTTTGCCTTCATGGATGTATCATGTAAGAAGCTACTGTGGCTGAGTTCAAAAAGGGTGTTGCCTGTGTTCTCCTCTAGGATTTTGATGGAATCTTGTCTCACATTTAGATCTTTCATCCATTTTGAGTTTATCTTTGGATCGTCTTTTTAAAATAAAGACACCTGAGAGGGAATTGAAGGCTACTGTTCTTGCATCATTATAAGCTAAAGATTTTCTGTGCATTTGCTTCCCCAAGCTCTAGGCTCCGAAAGTATTTGTTGTAATTAAAATAAAATTAGTTTGTTTTCCTCCCACACCTAACTAAGTTTAGCAGCACCAATTCAATGGGTGTCTGGGGAGGAGATTAAGACTCATTTGAGATCCTTGAAGGAATTGTATGCACTTTACAGTGAGCTTGAATGGGGTACTACATTTGATTGAGTAAGGCTAATTGAAAATATTTTGTAAAATAGATTTTGCCATCCTGGCTTGAGAACCTAATTACCAATAAGAATATTGAATACATGGAAACAAAAAGATGATACAGATTTCTAATTACTATGGATTGTTTTAACAGGTCCTGTCTGTAGTTTTATTTTTTTCCTCACACTGTGATAAAGTTATATTGTGTTTTATGTGATCACAGCAATATATGTTACAAGATAATTAATTGAAAAGAGGAAAATCAGTGGCCAATAAAATAGTTATTTATTGCCTAACAACTGCTGGAAAGTTTCACATTATTTCCTTTAGTTCTTACTGCATCCTTATGAATTTAGTAATACTATCACATTATCCTATAGAAAAGGAAAGGAACCTGGGAGGAAGAGATAAAGTCAATAAATATGGAGCCAGAATTTGAAACTGGGTCTCTCAGTGCACTTCAGCATTGTTGCATTGCACTGAACCCATATTCATCTATCCACTAAAGAGAGTAGTGGATCCTGTGTTTGTGCCCAGCACAGTGTCTGAGTAGTGGACATTGCAAACATTCTTGTCCTTGTCTTATATAGTTTAGATCCTCATGGAAGGAAATCAATTACATGGATAAACACATAAATAAATATGTATTTACATGTTACCATCTATTATTTGAAGTAAAAAGATAGGTATGATTAAGTTTCATACTTAATCTAAATTATGAGATTGGAGTGGTCAAGAAAGGCTTCCTAGGTAGGTCAAATAGAGGCAGGGTTTTAAAGTATGAATATGATGTAGATAGATTAAAGGAAAGAATTAGTAAAAGAACAAATATTTTAAAAATCCATGAAAGTAAATGAGGTTGTTTCTCCCCAGAGACTGTGAGATTAGTCTGGTGGGCTCTGTGTGTTCTTAGCTGTTGAGTTGGCTGCAACATCAAAGCAAAAATTTTAGAGATCCTGCCTGAACTTGTTGACCAAGCCCTTCTCTTGATGCCCTTATACCATAGAGTTAATGCACCTGAAGTTGACTCATCCTCATCTTGTCTCCCATTGGTAGGCGATGATATTTATCTAAATCTCCTTGAAGTTTTCTCCTATGGACATCTTCAAAGTTTTCCATGGGCTTCTCTGACAAGAATCTTCTCATAGCTGGAAAAGGAACAGATAAACTCTAATTTGAGTTCCACCAAACATTTTCATTATCCAGTAAGCTTTTGGGAAATGTCTATTCCCCGGATTATAACCTGTCGAATACGTGTTTATATTTCAGGGAATGTAATCCATAGAGAAAGCAGTTTGGAAAGCACTGCATACTATACTATCCTCTGAGATCATGATCTTCAATAGTATAAAAACAGACAAACAAATAAACACAAACTTGTCAAAATTGCACCAAAAATCATGTTTCATTGTCTTCAATGCCATTTAATCATGGAAAACTTTTCTGTTACATTTGAGGTTCTTTAAGAACTTTACCTTCTAACAGTTTGGGAAAAAATGGCTTCAACTCCATCATATAAACCTTAATACATATAACCCTCTCTAAGGCATTTTGGTTCTTAAATTACCACTGGACAAAATCAGATATGAGTAAGCAACTAATAGTTCAACTACATTGATATTTTGTTGGCATGTAATCAAATCAATTTGCATGGTACTGAAAAGCTATTCATGTGTTTAATCTCATCTCTCATTTCTGTACTATTTTAATTGACCCATCTATTAATTAATTTGGGGAAAACCAATCCTATAAAAATTTGTACATGTATTTCATTCAAAGTCTCTCCTAAAAGTATATTCTAAGTATAACGATCAAAAATATATCCCTTTATCTTCAACATACATTTTTGAATTAGTATTCTCTCCTACAACTTATCTCACATTTTGAAGAATTAACAATTTTTAATAAATTAGCCTAAACTTTCTTTTTTCAATGTGTAAATTAATTCCAATTCTTAATTATGTCTCAATCCAATTTTCTTCTCTTTAGCTATATGTACACTTATACAATGTTTTAAAAATTTATTGAAGTGTAGTTATTAATATATTTAGATTTTAGTTTAAAAGTTTACCCTCTTCCAAAGTCAGGGAGTCTCAGGATCAAATGAATTTGGTAATACTTGCTTTGTTTTGTTCATTATATCTTGAGGTGCCCCCTAAGTTGCCCTGGAGTTCATACACTCCATGCTGGGGTCATCTGTTCTTTTTTCTAACTTGAGTTTTCCAGTTCCTTTTCTACCCTTAATTTTTTTTTTAAAATAACACCATCATTTTGAAAAACTTGGAAAAATGATAGCTTTTGATGCATTTTTCTCTTTACTTCTATCAGAATTAGTCATGTATTATATTGTAAATTTTTTCTAGTCCATATATGGATAGAACAATATTTGTTGAGACAGGACAATGATACACAAGATATGTCATTCAAGAATGTTTCAGAACTCCTCCTAATACTCTGAAATCATATAGATCTTAATCTGGAGCTCCAGAATAACTTGCCTAATATCAGATAGCTGAAAGAGGCAGAGACCTGCTCAGAACTCAGGTTTTCTGAGTCTAAGTATGTGCTCATGCTTCTCCACCACAAAACCTCATTTCATTTAGAAAATGCTAAGAATGACTGGCTTGGTAGTAACCCATACAAATGCTAGCTGCCATCATTTTCCAGATATTTCTTTAATAACCCAGTTAGTACCCCAGTAGCTAAATATTATGCAGGATGAGTATGTGTATGAGAGGAAAAAATAGCTTTTACTTTACAAAGACAAAAATGATATTGTTAGGAACAGATATTAGCTAACGGCTAAATACAAAAATTTGTTTTTTGAGACACAATGCACTTGGATCAGCAAATATATGATTTTTGTTTAGCTGATTTTTCCCCTACTTGCTATAGGTTAGCATACTTATTTCTAACTAATTGTGTGTGTATTTGTTAGACAAAAATTATCATCATATAGCATTCTTTAATTAATGAGAAAATATGTAGAACTTTTAAATTCACCTTACCCTTAAAGAAAGACAAATAAAGAGATATTCTCAGAATAATCCATGCCTGAAATAGCACCCTAAATTGTATCAATCCCTTTTTAACCACTTCAGTCAATAATGATACACACAATGTATTGATCTGTGTTTTTACTCAACATATATTGATGGGATGATTTTTTTTTTTTAGGTCAGACTCTAGTCTATGCACTGTGAACAAGAGTAAAATCAGCCTGAAACGGTCCTTGATCTCTTGAAGTTTCTTTTGAAGGGATTGGAGACAAATAGTAAACTTGTAAACAATTTACAGATTGTGAAAAGTTATATACAGCTGCTATACTGGAGAGTAAAGTGTGCAGGCTGACATTTAAGCTGAGATCTGAAAAATAAAAATGAACTGGTCATGCAAAAATCTCACTGAAAACTGTTCTACTCAGAAGGTATAGCAGGTCCAAAGCCCTAGGTCAGGAAACATCTTGGCATATGCTTAAAGAACGTCAAAAACAACAACAACAAAACCCCACAACATTTTAGACTATAGTGAGCAAGAATAGCAGTGATAAGAAGTAAGATAATAAGAATGGCACTGCAGATCCTTTAGGGTACGGTAGGCTATAATAAAAGGTATTGGTTCTATTTTATGTGCAAAGGGTACATCAGAATATTTTTAAGCAGAAAAACGATATGATCTGACATGTGATTTGACTTATGTTTTATAAGTATTGCTCTGGATGAAATATAGAAAGCTGATTCTAGGAAGCATGGCATAAACAGTAGTTTCAACCAAATATTCCATTTTTCATATTTCTTGGAGCTGAATGGAGCTGTGGCACTGGTGGGCCGGGTTAGCAAAACCCCCATGAACAGTTATCCAGCCCTTCATGTTTTGTACCCCAGCAATGGAGGAAGCTAAATGTTCCAGATGGTGTAGCCCCAGTCAGCCTGGGCCCCTAACTGACGATATGCAGCAGAATCCTTCGAAAATCCATAAGAAGCATGTAACAGGAGCATGAAATGAATACTAGCTGGGTTAAGCCACTGCAATTTTGGAATTGTTTATAATCACACCATAACCAAACTTATTATGGGTAATACAGAGAGCAATGTGGGAAGAGGAAAACTAGATAAATATTGTAATAGTTTGCGTGAGAAGCAATGTTATCTTGAATTACTGGTGGTTGCAGTGTACAGAGATCAAATTGAAATGGATTTGAATTACATCATGTAGGTAAAGCAGACAAAACCAGTGGGCAGACTGAGTGTCTTATAAGTGGAGTTAGTCTATTTTTTCAATTGTCTGTTGGAACCTGAAACACATTCTCACACTTATTCCTACTATCACCTCTTTAGCAAAAGCTGGACCCCTGGAACCTACATTCTCTAGACTGCCTCAGAGGCAGGGTTCCAGTTTTTGCCCTGCAAATGGAAAACTTTTGTTAAAGATCTGATAGGATGAGAAAAATGGAGAGCTGCCTTGGCTTCAGTGTGCAGGTGTGAAAACTTTCAAAGATGGCAAACAGGAGATTTTTGCTAATAGGTTCCAGACATCAAAATGTGAATCATCCTATTTGATGCTGAGAGCCTTGTTTGGGGTTGACAGTGATTTCTGCTCATTGGGATTTTTGGAAAGGCAGCAGCAATTTTGCTGATCTTCACTGTCCCCACTCACCCAACAGTTTCATAAGCCTCTAATTCTTTGTATTAAAATCCCTTCTTAATGGAAATATCTAGAGTTGTTTCTGTTTTCCACACAAACTATTCATTATCCAGGGTAATATAGCATATCTATTTTCTAACAAATCCCTTTAGTAATCAGACAAAACCAAGGCTCAGAAAGTTAAGGGCATTGTCTAAGATCCTTTCATTATAATTGGTGTAACTGGCCCATAAAGCCAGTTCATAACTTGTGATTCATAACTTGTGCTCTTTCTATTATAACATGTCTCTCTAAATCTTAATATTCTTCTCTATAAAATGGAATTTAAACAATTTCCTTGTAATCGTAGAGCCTATGATTGACATTATCACAATGTATGCATTCTTACTCCAGCAATGAAATTTCTGCTTATAAGGAAATGATACCTACTGGTGCATCTCGGCACATTTTTATTTTCCATCTGATTCTCATTTTCGCATAAAGCTACCAAATCAGATTTCATAATTTGAAACTCTTTGAATTTGCTGGTTTAGCTTACAGGTAAATGATACTATGCAGAACTGCTGTTATGAATCCAATAACACCACAGTGGGAAATGAGAAAATAGACATTATTGGGGAAGTGAGGAAAAAGGTTTTAAAGAACTGATTTTTGAGTCAAGCACCTTTCATCACGGAGAGAGGGACATTAAGGAAATGCCTAAGGTAAGCAGAATGTTATAGCTATAGGGTTTTTCTTTCTTATTTTTTTGTAAAGATATTTTACTAAAATATCATGGGAACACATTTTTTTAACTTATCGAAATAAACTAACTCTACTCTTTCTTCTTCATAGTCAGGAGTGTCATTTTCATTTCAGACAAGGCTTAGATATAAGTAGAATGGGCAAGCACTTGGTTAGAAATAGTTGATTAGGAGAAGTAAAGAGAAGCAGACACATATGCACTTAGATCCCATAAGTAAATTGCACATGGGTGCGTATATGGAGGAAAAGACACCATGTTTTAGGTTTCACTGAGTGGCAGTCCCTAAAGAACTGAGAGGTCCTAAAAAGCAAATGAGGTTATTTAAATATCAGTCCACTATTTATAGTATATACAGCAGGTTAATCTGCTCAGGCTACCACAACAAAATATGGCAGATTGGGTAGCTTACACAATTTTCTTACATTCTGGAGGCTGGAAATCCAAGGCCAGGGTGCCAGCAGCTTGGTTTCCATGAGGCCTCTCTTCCTGGCTTGAGATGGTCATCTTTTCACCGTGTTCCACATGGCTTTTCATCTGTGCACACAGAAACAGAGTCATCTGTGATGTCTCTTCCTCTTCTTATGAGGACACCAGTCCTATTGAATCAGAGCCCCACCCTTATGACTGCATGTAACATTTATCAACTTCTTAAAGATTCTATCTCCAAATATAGTCATATGGGGAGGCTAGGACTTCAACATGTGAATTTGAGGGGGGAGGACGCAATTTCATCCAAACATATACATAATAAGAATTCAATAAATATGTGTAGAAATGAATTTGAGATTAATACATTATAGGTAGAAATTATTATTTATATCATACCAATTTCTGAGTGGCCATAACAAAATATTTCCTTAAAATATGGACAGCAATACCTCTTCAGTTACACAGTCAGAGGACTCAGAAAGGAAATGCTTTTTTTTTTTATTGGAATTCAGTTTGCTAACATATAGCATAACACCCAGTGCTCATCCCATCAAGTGCCCCCCTCAGTGCCGTCACCTAGTCACCCTAACCCCCCGCCTTCCTCCCTTTCCACTACCCCATGTTCTTTTCCCAGATTTAGGTGTCTCTCATGTTTTGTCACCCTCAATGATATTTTCACTCATTTTCTCTCCTTTCCCCTTTATTACCTTTCATTATTTTTTACATTCCCCAAATGAATGAGACCATACAATCATGTTTGTCTTTCTCCGATTGACTTACTTCACTCAGCATAATACCCTCCAGTTCCATCCACACCGAAGCAAATGGTGGGTACTTGTCGTTTCTAATGGCTGAGGAATATTCCATTGTATACATAAACCACATCTTCTTTATCCATTCATCTTTTGATGGACACTGAGGCTCCTTCCACAGTTTGGCTATGGTGGCCATTGTTGCTAGAAACATTGGGGTGCAGGTGTTCTGGAGTTTCACTGCATCTGTATCTTTGGGGTAAATCCCCAGCAGTGCAATTGTTGGGTCATAGGGCAGGTCTATTTTTAACTCTTCGAGAAACCTCCACACAGTTTTCCAGAGTGGCTGCACCAGTTCACATTCCCACCAACAGTGCAAGAGGGTTCCCCTTTCTCCACATCCTCTTCAACATTTGTTGTTTCCTGTCTTGTTAATTTTCCCCAATCTCTCTGGTGTGAGGTGGTATCTCATTGTGGTTTTGATTTGTATTTCCCTGATGGCCAGTGATGCAGAGCATTTTCTCATGTGCTTGTTGGCCATGTCTGTGTCTTCCTCTGTGAAATTTCTGTTCATGTCTTTTGCCCATTTCATGATCGGATTGTTTGTTTCTTTGGTGTTGAGTTTAATAAGTTCTTTATAGATCTTGGATACTAGCCCTTTATCTGATAGATCATTTGCAAATATCTTCTCCCATTCTGTAGGTTGTCTTTTAGTTTTGTTGACTGTTTCTTTTGCTGTGCAGAAGCCTCTTATCTTGGTTAAGTTCCAATAATTCATTTTTGCTTTTGTTTCCATTGCCTTTATGGATGTATCTTGCAAGAAGTTACTGTGGCCAAGTTTTAAAAAGCGTGTTGCCTGTATTCTCCTCTAGGATTCTGATGGATTCTTGTCTAACATTTAGATCTTTCATCCATTTTGAGTTTATCTTTGTGTATGGTGTAAGAGAATGGTCTAGTTTCATTCTTCTTCATGTGGCTGTCCAATTTTCCTAACACCACTTATTGAAGAGACTGTCTTTCTTCCAGTGGATAGTCTTGCCTGCTTTGTCGAATATTAATTGACCATAGAGTTAAGGGTCCACTTCTGGATTCTCTATTCTGCTCCATTTACCTATGTGTCTGTTTTTGTGCCAGTACCACACTGTCTTGATGACCTCAGCTTTGTAGTACAACCTGAAATCTGGCATTGTCATGCCCCCAGCTATGGTTTTCTTTTTTAATATTCCCCTGGCTATTCGGGGTCTTTTCTGTTTCCACATAAATCTTAAGAATGATTTGTTCCAACTCTCTGAAGAAAGTCCATGGTATTTTGATAGGGATTGCATTAAATGTGTAAATTGCCCTGGGTGACATTGACATTTTCATTATATTAATTCTGCCAATCCATGAGCATGGAATATTTTTCCATCTCTTTGTGTCTTTCTCAATTTCTTTCAGAAGTGTTCTGTAGTTTTAAGGGTATAAATTCTTTACCTCTTTGGTTAGGTTTATTCCTAGGTATCTTATGCTTTTGGGTGCAATTGTAAATGGGATTGACTCCTTAATTTCTCTTTCTTCAATCTCATTGTTATTGTATAGAAATGCCACTGATTTCTGGGCATTGATTTTGTATCCTGCCACACTGCCGAATTGCTGTATGAATTCTAGAAATCTTGGGGTGGAGTCTTTTGGGTTTTCTATGTATAGTATCATGTCATCGGCAAAGAGGGAGAGTTTGACTTCTTCTTTGCCAATTTGAATGCCTTTTATTTCTTTTTGTTGCCTGATTGCTAAGGCTAGGACTTCTAGTACTATGTTGAATAGCAGTGGTGAGAGTGGACAGCCCTGTCTTGTTCCTGATCTTAGGGGAAAGGCTCCCAGTGGTTCCCCTTTGAGAATGATATTTGCTGTGGTTTTTCATAGATGGCTTTTAAGGTGCAGAAGAATGTTCCCTCTATCCCTACACTCTGAACAGTTTTGATCAGGAATGGATGCTGTATTTTGTGAAATGCTCTCTCTGCATCTGTTGAGAGGATCATATGGTTCTTGTTTTTTCTCTTGTTCAAATGATCTATCACATTGATTGCCTTACCAGTGTTGAACCAGTCTTGCATCCCAGGGATAAATCCCACTTGGTCATGGTGAATAATCTTCTTGATGTATTGTTGGATCCTATTGGCTAGTACCTTGTTGAGAACTTTTGCATCTGTGTTCATCAGGGATATTGGTCTATAATTCTCCTTTTCGGTGGGGTCATTGGTTTTGGAATTAAGGTGATGTTGGCCTCACTGAACAAATTTAGATGTATTCCATCTCTTCCTATCTTTTGGAACAGCTTTAGTGGAATAGGCATGGTTTCTTCTTTAAATGTTTAATAGAATTCCCTGGGAAGCCATCTGGCCTTGGACTTTTGTGTCTTGGGAGGTTTTTGATGACTGCTTCAATTTCCTCCCTGGTTATCGGTCTGTTCAGGTTTTCTATTTCTTCCTGTTCCAGTTTTGGTAGTTTGTGGTTTCTCATAAATGTGTCCATTTCTTCTAGGTTGCCTAATTTATTGGCATATAGCTGCTCATAATAAGTTTTTAAAATCATTTGTATTTCCTTGGTATTGGTGGTGATCTCTCCTTTTTCATTCATAATTTTATTAATTTAAGTGTTTTCTCTTTTGTTTTTAATAAGGCTGGCTAATGATTTATCTATCTTATTAATTCTTTGAAAGAACCAACTCCTGGTTTTGTTGATCTGTTCCACAGTTCTTCTGGTCTCTATTTCATTGAGTTCTGCTTGAATCTTTATTAACTCTCTTCTTCTGCTGGGTGCAGGATCTATTTGCTATTCTTTCTCCATCTCCTTTAGGTGCAAGGTTAGCTTTTGTATTTGAGTTCTTTCCAGTTTTTTGATGGATGTTTCTATTGCGATGTATTTCCCCCTCAGGACTGTTTTTGCTATATCCTGAGGATTTTGGATAGTTGTATCTTCATTCTCATTAGTTTCCATGAATCTTTTTATTTTTTATTTTTTTTATTTTTTTTTCCATGAATCTTTTTAATTCTCTAATTTCCTGGTTGACCCTTTCATCTTTTACCAGGATGGTCTTTAACCCCCACGTGTTTGAATTTCTTCCAAACTTCTTCGTGTGATTTAGTTCTAGTTTCAAAGCATTATGGTCTGAAAATATGCAGGGGACAATCCCAATCTTTTGGTATTGGCTAAGACCTGATTTGTGACCCAGTATGTGGTCTATTCAGGAGAAAGTTCCATGTGCACTTGAGAAGAATGTTTATTCAGTTGCATTTGGATGTAAAGTTCTGTAAATATCTGTGAAATCCATCTGGTCCAGTATATCATTTAACACTCTTGTTTCTTTGGAAATGTTGTGCTTAGAAGATCTGTCAATTACAGAAAGCACTGTGTTCAAGTCTCCCAGTATAAGTGCATTATTATCGAAGTATGTCTTAACTTTGGTCATTAATTCATTGATGTACTTGGCAGCTCCCAGATTCAGGGCATAAATATTCATGATTGTTAGGTCCTCTTGTTGGATAGACCCTGTAAGTATGATTTAGTGTCCCTCTTCATCTCTTACTACAGTCTCTGGGATAAACTTTAAT
The DNA here is from genome assembly GCF_018345385.1 of Vulpes lagopus. Classification (NCBI taxonomy): domain Eukaryota; kingdom Metazoa; phylum Chordata; class Mammalia; order Carnivora; family Canidae; genus Vulpes; species Vulpes lagopus. The sequence goes on along the minus strand of NC_054829.1, from coordinate 15,597,623 downwards.
TTATCTGATATGAGATGGCTACCCCTGCTTTCTTTTGAGGACCATTTGAATGGTAAATGGTTCTCCAACCTTTTATTTTCAGGCTGTAGGTGTCCTTAGGTCTAAAATGAGTCTCTTGTAGATAGCAAGTAGATGGTCTTGCTTTTTTATCCAGTCTGAAACCCTGTGCCTTTTGATGGGATCATTAAGCCCATTCACGTTCAAAGTTACTATTGAAAGATATGAATTTAGTATCATCATAATACCTATTCAGTCCCTGTTTTTTGTGGATTATTTCCTTGGACTTCCTCTTTCTTTTACAAAGTCCCCCTTAATATTTCTTGCAGAGCTGGTTTGGAGGTCACATATTCCTTCAGTTTCTGCCTATCCTGGAATCTCTTTATCTCTCCTTTCATTCTGAATGAGAGCCTTGATGGATAAAGTATCCTTGGCTGCATGTTCTCATTCAAGACCCTGAATATATCCTGCCAGCCCTTTCTGGCCTGCCAGGTCTCTGTGGAGAGGTCTGCTGTTAACCCAATACTTCTCCCCATAACAGTTAGGGATTTCTTGTCTCTTGCTGCTTTAAGGATCTTCTCTTTATCTTTGGAATTTGCAAGTTTCACTATTAAATGTTGGGGTGTTGAACGGTTTTTATTGATTTTAGAGGGGGGAATCTCTGCTCCTGGATCTGAATGCCTGTTTCCCTACCCAAGTTAGGGAAGTTCTCAGCTATGATTTGTTCAAATACATTTTCTGGTCCTCTGTCCCTTTGGACGTCCTCTGGAACCCCAATTAAACATAGATTTTTTTTTCTGAGTCTGTCATTTATTTCCTCATGATCTTTTAATTCTTTTTATTTTTCCTCAGCTTCTTTCCTTGCCATCAACTTGTCTTCTGTGTCACTCACTTGTTCTTCTACCTTGTTAATCCTCATCATTGGGACCTCCAGTTTGGATTGCATCTCATTTAATTGATTTTTAATTTTGGCCTGATTAGATCTAAATTCTGCAGTTATGAAGTCTCTTGATTCCTTTATGCTTTTTTTCCAGAGTCACCAGTAACTTTATAATTGTGCTTCTGAATTGGCTTTCTGACATCGAATTGTAATCCAAATTCTGTAACTGTGGGAGAGAGTACTGTTTCTTATTCTTTCTTTTTTTACATTTATTTTATTTTTTTAAGATTTATTTATTTATTCAGAGAGAGAGAGAGAGAGAGGCAAAGACACAGACAGAGGGAGAAGCAGCCTCCATGCAGGAAGCCTGACGTGGGACTCGATCCGGGGTCTCCAGGATCATGTCCTAGCCTGCAGGTGGCGCTAAGCCGCTGGGCCACCGGGGCTGCCCTTACTCTTTCTTTCTTTCTTTCTTTTCTTTTTTTAATATATTTCTTTTTTTTTAAATTTTTTTTTTATTTATTTATGATAGCCACAGACAGAGAGAGAGAGAGAGGCAGAGACACAGGCAGAGGGAGAAGCAGACTCCATGCACCGGGAGCCCGATGTGGGATTCGATCCCGGGCCTCCAGGATTGCGCCTTGGGCCAAAGGCAGGCGCCAAACCGCTGCGCCACCCAGGGATCCCCCTTACTCTTTCTTTTGTGGTGAGTTCTTCTTTCTAGTCATTTTGCTCAGTGCAGAGTGGCTAAAAACAAGTTGTACTGGAAAAAGGAAGGAAAATGGGGGGAAAAGGGGGGGGGGACAAACAAAAAACAAACAAGGGGGGGTATCCTCTGATTCTATATACTGTAAATCCCTCCACTTCCCCTGGAGCTTTCCAGTACTGCTCAGTCAAGAGCTTGCTCTTCCCCTGTCCTTCCAGCTGGTCTTCTGGGGGAGGGGCCTGCTGTGCTGATTCTCAGGTGTGTGCACCCGGGGGAGCTTCCTTGCCCCCTGCCAGGTGCAGACTCAGTGGGAGCTGTTTATCCTGTGAGGCCCTTGCTCAGTCCCAGGTACAGGGTGACACCAGGAGGAACAACAGTGGCGGCGGCCAGCTCTCCAGAGCTGGAGACTCTCCCTGGAGTCAGCTCCCGCAGTAACTACCACAGCTTCCAGTCCGCAGGGGCCTGAATGCTCCGGGGGCAGGGGCGCTGATCTGCACAGCTCGGGGCCTCTCAGCTGCAGGAGCATCCTCTCTGTCCTGTGTCCTCCTTGCCTCCTCCTGTCCTGGGGGGGAGGCCGGATCCTGGGCTGTGTCCCCCACGCCCTGGGCTCTGGGGCCTGCACTGCTGGAATCGCGCTCCCAAGGCCATGCAGCTCCCTCCGCCCGAGCCGCTCCAAGCTCCTCCCGGGTCCTGCTAGGTGCACGCTGCAGCCCTTTAGGGAGCTCGGCTGTGGTGTGTGGCTGTTTCCCCCGGCCCAGGTGCTCTGTTAGTGCCCCCGGGAGCCTGAGGGCATCCTCGCCCCTCCTAGGATCCTGCCAGAGCTCCCTGTGAGCCGTTAGCCCGGCTCCTCGCAGGGCCCCTCCCCCTTGGATGCTTTCTTATTTATTTATTTTTTTCCATCCTCTTACCTTGATAGAAGCACAAACTCTTCTCACTGTAGCATTCCAGCTGTTCTCTCTTTAAATCTCATGCCGAATTTGTAGGTTTTCAGAATGATTTGAAAGTTATCTAGGTATGTTGGTGGGGACAGATGACTTGAGGACCCTACTCCTCCATCATCTTGCCCCGCCTCCTCAGGAAAGGCCACTCTTATGCTTCAACGGAAACTTGGTAAAATATTAAAAAAGAAAGCAAGAAAATTGATATTTTTCCTTATATTTTTATACTCAATTTATGAATGAGGTTAGTATGACTTATCCTCTGTTGAGTCCATTCTCACTGCTAATTTTAAAAACCTCAAAACAAGACAAAAACTCAGAGGCAGTAACGTTGATGTTCAACTCCCCTGCTCTCTGAGAAGAGGTTCTTCTAAGCTTAGAAATGAAAGGCACCAAGAGAGTGTAAAAGCCTGGATCAGTCTATATAAAATTAAAATGGTCTATCAATATTAATCCATTTTAAAAACTGTGTCACACCCTGAGGAAAAACAGCTAACCACAAATAAAATACTTAAAATGCAGAAAATTAATGAGGAAGGAAACAGAAAAATATTCGTCCTTACAAATAATCAAGAAGATACAATTCACTCCCTATTTCTTACCTGAAATAGTAATTCAAGATGCAGACAGCTTGTCAGTGAAAAAGATGCTCTCATATATTGTCAGAGTGGGTATAAATAAGAGCACTGACTTTGAAAAATATGATGACAAAATATATTGGGGACTTAAGGTTGTATCCCCATTGATCTAGTTTTACTAATTCTGAGAAGAAATTACAAGTTAAAACTATACATATTGCATAAAAGCCTGAATCATGACCCCCAAACATCATGTCCCAATTCCCAGAACTTGTAAAATATTGCCTTATGTGGTAAAGATTTTGCAGGTATGATGAAGTTGTGGATCTTGAGATCAGGATATTATCCTGGAATATGCAACAGGCCTTACCCCTTGTCACAAGCATCTTTATAAGAATAAGGCAGAGGGAGACACATGTATGGTCAGCATCAGTCCAGTGGATCTGATCCGACAGCCATGGCGGGGAAGATGGTCTGCACATACCCTTGTACTATAGGATTGTGTTCCTTCCCTGCTAGGAGCAGATATAGCAGTGAGTCAGGAATGTCTCATATGATGTACACACTTCAGGAGAACAAAGAAAGAGGAACCTAGAACAGCCAAAGGTATTCCCAAACAAGGTGATATGCACAGCACAGGGTATGAGGGCTCCCTGTAAGGAAATGTTCTCCTCTGATCTCCTCAGCTCTAAGTAATATTTGGCATACTGACAGATTTAGGTAAAAATGTGTTGATATCTGCAGTGGACTTTGAAATTATCTCAATATATGATAGCTTAATGGATGGGTAGAGGGATGGAGAGATGGACAGAAAATATTAATGGTTGAATCTAAATAACAGGTATAAGGATGCTCAATGTATTCTTACAACTTTGCTGTAAATACTCTTTGAAATCCTTTATAATTTTAAATGTTAGGTGAGAAAAGCAGGACAGAGAATAAATTTTGTGCCACAATTTTATTTATGTATGCAGTTGACCCGTGTACAGCATGGAAGGAGGGGTTAGGGTGCCACCCCCTCATGGTCAAATCCACATATAAGTTTTGACTCCCCAAAACTTACTACTAATAGCCTACTGTTGACCAAAAATGTACTAACATAGTTGATTACACATACTTTGTATATTAGGTGTATTATCAATAATGTAAATGAGAAAACAAAGGTTATTAAGAAAATCATAAGGAAGAGAAAATACATCACTAGTAGTATTTAGTTTAAATAAATATTTATTTTTATTTAAAAAAATCTGCATATAAGTGGCCTTATGTGGTTCAAACTCATATTGCTCAAGGGTCAACTGCATTAAAAACAGGCACAAAGAGCATGTCATATTATGTTGCACTAATAAAGAATGTATATGAAACAAGCCAGAGTGGGTACTTACTTGGGGGATAGGAACCATAAAGGTGAATGGAGATGACAGGGGAAAAAATGTGAATTTTTTTGTAGAGATTAGTGATGACAGAGGCCAATGAACTGAGGAGAGCAAGTGGATCAATCCTTTGTGCTGAGGTTCAAAATAACAAATATTGTTTTGAAAGCCAGTGAGAGATATGTGATATAAAGCAAGCATCACATCTTCTCTTCCATATTATGTCACCAAGTCACATAAGAAACGATGGTCATTCCACATTCCTCAGACATAAAATGTCTGCATCTTGTCATCAACTCCGCATTCCAGGAACCAGCTATCTCCATACTGGTTCAACTCTGGTTCTACATGAAAACATTTCAATCTCTACCTATCTTCCATGATTAAAAGTATTACCAAAAAAAATACAGTTCCTCTGATCAAGTCAAAGGGAAGGATAGAACTGAGTACTGCCTCAAATTCTTTTTTCTAGCCATATCATTTCCTAGGGAGATGTTAGAACAGAGTCAGTGCAAAGGCTCTGAAATCCAGGTAGATTCTAATTCCAGTTCTGCAACACAATCGTGATGCAACCCCCGGCAAATATCTGGATCTCACACAGCGTGTTTTCCTATCTGTAAAATGGAAAGAAAGCATTCAGGCCAGGATAATTGTGAGGATTTCAATAACAGCATAGGTCAGGCACTTGGTAAGAGATTCATCATGTAATAAGTTTTCAACAATTGTTTTTGCTAATAAAAATTTCAGTCTAGTTTTTCTCTGTGAATCCGTTTCCCAGGTCATCAAAAACACATATTAGCCTTTTAACTTAGGTCTGATTTGAACAGGCCTTGGAGAACTCGATAAATACTTGGTATTAGCAGTTCATTAGATATCATTTTTCTCCCGTTTCACATAAGTGGAACCCTTGTTCTGATTCACCTGACAGATGCTGAACTCCCAAAGAGAAGCTTGTTAAACATCCAGCCAACTGGAGCATTTTTGTAGTTCCAACTGCAAATGTACCAACCAAATAAGCATTTGTTGAACAAGGAGCTCAAAGCATGTGTTAATAGTCACTGTCACAGGAGCCCAGGACCAATCTTGCTGCCAAAACTAACTCAGTCTGTCCCAGACTCCTGTTCAATCCTCCTACGCTCCCTTCACTCTTATTTTTTTTTTCTTTTACATTTTTCTTCATTTAGTTTTAAAATGCAAGAACCATTTTATCAATGGCGAGCTTTATGTAGTTGTTTTTTTTTCCCCCTCTCTGGTGTTGGTGGAGTGCAGACTGGAAACTGACAGCTGAGTGGTGGACATGAAAACTTTTTTGTTACTTTTTGGATTCTGCTATTAAGTGTAGGTAGACCATAGTCTATCACTCATACTCTGTGGGTTTAAAGATCTCTGTCCCCATCTTTGAACAGCAGGTCCATTGTGATCATGCCCAGAAAACAATTTTTGTTTCTGAACGGACACTTTTGTGCAAAATTAAGGGCCATATTTATAACCATTTCTCCTTGCCCTCACAGCATTGTAAGTCACATTGTGATGAAGGCACAACACTGTGCCATCTGATGTAATTCACTGTGAAACCACTATGCGTTTTTGACACTTCAGCTCTGCTTGCCAATTTGCAAGTCTGCTTACAGACAGTCCAACCATGGGGTCAAGTAATTATTCTGTAGGCCATTGTGAATTCTCTGATGTGGATGTGGTTTCTGTCTATGTGATTTGATTAGGAGGGTAGCCTGAGGCCATATACATACACTTCTTAATAACAAACGATTAGATAGAGAGGGTTTGAGCAGAAACGTTATGATTTTAAGGACCTGAAACAGTCCTTCCACTTTTCTTTTTACCTCTTTAAATGTTGAAACTCCAAATCAGGTTAACAGGTAGAAAAAAGCATTTCATTCCATGGTTAGAGGTTAGTATTTAAAATCAAATGCCTGGGGTTAACTAAGACAATTTAGCTGAGTTACTTCTGGTGCTGGGCTGGACAGTGTCACATGCAAGACACATACTAAGTCATATCATTCCTGGAATCTCAGAATATGATCTTATTTGGAAATAAGTTAATTGAAGTCACAATTAGGTGTTTTTTTCTTTAAGATTTTATTTATTTATTCATGAGATACACTGAGAGAGAGAGAGAGAGGCAGAGACACAGGCAGAGGGAGAAACACGCTCCATGCAGGGAGGCTGAAGTGGAACTTGATCCCGGGACTCCAGGATTACGCCCTGGGCCAAAGACAGGCACTAAACTGCTGAGCCACCCAGGGATTCTCCATGAAGTCACAATTAGTTAAGTGAGATGAGATCATAGTGATAAAACAGACCCTTAATCCAGTATGACTGTGTGTGAAGAGAAGAGACACAGAGGCATACAGGGAAAATGCTATGTGACAACAGGTGCAGCATCATTGGTAACAAGTGAAGCTAAGACAAAGGCATGGAACAGAGTCTCTCTGGAGCTTACAGTGAGAGCAGAGCCCTGCTGAACCCTTGATTTAGGATCTTGAGCCTCCAGAACTGGGAGACAACACACTTGTGTTGTTTTAAACAGCCATCTTGTGGTCATTTGTTATAGCAGCGCTAAGATGCTCATACAGTATATTATATATTGGAAAAGTAGCCCTTTATGTCATTACTTTACCAGAACATTTTAGAACTGAAAAAGTTATCTGCATAAATTCTAAGAATGAGATCTGGGCTTTCCCCCTCCCTTATATTTCTATCATCTCTGCTTCTTCTCCTTATCATGTGAACTCCAAAACCATTACTTGCACACCTATAAGGTCACGACGTGCCATGCTTCAAAGACTACATTATTTACCTCTCTCTAATTCTTTGAGCCATCAGATGAAATTATCCCTATGATCTCACTGATTTGTAAAATGCTGCAAGACAAAATAATATCTCCATTTTATAAATTGACTTGGTTCAGTCATTGACCAAAAAAGAACCACTGATGTTACTGTATATCTGACATTTTGAAGAAACCATTTGTAGTGGCCATTTTGATGTAGACAGTTTCAGGAAACCTAAAAATTAAAGCTTCACTTAATGAGTGTTTAGGATATTTTAATTCGCACAACACATAAACTCATTTCTATTCTGAGTCTTTTCCTCTTCCAGATTTCTCCCAGCCAGCCATGACCATCAGCCAGACAGTCATACGGCATTGGACTCTGGGCTGGTTGGAGGATGATGCTCTTGTCAGGTGTCCAGTTATGGAAACAGTCAGACAGAAGTAAGCATCAGAGATGAGATGAGGCCAAAGAAGAGCAGCCCAGTGTTTCAATTTTGCACACTTTTCAATTTATTTCTCATGAAGCACACAGATTGTATTTTGTTTGTTAACACAATCACACAGTCTTTTAATTGGGAAAAAAAAGAAAATTTTCATTTGCTGTAAAAATAATTGCCTTATTCTCACCATCTTACTTGAGGTTTACTATTTAGGTTTTTGTGTGTTCATTTTCCTGTTTTTTCTATTTTGCTCGTGGCTTCAAGTTACTTTTTACTCTGTGTTATTTTATCCATTAACTTCCTTTTCTGAAAATTCAAAGCAAGCACACATTTCTTTACCATTAAATGATAACAAGATGCTTTCTATCCCTTTCAGGAAAAATGCTCTATTTTTCCTCCTACTGTTCTCTTGCAACTCATTAAAACAAAATCTTTAAAATATTTTTACTCTCCTCACCTCCCCCTCCCATTCATCCCACAACCCTTGTGTGCTGAAAGGATTTGAACCATGTGAAATTACTAATATCTGAGCTTTTCTAAAAATGGAAATTGTATATAGATTGACATGCATTTATGTTCTGATCCTCCAGGAGTTGTTTCTTCATAGCTTCTCTATTCTCCATCCTTCCCTATACTGAGCTCTTTGCCTCTAATGATGTTTTGTATAATTAGAATTTTTTTTCTTTTTTAGTGGGCAGTAAAGCAAAGTTTATTGAGCAATATAGTATAAAGCTCCCAAAGAGGGAGGGGACCCAAGAGGGCTGCCCTAGAATTCATTGTTAAATATTTTCTTCAGGTCCGATATGTGGGTCATACATTACATGAATCTTTAAAAATAGTGTAATTTTTTTTTTCTCCCTCTGACAAGTAAGTGATACTTTGGCTTGAAATGAAATACTTAGATAATAGTTCTTTTTTTCTCAGGATTTCTATGGAAGATTTTAAAATTGTTATTGTTTTATTTTGAATTATTAAAATTTAGATATTTTACAAGGATCTTCATAGAGCTGATTTTTTTTCCTGAAATTAAAAAAAACTTATATATGTGTTCTAGTTTCAATTCGATTTTTTTTTTTCACAGTTGTTTGGGAATAATCTTTCTTCAGTTTATCCATTTTGTTTTCTTCTATTTCTTTTTCAGTGCTAATTCATTTGAGGTCTCCCATATCTGTCTTCTTAGTCTTTTTGTTGTTGTTGTTTTCAAAGATTTTTTTATATATATATTCATGATAGACACAAACACACACACAGAGAGAGAGAGAGAGAGAGAGAGAGAGAGAGAGTCAGAGACACAGGCAGAGGGAGAAGCAGGCTCCATGCCAGGAGCTCGAAGTGGGACTGGATCCCCTGACTCCAGGACCATGCTCTGGCCCAAAGGCAGGCGCAAAACTGCTGAGCCACCCAGGTGTCCCGTTTTTTAATATCTGTTATTCCAAGCCACCAATAGATCTCCAAAATGAGCTCCTTCCATTGAGTTAATCTACTTAATTCTATATTTTTATTTTGTTCAAGATTTATTTATTTTTTTTGAGAGAGAGAGAAATAGAAAAAAAAAATTGGGAGGGGTAGAGGGAGAAGGAGAGAGAGACTCCATGCTGCAAGAGGAACTCAAAGTGGAGAGCAGAGCCTGAGGCTGGACTCAATCTCAGGACCCTGAGATCATGACCTGAGTCAAATCCAATAGTCAGTTGCTTAACCAACTGTGCTACCCACCCCAATTCTGTAGATTAAAAATACAATGTGTTTAGCTTCAAAAAGACTCTTTGGAACTGTAATGGAACCACTTTGTTTTCATGTTTTTATGCGTTTTCTGTTTGTTTCTATTGTCGTTGTTAAGTGTCTCCTTCAATTATTGCTTTATTTTCCTCACAGAGAACAGATTCTTCTTAACTTTTGGTGAATTGTCATCTCTCTGGCTGCCGGATCCCTGTAGCAACATTTAAATGCTCTTTCACTCTCTCCTTGAGACTCAGACATGCTTGCTACCTCTTGAGAGAATGGAGATGACCCTGGGCCAGGAACTTGAGTTTTCAAGTCTCCACTGAGGCACTGGGAAGGACTTGTCTGTGTCTCATTTTCAAGCAATAGTGCTATCAACATGGCTCTACTGGACAACTTACAAAGGGAGGGATGTCAGTGGTTCCTCCACCAATAGGTGGCCATTCCTTTCCTAAAGGAGTTTATAAATCCTGAGAAATCAAGCTCTTTCTGGGATCCATCCTCTTATATCTGCTTCAAGGTTCTCTGGCGAGAGTCCTCAGACTCTTCCTATGTAGAGGGGAACAATCCTATATTAAATCTCTGGTTGGAACACAAGCCAGTCCTATGTTCTGTTCACTCTCCCAGGCTTGTCTGCCCACAATTTCTAGGATCTCCTTGGCCAGACAGAGAACCTATGCTTGGAGAGAAATTGGGAACAGAGGCTACAAGGAAAAGATCAAGTCTCTGATTTTTTAAAATCCATACTTATTTTCTGTACCAAATGTTTCTGACAAGTAACTTCGTTGAATTAACCACTCTTCAATATGCTTTCTTAGGTAACAGACTCATCATTAGTACAAATAGATGTATTTCCATATTCTACATGGTTGCCTCTCTGAGGCCAGGGACAAACTCATTTTTTTTTTTTTCTTGTATTTATCCGGGTCAAGTGAGCATTACCAGTGCAATCCCAGATGTTTAACAAATACTGTTTGATTAGATAAAATCATTTTTAAAAAGATAAGAAATGGCATATATCCAAAGTTTAATAGTGTTTTAAAGAGGAATGCAATTTCTGTGTTGTTTGAACATTTTACAATAAGTATCTTTTATTTACTATAATTTAGAAAAACCACATACATACACAAAAGAGTAAAACTTATGACCAAAGCGTTTAAAGTTCAATTCACTGGATTCTTGTATATTTAACTTTCTAGATCTTGACTTATACTGAACATGTACAGAGTGAAGGAAGGAAAGAGAAGAAAACGAAAGGAGGGAGGGAGAGAGAAAGGAGAAGAAAAATGCTACAATAAATTAATTTCCTCTGATTTGGTTTATGATATAACCACAAACAGGAAATTCAGTTTCGTAGTATTTGCAAGACCCAGCCGCAAGAGTGTATTTAAATGAGATGTCTTATAATTTGAATTATTTGGACATTCCCAAGTCACAATTTCACTTGTTCTCATAGAAATATTAGCCAAAAATGCATCTATAATACATCCATTAAATGAGTCAATGGTCTCTCTGAAGCATGTTTGGTCAGTGTCTTAAGTAATTAGTAACCATCTCTAATTGATCCCCTCTTAATTGCATAACAGGTTTTTTATTTTTTTTCTCAGAACAGTGTTCTTATTTAGGAGTTGCATATATTGCAAATGATGTAGATCAGTTTAACAGTTGCATGCCTTACTTTCATGACATGGGTTTGAAGAGACAGGCCAGTATTGGGCTCTGTCTTGTCTTATTGGACTTCATTGTCTCAAATTAAAATGGAGAATCGGAGCAGGAATGGGATACTCAGCATTTTTTTTTTTTTTAGAGTTCCAATTTCTGTGTTTTGCTAATGGTTAAAGGTAAGGTTTTGAATGGGAAGAGCTGCCCTCTTTTCACTTAAAGACTCTGTCTGAGCATGTAGGTGCTCTGCGGTGGGGACCATAGGTAAAGGTCAGTGTTTGTCTCTTTATGTTAAACTATAGGAGAAAGTGAGTGTGTTTTTCCTCTGTTGACTGAATGTCTGTCTGGCTCTCCCTTCAAAACATGAATAGATTGTATTCACAAGATGTTGAGCTTCAGTTGAAATAGTATCTAGAAGGCATTATCCATATCCATGCTAGATCTTAGCCAAGAACTCATCAAAAGGGACCCATGCCAAGCTAAAAGTACTATAAAATGGTAATTTCCCCAAGCTTGTAAGAGAGAAAATACCTGTGATTATGACTTCTTCTAATGTCTCCATAGCATTTAATCTGATATCAGAATAGAGAACCTATAAGAACAATGAGGATGTAAATTTTTTCTTACTTCAATTTTCTCCAATGACACATATTTGGCTGGAGATAACATTTCACAGACATTTCTGTCTCCTGACATCATTTATTTCATCCTTCCATAGTCATTTTCATGAAAGTATAAAACTCTAAGATTTCTGTTATTAAGGTGATCATTATATGTTTTATTTTAGAAATTAGCTGAGAAATCCTGAGAGCCCTAGTTCTTGTGTATATAACTATAATGTAACTGCAAAGTAGTTAGCATTTTTCATTAGTGCAGATGTCAGTGCTTCCAGTGACATATTTGTAGCCTTAATATTTATAATGTGTGTGTGAGAGAGAGTGTTTTAACCATATCTATGTTGGTACGGGTGGGAGTGAAGGATGGGTGTCCAGTGGTTGGGACTGGAAGTAATGGGTGATTCATTGTGATAATTGTAGGAGGTCATTGAGGGATGTGACCACGTTGGACCTGAGCAATCAGAATCTCGTCACCCCTTCCCCTTGCTTTAGAATCTACCCTCTGCCCACTATTCTCACAATGGGATCCCTTTTCAGAAACATAACCTTGCAAGAGCAATGTGTTGTTGAGACCAACTGAATAGTGTATATGACCAAACCCAGATAAGGCCTATATATAAATTTTCAAGACGCTGGCTGGCTGGTGCAGAAAGCTACTTATCTTCCAAGTAGACAAATATCCCTCCTCCTGAAGCAAGCCTCACACGTAAATTCTCTTGCTTATTAAATGTGCCACCAATCTGGAGTGGCCTGCCTTTTTCTTCAATCCCTCCTTGCTGTCTGTGTGTGTGTGTGTGTGTGTGTGTGTGTGTGTGTGTGTGTAGCCAATTTCCAAACCAATAGCAATGTAGTTAAATGTGGTTCATATATTGAAGTTTATCAGATTGTATTCCTCCCGTGTAATCAACTTGCATTTACCATTTCATTTATAAAATGGACCATCAAAAATTGTCTAATGCTATGAGAATTTTAATTTAATTAAGAATTAATTCATTAATTTAGTGTACATGTCTAGAAAGAAACGAGTGGAAAGTTTTTCTTGTAGAGATTTTGTATACATGATCCCTTGAGATCTAGTTATTCAGTTTACTAACAAATAGCAGGTTTGAAATACTCTACCTAAAATTAGAGTCTACAGAATTAATGGAAGTTTTGCAAAATCTTGAACAAAGTTGACACTGACACGGGGAAGTAAGGTTTTCATAAGCAGAGATCTCTAAACCCCACCGGGATAAAATGAGCAATAAATTGTTTTCAAAATCTCAAAATAAAAGAGAATTGAATTACTAGTTATGTACCATCCTTTGATTATAAAATTGAATGTATAATGATAAAAATACAGAATATTTGGTGTACAAGGGTCTGCCTCTATAGGAGCAAAACAGTCATAGCTAATTGTTAAGACATGGGGCACCTGGGTAGCTCAGTGGTTGAGCATCTGCCTTTGGCTCAGGTCATGATCCTGTGGTTCCAAGATTGAATCCAGTCCCACATCAGGCTCCCTGCAAGGAGCCTGCTTCTCCCTCTGCCTGTGTCTCTGCCTCTCTCCCCGTGTCTCTCATGAATAAATAAAATCTTAAAAAAAAATTGTTAAGACATAATCTAGGTTGAGCCTCTGCAGCATTTCCAATGCAGATAATAAAAGTCACTAATAGTTTTTCTTCTATACTAGAATAAAGAAAAATAAATAAGTTGTAATAAATTGAAATGGAATATAATAAAATAAAACAAAACAAACTTTATTTCAGTTTTCTCTTTGTCCTTATCTACTTTGAACAAAGTATCACAGAGACCTGTTAAACTCTGGGATGTGAGTGCAGAGATAAACACAGAATCTCTGCCTGTGGAGACCCTAGGGCTCCTGTTTTCCCAAGAAGTTTAGATGTAATTGCATCTTCTGGCAGTAGGAAGGGACACCCTCTGTGTTTTTTTCCTCTCTCTGTCCCTCACTTTCCTCCTTCCCTCTCTCCTTTATTTTCTTCCTTCCTTTTTTTTTTCTTTATCTTCTAATACCATTAGTCTGGAATCCTAAAAAAAAAAAAAAAAAAAAAAAAAAAAAATCTATGGCTTTATTTATTATTACATTGAATTTAGAATTATAATAAAGTTTTATTTTAATGTCTGCAGCCTTCCTATAGAAATCATATAGATACTACAATGCCCTTATAAAGAATCTAAAAAAGGGGAATTAAAAATCTTTCAGAGACTGTCTTCTGTTTTCCTTATTATTTTTTTCAGAAACGTCCTCACCCATCTTCATCACTGTTTTCCAAGGCCTGGAAAACCTCTACTTCCCACAGGAAGCACTAAGTTCACTTTCATTTCAAGCTAAAAGTAGTCCCTCCTCTTACCCCAAAGAGACTTTACAAATAGTGTTAAAACATTTAGCTTGGGCAGCCTGGGTGGCTCAGTGGTTTAGCACCTCCTTCAGCCCAGGGTGTGATCCTGGAGACCTGGGATCAAGTCCCACGTCAGGCTCCCTGCGTGGAGCCTACTTCTCCCTCTGCCTCTCTCTCTCTCTCTCTCTCTCTCTCTCTCTCTCTCTCTCTCTGTCTCTCATGAGTAAATAAATAAAATCTTAAAAAAATAAAATAAAACATCTAGCTCTTACCTTTGGTGGTTACTTTTATTGTTATATCTGTGCTTGCTTTAAGTCTCCTCTTAAATTAGGGCTCACAGATTTAAGTGCCATCAGGTGCCAGGCTGAGCGTGAAGGAAGAATCCAGTCTGGATGGTAGGGAATAGTGAGGGTTATGGAAACTGAAGAAGGCAAGCTCCACCTAAATTGAAGTGTACTAAAATGCCATCCTAACAAAATGCTGCCAAATCTGGTCTTGGCCTACAAGCTACTGAAACAGATTGTGTGACTCTCCTCTACCATAAGAGGACTGATTTATTATTCAACTTTATACGAAACATAGCTATACATTAGTATGCTCACCAAGCAATAAGTTAATTGTCTGCATGAGTAAAATTTTATTGTCCTCTCAGTTATTTCTCTCTCCTTTGGTTTTACCAGATTATTTATCTCATATTTTTGTTCTTGGTTCATAGGACTGTCTTCCCTTAGTTGAGTGTGAGTGTCTTGAAGAAGGAGGTAAGGGGGAAAATCAAAACACAGAGACGTTTGTTTCCCCAGTGTGGTGTCTGCTCTGGAGAAGAGTCTGCTGTGGAGTCACAGACATCTGATGACTACCTAAGAGAATGGAGACAGAATTCAGGTAGTAGGGCTGGCAGGAAGGACTGTTAGGGAGTATCATTTTGTGAGCATCTATTCTAGGCATGATCTTGTGCTAGAGACTGGGAAAACATAAAGTTGACTCTTGAGCAACATGGGTTTGAACTATGTGGGTCCACTTATACAGAGAAATGCGTATATAAAAATATAGTAGCATATTGTAAATGTATTTTCTCTTATAATTTTCTTGATAATATCCTTTTCTCTAACTTCATTGTAAGAATATAATACATATAACATAGAAATTATGTGTTAATTGGCTGTTATCATTAAGGCTTCTCATCAACAGTAGACTATTAGTAGTCGAGTTTTGGGGGCTTCAAAAGTGATGGATTTTCAATTGTGTGAAGTCTTGGAGGCTCTCACCCCATGTTGTACAAGGACCAAATGTACAGAGATAGATGGTCTAACATTTTCTTTATACAGATCAGAATGTATTAAAGTAAGGATGAAAAATGAATAATATATACCAGATTTTGATTTTTTAAATTTAATATTAGTATGTATTTGAGTAAGTGACTATCTTTGTAAGCCTATGCTTCTTTATCTTCTAAGAAATTTGGCAGGAGTAGGAGGCTAAATAAAGTAAAAAATCTTTTTTAGCCTAGAAGTCAAATGAGAATCACTGGTAATATGTGGTTTTTTTTTTTTTGTTTGTTTGTTTTGTTACATGGGAAAACAAAAACAAAAACAAATTATTTGCACCCAGAAGAATTGCAATGAACATAAATATTTTTATGTTTTTTTTCTGCTTTTCTATTTTGAAATAAATTCAAACTTACAATAAATATTCAAAACAATGTAAAATTATCCCAATACCTTTCACCCATATTCTCCAAATGTAATCATTTATCACATATTTTCTGTCTCTCTTCCTCCCTCCCTCTCTCTTCTCTCTCCTATTCATTTAATTGTCATATCTCTTCAATCAACGTTACTTTGGAAGTGTCTTTCTGTCTGTTTTTAAAAAGGTCTTGTGGCTTTGAAGAGTACAGGCCAGTTATTTTATACAGTGTCCCCTCATTTGGGTTTGTCTATTATTTGCTCAGGATTATATTCAGCCTATTGTCTTTTAGAGCAGAAATAGCCGAAAAGGGATGTCATGTCTTTCTCAGTGCATCACATCAGGAGACACAGCTTCCATTTGTTCTGTGTTCCTTTTTGGTCACTTGAGTAAGGTGTTGTCTCCCAGGTTTCTCTATTGTAAAGGTCCTCTTTTTTGCTTTGCAATTAATATATACCTTATAGGGAGATATTTCAAGATGATGTAATCATCTTATTTCTCGTCATACTTTTCCTCATTAGTATTATTGTAACATAGTGTTCTTACATAAGAAATGTAGTGTCAAATTTTTTATGTATTATTCAAATCACTTGAAGTGTATGGTCACATACCAGGTTTATCTAGGCTGTGAGAATACTTCTACAATCTGGAAGATAAAGTAGTATTGATGAACTCCCACCATACTTTAATAGGTCCAGGACCCCATGGATAATTCTGTTGTTACTATTATAGGAGGCTGAGGAATATTTGAAGATATAACCAATAGTCTCTTGGGAATTTTGCTTAATAGTTGAGGCAATTGTGCCATTTTATGTTTCAAAACTATTTTTAAAAGCATTACCCATATGGAACCACTTATTCATTTATTTTTGCTTTTTTGCTTTGTTTTGTTATTGATTGTTCTTTGGGTTTATAAGCATAAAAGATATGATAAAACAAATAGATTTGTAGATACATTTTCTTTTTTCTTATTATAAGCAGATTTCAATTTTTAGAGGATATAAACACATTCTTACTCTTTTATCTTTAATACAGACTTTATAATGTCACATTACATCCTGTCAATGTTTTTTGGCACAAATGTTGATATGTAAAGATGCAAATCTGTACATTATTTTGATTTACCAAAAAAGAAAATAATATGAGCTAATGCTTGGTTTACTGGCTGCTAGCAATGATTCTTTCTATTCTTTCTTTCTTTCTTTCTTTCTTTCTTTCTTTCTTTCTTTCTTTCTTTCTTTCTTTCTTTCTTTCTTTCTTTCTTTCTTTCTTTCTTTCTTTCTTTCTTTTCTTTCTTCTTCTTCTTTTTTTTTTTTTTTCTTAACTACTCATTTAAACCTGAACTGACAGCTCTGGTTTCTTTCAAATACTTTATTAATAAGGTGAAGTTAGGGGTAACCGGAATATTTACAATGCAGGATGCAGATCGCTTTGACTCACAAGATGTTGTGGACATCAAGGAGTCTAAATAATAACTCAAATGATCCCTCAAAAATCTGGACAAGTATAATCAAATAAGATTCAATTTAAAAATGAAAAACTAATCAGAATTATCTGAGACCCAACTATCCAGGTGACTGAATAAAAGTCAATATACTTTACACAAAGCAGATGAGAAATCCTTTATGTTTTCAAAGTGACAGAAAAGTTTAAAAAATAGTTTAATTGTTAACAATAAACTATTAATAGAGCAATATTTATATAATATAATTTGGGGGAAGTTTTATTCTATATTTGTCTTACTTATATTATCTTCCTATATTTGACATGATTTCCCTAGATTTTTAGCATAGCTGTTTATTAACAAAAGTAATAATAGTTGGTGTTGTTTTAAGGATCTAGTCTGGTTTCTCCAAAGAAACAGGACCAATAGGATGCATAAATAGATTAGATAGATAGATAGATAGATAGATAGATAGATAGATGATAGATAGATAGATAGATAGATAGATAGATAGATAGATAGATGGTACCAGACTTACTATGAGGATTTGAGAAATATTCGTTCCTTACTCAAATCTTTATTCCATTTAGGCCTTAAGCCGATTGAATTAAAAGTCCCCACACTGGAGTGAGGATCTGCTTTACTCTATCAATTCAAAGTAAATCCCATTCAGAAACACTCTCACAAACACCCTCTGGACACCCCATCCCTCAATCAAGTCGACACATAAAGTTCGTGCAATATGTTTTGGTACCAGAGAGAGAAAATATTTGAGGGCATGCGAAATGTAAAGTGTTTGTTCAATATTAAGATGAAAATATTTTATGGGTTTTCCAAATGAAGGTTTACAACTTAGAAGGAAATTTCTGCTGGAGCTTAACATTTGCAGGTCATATTCCCAGAAGTAATGGCAGATGTTCTAAAATGTCTTTGTGATTGCCAAAGGAGACAGTAAAGAAAGAGAGGAGGTAGTCTAAATATGGGTTTTTGAGTTAGCAGCACATTTAATGCACAGGCATGTACAAACCAAGGCTTCTGGGCAAACAAGGCAAGTTGGGAAAAGGTTTGATAACAAAGAATCCTAAGTTTCAGTATCACTGAATCAGGGTGGGAGGACATGGACTGTGTGAGGCAGAGGAATGGAATACTTACACTCCTGGGATTGGCACGCAGAGCAATCCTGAGATCAAACTCAAAGTCTGGTTAGATAGAAAATAAAGATGAAATGATCCTCAATTTTGCGTTTTAGTCCTAAATTTTCAAACTATATTATGACTTGGCTTTCACACTTTCAGAGGTCTTTCCCTATTTTCTTATGCTAAAATGAGTTGATAACCTGTTTTTAAATGTTAACTGCTACACAATGGATTTGGGAAATACTCTCTTTGTGGCAATTCATCTTAGAAACTAACAAGGAAATATAAACGGCTCTTTTGCAATATGGAGGAAAGTGATGAAAAGTCTCTGATGAGAATGGAAGAAGAAAGGAAATATTTTTTTCATTTCTATGTGTACTTCACCAAGTCCTAGATTGATTTCACAGACCATCTAGGTAGAGAAACAAGGGTAGATCTTCTATGCACATTTTCTTTAATGGGATGTATATATGTGACACATTTTGTTAAATGGCACTTTAAATACAAGCAGCTTATTATATATCAATTACACCTTAATAAAGGTGATAGAACAGCAAACAAAATCATATGTCTCTATGGAAGGCATCATCATATTTCCGGGTAGTGACTATCCAGCTCCCTTGGATTGCATCAATGAATTAATTCAATTAACCAAGTAACTCAGTAATATTTTCAGTCTTTCAATTGAATTAATTTATCTTTGCTAACAGAATGGTTTGTATTTTACATAGCCATTATCGTAACAATATTTTTTGACACCTTGTCCCATGGTTGGGTCTGATATCACAGTATGACACTAAAGAGACTTTCTGACAATAATCACAATTCTAGACTTCGGCAATAATACAAATGGAGGTATAAGGATATACAGAATGAAGATAGGGAGGGGACATCTGGGTGGCTCAGTTGGTTGAGCTCATGGCTCTTAGTTTTGGTTCAGGTCATGAGCTCAGGGTCCTCAGATGGAACCTCAAGTTGAACACTGTATCTGGCTCCATGCTCATCAGGGAGTCTGCTTCTGTCTCTCTTCCAGTTCCCCTCCCCCCGCACCCTCTCTGTAAATAAATAAATAAACATATTAAAAAATCTTACAAACAAACGTAGGGAGAACATGTTAAAAATTCAGGAATTTCCTTGTCCAAGTAATCAAAGAAAGGATTTATCATTATTATTATTATTATCATTATTATTACTATTATTTAATGTCCAGGCCTTACCTTTTTTTACCTCCCTTTAAAAAGGATATCAAGGCATATTTAAACTTTATTCTCTCAAATGTTAAAGAAACTCTTTGAAACTACAAAATGTATTTTTTTTTAAGATTTTATTTATGTATTCATGAGAGACACAGAGAGAAAAGCAGAGATACAGGCAGAGGGAGAAACAGGCTCCCCGTGGGGAGCCTGACATGAAACTAGATCCCAGGACTCTGGAGATCATGACCTGAGGCAAAGGCAGATGCTCAACCACTGAACCATCCAGGCGTCCTTGTATTGGATTTTTAAAGAGTAAGATTTATTACACCATGTCTGATTCATCAGAAAGAAGAAAAAAGTCATTTCTATTCTATTCTACTTCACAGTTTATAGCTTTGTTCACACATGTAACTTCATTTAAGTCTCCATAGGGGCCAAAGGAAGTGGGCAAGCAGACACTGATATTCTTATCTTTTAATCAAGCAACAGAGACTTGGAGAAGTGAATGACTTCCTCATGGTCAAGAGATAATAAATGAGCTGAAACTGATAACCTCAACTTATTTCCTTGATGCAAGGAAACTGCTTAGAATATGGTCATGTGTTCCCATCCTGATGAAAAATTCTTAGAAGTTCAGTTTCAGGGCAGTTCTTAAAAAGTTGGAAGATTTAGTGGAGAGTGACAGTTGCTTATCTTCATTGACCTGGTTTGTTCATCCATAAAAATCATTGAAGGCAGAAGAGAAATAGGCTTGCAATGCAAAATAAAAAGTGAGCACCTCGGTTCAGCACAAATGCAAGCCCTGAGTACTAAGAATACTGAATGGCAAACGGCCAGTGAGAACTGCCAACTCAACATCTTCAGTAAATGGAATGAAATTCAGAAGGCTGCTCACAACCTGTGTGAATATTACACCAGGGAGCATTCTAATATCCAGGCTCTCTTTGAATGTAACTATCCACAGAGATTCAAAGATCACCTGGAGGAAGGTTAAGACAGTCTTTCTGGAGAAAAAAAAAAAAAAAAACATTTTAATTGTCTGTCTCAAGACTCAAAGATAAATAAAAATGGAAAAAGAATAAAAATAAAAACAAATGAAAAAGCTGAGATGTTTAAAAATCTTAATAAATACACAGGCAAGAAAGGACATCAATGGTTTTGCTAAATCCTTTGCCAAAGGATATTTATGGGGTTTCTGTCATGTTGGTCTCCTGATACATAACTAATAAGATGTCTCTGGTAGCAATCGATTGCATTATTTTAAGATGGACAATAAACTCCTCTTAAATATATTTTTGGGGAATTATTTTCCTTGGTGATTAATTGGATTAAAACTGATTTGCCAGGTGATTTTTTTAAAAAAGATTTTATTTATTTATTTGAGAGAGTGAGAGAGAGAATGGAGCAGCAGGCAGAGGAAAAGGTTAGAAGCAGAGTCCTCACTCAGCAGAGTCCTATGTGGGGCTCAATCCCAGGATCCCAAGATTATGACTTGACCCAAAGGCAAACGCTTAACCTACTGAGCAACCTAGGTGCCCCCTAGGAGGCTTTTTTAAAACTTTGTTTCTGTTTACCTCCCCATTGTTGTTTATTATTATTATTATTATTATTATTATTATTATTATTTTCAATAACTGCATCCAGTATACTCAGTATAAGATTTTCTTTTTGAAAACACGAAATAGCCAAAAAAAAAAGTAGGGAAGAATGACACACACACACACACACACACACACACACATCGATAACTTATAAATATAATTAGCATTGATTTGAGTACTGTTTTTCAGATTTTAGTTTCTTGGCTGTATAAATCTATTTGACAATAGAAAATAAACATTCTGTAAGTTTTTTGTTTTTTTTAAATATTTTATTTATTTATTCATGAGACACACAGAGAGAGAGGCAGAGACACAGGCAGAGGGAGGAGCAGGCTCCATGCAGGGAGCCTGATGTGGGACTCAGTTCTGGGACCCCAGGATCATGCCCTCAGCTGAAGGCAGATGCTCAACCGCTGAGCCACCCAGGTGTCCCAATGTTCTGTAAGTTCATTATATCCTAATTAAAAAACTAAAAATATTTTCATTAAAAATAACCTAAGTTACTGTTTTCTTCATCTCAGTTCACCCTGACTAAAGATCTTAGAGGAAAGCACTGAAAGCCTTAAAAATCACTAAGTAAATTAAATAAATTAAATGCAAATCAATTTATCCAGCCTTAGCTAATAGAGCAGACACACTGATATTGCTTATTTTATTTTTTAAATTTATTTATTCATAAGAGACACACAGAGGGAAAGGCAGAGACCTAGGCAGAGGGAGAAGCAGGCTTCCTGCAAGGAGCCCAATGAGGGACTCGATCCTGGGACTCTGGGATCACACTCTGAGCCCAAAGCAGACGCTCAACCACAGAGCCACCCAGATGTCCCAATACTGTTTAGTTTGTTAGCAAATCACATACCCACCCCCCCAACACATTTACCTGTTCTGGAAACAATTTTTGTTGTTGAAAGTGCTTAAAAGTGTTCTCAATTAATTATTTGTATTAATCACACTAAAAGACATATGATTTGTTATTATTTAGCATTTTTTAACCATTGTTTTCCATTAATTAGCAGTGATATCCTAAATCTAACTTCCTGAAAGAGTTTCACCTTTGTTAAAAGAATATCCTGTTCTTACTTCGTGACTAATAATATCAATAATAGCTACTCAAATTCCCACAATGGTAATATCATTAAATTCACAGTTTTCCATTCCACCAATGTAATTACTTTCCTCCATTCAATCCTAACTTCTCTTTCTCTTCTCTTCTTTCATCTTCCTCTCTCCATTCTTTCTTCAATTACTGAGTAACAAGAACTTGTGCAGGATAAAATAGATTTTAGAAAATCAAAGATGGAGGAATATACTCTGCTTTTGAAAAGTATGATCCATGCAAATAAACAATTACAATATGATTTGATACATGCTGCAAAGACTTCTAGTGCAAAGTAAGACCTAGAAGGGAACAACTATTCGTAGTTAGGGATATGGTGAAACAGATCCCTCCTAGAAGGGTATTTCCTATGAACCTCAAAGTGTGACTAGCTACACATTTTCCAAGCTACAAAAGAATGTAGGGGAGAGAGAATCCCAGATAGAGTGGGGAAGAAATAATGTGATGCAAATGAGCTAACATTAAAGGAAATCATGATTTACTTTGGAATTGGTGATTGATTAGCTCCAATTTTAGGGAAACTTTTCTTCAGGTGGGCACAGATTATGTATGATCTCTCCAAACCACACACATTTAAAAACAAACAAAAATATGAGGAGTTTTTTAACTTGAGTTGGTATAACAGATTACCATAGACTGGTAATAATACATACATAATCCCATCTCAGATGTTCTTATTTGCCTCACTTATGTCTGTAGGTAAATTGTATAAAACATATTTAATAATATGTATGTTATATACAGTTAAATATTTAATTATAAATATAATGTATGTTCTATTGGGAAGTAATATATAAATAATGTAATTTATACATATTTAAATACATATTCATACATATGTATCAACCCGCCTAATTAATTATACACATATGCAAATACCATTAAGAACTAAGTACTTTTGGGACGCCTGCATGGCTCAGTGGTTTAGTGATCCTGGAGTCCCGAAATGGAGTTCCACATTGGGCTCCCTGCATGGAGCCTGCTTCTCCCTCTGCCTGTGTCTCTGTCTCTCTCTCTCTCTGTGTCTCTCATGAATAAATAAATAAAATCTTAAAAAAAAAAAGAACTAGGTACTTTTAAGGGCATCTGGGTGGCTCGGTCAGTTAAGCCTCTGACTCTTGTTTTTGGTTCAGCTCATGATCTCAGGATCCTGGGATCTAGCCCCATGTGGAGCTAGCCACCCAGCTCACAGTCTGCTTGAGTTTCTTTCTCCCTCTTCCTCTGCTCTTCCCATCTGCTCTCCCCAGACGTTATTATAACGTCTCTCTCTCTCTCTCTCTCTCTCTCTTTCTCTCACACAGTGAAAATAAATAAATAAGGAAAGAAATAATTCTTTTAAAAAAAGAACTGAATACTTTTAAATTACTAGGCTTAAATGATCTTTTATAGTTCATTTTAATATAAGAACTTATTATATGTAAATACATTTTAATTAATTTATAAAAATAAAATGTGGTATAATTAATCTTCCCAGTGTCCTCTGCTAAACTTATTTTTTATTAAATATTCGTCATTCCTCTCTCACTGTTGCCCATTCTGTTCCTCAATATTATATTACATTGTGACTTAGTATTTGAAATGCAGTTGTAATCAAGCTTGTTCCTCACAGGTGTTATCTGACACTGCTAACCACACACCTCACCTATTTCTAGGCCAAGCCTCCTCTATTTGATGTAATTCAATGAAGACTTGTACCAATTGCTAAGCATTTGTGGAACATAGAATATTAACTGTATCTCAAGAACTATTAACATACTTAAGCATATTAAAACAACCTTCTTTCCTCCCTCTTCCCCCCCCTTCCTTTTTTTTCTTTTTACACTAAGTTTAATTTTCATGGATTTATTTTTTTGTTAATATTTTATTTATTTATTCATGAGAGACACAGAGAGAGAGAGAGAGGCAGAGACATATTACAGAGAGAGAAGTAGGCTCCATGCAGGGAGCTTGATGTGGAACTGGATCCTAAGACTCCAGGATCATGCTCTGGGGTTGAAGGCAGACACTCAACCCTTAAGCCACCCAGGCATCCCAATTTTCATGGATTTGATGCAGTTGATTTTTGTGCTATAATATGTCCCTGCCACATATGAAGGCAAAAGGAAGCAAAAATATGTGGTGCATGTTTTCTGAATGACTGAACACTTGCTTTAAACAACACTGTGTCTATAGAATTAACATTCGCTAAAAGTAAATTTAGTTCAAGGGATTTTAGATTGTTGCCATTTATTATAACGTTAAAGGGAGAAGTGTTTTAGGTAGAGGTCTGTGCTGGCATTTCTATGGGAGTAAAACGACTTGGGAATAAACACTGGGGAATCCATGGTAGAGAAATCAGCTTGAGGATTTAAAAGGGTAGGATAAATTCTGCTTTACCAACTCATTGGTTGTAAAAGCATTATGGAAGAGAAAGAACACATTTGTGTAGTATTAAGTGCAAAAGAAAATACATATTTAATGTAAAGCACAGGTATATATTATAGATAAAATTAAGAAGTTTATTAATATTAGAACCCTACATTGCAGTTTCATTTTTTGAAATGGAAGATGAGTATTTAATGCCTATTTATTTTACTTTTAAAGTTTAAACAACTGCTGAGTCATACAGCCAAGGATTTGTGCCTTAGGTCTGCATGGAGGTAAGGAGTTGTAGGTATAGATTTGGGTGGGGATAGTTTCCGGGTGGGTGATAAGGCCTGGAGATGATCCTAAGGCTCCCTTTGTTCAGCAAGGATAGGTACACAGAGGATGGGGGCCCTGCGGGGTGGCCAGCTGCCACTGCCTTCTGACTGCAGGGCCCAGTCCTTCAATTGTGTCCTCTCCGTAGGCTCCTTGGATCAGAGACCAAAGCCTGGGGCTATATATGTTTACACATGATACTAACAACCCCTTTAATGTTGAAAGATAATGAGGCCCTACTATTATTTCAAGCAAATTTGGGAAGTCATTAGTATTACTACACTTCAAATAATTTAGAGAGGAATCTTTGCAGAACATTTTCAGAGAATTTTCAAATTATACAGTATTTAATATATAATTTCAAATTATACGGTATAACTGTGTACAGTTAGTTCCAAGAAGACCCCTTACCTAAATTAAGCAATGGGTTAAATATGTACCTCAAAATAATTATCATGTTTTGATCAGTTGTTTACATTTAAATTCTATGTTACCCCCATTTGTATTATCGGCCCCGAAGTAGTAAATAGAAATGGAAAATAAGGCAACCCCATCAAGTGTCATCACTAATTGAAAGTTTCTTCTCATTATTGTTTTTGCTTTATTTTGTGTTCCATTTCTGGACTTCATCAGGAGTCGCTATAAACACTTTCCAGGCCACACAGTCATGTTTAAATCTGCAGGACTTCTCTGGTTGGGATGCAGCCTTACTTCTAAGGATACAATGAGAAACTCAACTATGTTTATCTTTTTTGCAATAAATTAAATTACTGGCACTGATAAGCTTTTGCAAGGCAGGTCACCCATTATCAAAATGTATATTTTGGACCACCTTTAATTCAACTTTGCTCTCCAAATTTGCAAGTTTTCTCCTCCATAAACCTGAATGCAATGATTAATTCTCTGCCATGTTTTTCTTTCATGTCATCTAACAAACTATGCTTACGTTTAGTTTATAATTTACAAAGGGAAGCTATTTCTCTTCATCATTTTCACTTGCATTATCATTATATCATCATGACTGCAGTAAAAAAAAAAAAAAAAAATGTCTCCCTAACATTGACTTTTGTCAGGAGCCAACATAGGATCTACAGGAAATGCACATATAATGACATAAAATTCTTTCCTTTGCAAATATATAGAGCTTTACAACTCCTAACAAGAATTTTATTTTGTTCCACCACCACCCCCCCCCCCCACTGGCAGAAAGTAGATATTTATTCTCATAAAGTTGTTCCTATGCCGAAACTCTGCTTTGCTCATTGTCTTCAATAAATTATTTTTAATAGGGATCCCTGGGTGGCGCAGCGGTTTGGCGCTTGCCTTTGGCCCAGGGCGTGATCCTGGAGACCCGGGATCGAATCCCACGTCGGGCTCCTGGTGCATGGAGCCTGCTTCTCCCTCTGCCTGTGTCTCTGCTTCTCTCTCTCTCACTGTGTGCCTATCATAAATAAATAAAATTTAGAAAAAAAAAATTATTTTTAATATCTTCAAAGAGGGTGAATTTTTGTCTTTAATATGTATTTTATTTTGGATCCCATGAGGCAATATGGAGATGAAAGCAGAGCTAGGTCCCTGGCTTCAAATTCTTAGGACCTACCCCAGTTGCAATGTACTAGTTTTGTGATCTTCACACTCTCCAGTTGAATTTTCTCACCTACCAAATGAAAACATGAAGAATGGTTAGCTCAGTGAACTTGTAGGGACTAAGAACAGAGTGACTGGTGTCTAATCAAAGTAAATACATTTTAGCTATTATCATTCCAAGTCGAGTTAGGTAACACAGGGCAAGCTCAGTAACAGTAAGTTTGAATAGCAGGTATTTTTACTTTTTGAATTATCTTATAAATTAGAGGAGTTTCATAAGAGTGATCCCTAAAACGAGTTACATAATTGGAACAAGTATATGGACTTCCAAAATTATTGTCCTTCAAAGGATAATCTGGGTTATAATTAACCTATAAGTTATGGATAAATATGTGTGTATGTATATACATGTTTATTTATTTTATTTTTTTATGACTTAATTTATTCATTCATGAAAGACACAGAGAAAGAGGCAGAGACATAGGCAGAGGGAGAAGCAGGCTTCCCGTAGGGAGCCCAAAGTGGCATTCGATCCCAGGACCCCAGGATCATAACCCGAGCCAAAGGCAGATGCTCAACCACTGAGGCACCCAGGAATCCCTGATTTTATTTTATTTTTTTACCCTTTAGTTGCAATTTCTCAGTGCTTGAGAGGCTGCCTTGCCCTCTTGGAGTTACCAATCTAGAAAGGATTTAAACAGACTTGAAAGTATAACAAAGGAGCTGGGTATCTACGCTGGGTAAGTGATAAGGGTAAATGCATTTTTGGAAGCCAGAGAGGAGTAATCATCACAAGAGAACATTTTACTTTTGAAGGTTCCATAAATTTATTTAATAGCAGTTCTAGGCGGTGCTCTTACTTTCCATTTTATCATAAATTTTGCTGTAGTATGTTGTTCCTCTCTGGACACCTTGACAGCTGGGTGGAAAATTCTACCCTTTCTAATGGATCTTCACAGGACAGTTTTCTTCTTCCTGGTCCTAACACCATTGGCATCATTTCCTGATATTTTAAAAGTTCTTTGGTCAAAGGGGTTGCTTATTATTTGCTTAACTCCCTGGGAACTGTGCACTTAAACCATAAAATGCCTTTCTTCTACACAGGGACTCACATTACCACCTTTGCCAAGGGCCAAAAGGGATTTATCATGGTGCTACATCACGCATTTGAATATGAACTGACATAGATCTATAATACGGTTTAGTGCAAGTAGTTGATGTTGTCTGAATGATAACTCTTGACCTGAGAAGCTCTGAAGTAATGAAAGGGGGATAAATTTGCATGATTTGTGCCATAAGCAATATTTATAATGTAAGAGGGCTTTAAAGATTAATACACTCCCAGAGCAACACATGAAAGAGACAGGAAAGGTTATTCGATGATCATCCAAGTGCACTATTTATTTGCAATCCTTTCATCTGAAAGATTTTCTCCTTTTTTTTCCTTTCCTCCATTAATTTACTGTACAAAGGGGACATTGATATCTCCCTCATTTCAAAATATTCTCTGTAAGTTTAACTCTTTTAATCAAGGAGAGGAGGCACAGACTGGTTAAAGAAATAGTTGATTGATTGCCTCTCATTAGTTAAATGGCCTACAGTATTTTGTAAGTTCTTACATCATTAACTCCTTATTTTGAGAATCAAATAGCTTGAAGTATTTTTTCAAAAAAATAGTTATATTACTGCTTCATCTAATTATCAACCTGTAGAAGAAAAATTGATTTGTAAAGCCCCCTCAGAAAGCTTATGATTACAAAGTTTGAGAATTCAAGTCCAAGGTTGACAACATACTTAAAAGATAGTCCTCAGCATAATTTCTTCTGAATTACTCATCATGAACTCTTAGCTGTCTGTCTAAAAATATAGAAAGTTTCAAAATGGCTTCATGCTCCTTATTTTTTACATCTTAAAACTTAAATGATTCTAGGTGCAGTGCTAAAATGAACAGGTAGGTGGGTGAAAAGAATCACTAAGGAAAATGTCCAAGGGAAATTTAAATATTGTCTGTTTTAACATCTACATATATTGTGGTTTTAATGCCTTTGGCAAATAATGACGTAATAATAATATAGTTGTGTCTACACACTTTTAAAACAGTTGAAACTAGTTGAAAAGCAAAGAATTCTACCAGTCAAACCTTAGATTTTCTTCACAGTGTCACATTGCTTTCAATGAAGATACAGAATAAGTTGTTTATTCTAGAAATATGGACAGAAGTGGAGCAGCCAATAAAAAGATTGCGTACTGCACTGGCTCACACTTTCACCCTGTTTCCCATCACAAGCCTTGTGTAGGAGATTTCTTTTTTCTTTCGCTTTTTGGTAGATTAGATCTCAAGGGAAAAAAAAGAGTTGTGCATATTATGACTTACTTTAAAATATTCCTCCAAGGGGGAGAAAAATCATTCTTCCTTATCTCATGTCTCAAGAAGCATGATCTAATATTCTTTTCATTTAAAAATCAGAGAAATTATTTAGGAAATTTAGCCAAAGTAATACAAGGAATAAGCAGGACCAGAACTAGAGAGGTCTTGCTTTTCAAATCTTTCTTACGTTACTTAACAGTGATTTTCTCTGGGGTCAGCTGCAAAACTTTGAAGAGTAATTTAGGGAAAGATATTTCTATTTTCCTCTTAGAGGCACACAAAATATCTAAAAATGGCAGTTGATTAAGGATAATCACTTGCATCCATTCTAGAGTTTAAGAACAGTAAGATGTGTTCATACAATGTAAATATATGTTTAATAATTAAGTTATTGTAGCACATTAAAATGGATCTAGATAAATTATTTCCTAAACGTTATGGTCTTGACTTAAACTCAGAAAGACCTCTTTTCCATCCTAGTAGCTTTAAAAAATTGGCATGCTTCCTGCCACTATTAAGACCTATTTTCAATGAAGCACCAAAACTCACTGGAAATATCTCTCGGCTTTACTAGCCTCAGCTTCATAGGAAACTTCACATTCTGTCTACGTTGCTTCCCTCACACCTGATAGCACAATTCCAGTCTATGGAATCAGTCACCTCTAAAACTGGTCTTTAGCTGTAGGTTGGGCACACCACTGCCCTCTTGAAGCATCACTGTGTACATCTTTGTAAAACAAGGATAACACGGTTCTCATGTTACAGAATTATTATTAGGATTTGAATAATGAAATGTATGATAAAGTCCTTGCTATTATATTATCAGTGTTTTAACATCTTCTTATATCCTGCAAGCAATTGTAGAGTGGGTTATATAGCAAGGTGGAAGCAGAAAATACATCAAAATAATACCCTTCGTGAAGTCTTATCTCACCACCTGTGGCATGAGATTTCTTCCTTTTCAGAATCTTCTTGAATCTTATTTGCCCATTAAATTACCATGGACTTTGGTTGCATGTTACCATAATTATGTATATGTCCTATTACTCCAACTCTGTTGTAAGCATCTTGAGGGAGGGTATCTAGGTGTCTGGACTTTTAATTCTGTCCAAATATACATGCTATGTAATAATATATAATCCATAAAATATATTTTGAATCCAAATGAACTTCAGGAAGTGTTTCTTTAAAAGAGTAGGACACGTACATAAAGTCAGATGGCTGTATTTACATTTGTGTTTCTTGCCTCGGCAATCTACTTTTTCTTAGGCAAGTCATTAGATCATAAGGAACAGTATTGCCCTTGCTTGTACAATTGTGGTAATGCTATCCCCTTACCACTTAGAATAATGTGTATCGTACAAGATAATGCAGATGAAAGTAATTTAAACTTTAAGCATATGCCAAGTTAAGAAGTTAAAGCTCTAACTTGGAAATAAGAATGAGAGCTGGCTCTCAATGCATAATACTATAATATTTAGTTGCATTTATGTACTCAAAACGACAATGTGATTTTGAAAATGCCCTAGAATACAGTGATTTGCAGATGAACACGATCTGCTTATAAACAAGAGCTACTGTTAGGGATACTCCATGTCTCTTAAAACCTGCTGTTGCATATCATGCAGACATACGAATAAATGTAAAGAAAATAATTAAGGGAAAACAATCACTCCTACAAATGTCATGTTGCCGGCATCATAGATTCCCCCTAGGAATGAGGAGGTCAGCTTGAAGAAGAGTCAAAGTGGGATGAGAATAGTTTTTGTTATTTCTTTTCACTCCCAGACTGAACTTTCACCTTTCTGAAAGAACAGTCTTGAAATTCAACCTCCCTTCTAGGGCTTTAATAAACATAGACAAGGTTTATTTCCATTTCTTTCAGAGACTGGAGTGAAAAATGTAGAAATACCACATGAAAGACATTGCTTGTAGGGTTTCCAGCTGAGACTGGAGACTGAAGTGCTGAAAATTCTCACAAGGGATCCAGGAATTCATGATATTTCCAGACAAACTTTGTGGCCCCCAGAGACAGGGGTAAATGTAAGGTAAGCATCCAGAGGCCCTCACTGATATACCCAGTTCCCTTCCAAGTTGTCCCACACAAAGGGTAGTAATGGAGAGCTTTAGATAAGTTTTTCTTTTCTTTTCTTTTCTTTTAAAGATTTTATTTACTTATTCATGAGAGACACACACAGAGAGAGAGAGAGAGGCAGGGACACAGGCAGAGAGAAGCAGGCTCCATGCAGGGAGCCGGATGTGGGACTCGATCCCGGGTCTCCAGGATCAGGCCTTGGGCCGAAGGCGGCGCTAAACCGCTGAGCCACCCTGGCTGCCCTAGACAAGTTTTCTTGATGATATTTCACATTTGCTGCATTATTTACATGATTTGCTATACTTTAATTAGGAAAGTAATGGATATTTTTCACTTAGTGTCAAATGTTAACTACATCATGGAAGATCCAGCTTCTTTTCTTCTTCTTTTTTCTTTTTTTTCTCCTCTTCTTCTTCTTTTTTTTCCCTCTTCTTCTTCTTTTTTTTTTTTTCCAATGACCTCTCCTCAACAAGAGGCTGGTGGAAAATGAAGCATTACCTGTCTTAATAGGTTTCAATCTCCTGCACGGGCTGCTTCAGTGATACTTTGGAATCTATTAAAAGGGACTCAAAATTGCACAGCAGGAAGGCACCACCAAATAATTCCTTGAAGCCATTTTCTAGATTATCAGAAAGAAAAATAGGAAAAATGGGTAATGTACTAGTTTCTTTTGTTGTTGCTCTGTTGATGCAAGATATGCTCTTCCTTACTAACAAATTACTAGGATTACCAACAGCATATCCAAGCAAATGGCCACAAGTGATAAAGATTGAAATAAAATCATGAAGATTGAAATAGGAAGGTAAATATAGTCTTTAGTTTAAAAAGTAAACTATTATAACAATTTTTCAAATTATTTTGGTACTTTTTTTAAAGTAAGAATCACTATTTACCTCAAATAATTGGCATCAGTTTTAAAATAATGTGATATGGAAAACAGAAACATACAAGCTCTTTCCTATTCAAACTTCTTTGTGGATATATCCTTTATTCCTGAATATTCTTACTGATATCTCACATAATACTCACCATCATCTTCTATAGGTTGACTCTGTCTGTTGTAAAACTCTGGAGAAACGGAGCTTTCCCTTGTGATGTCTGTTTTAGAAGAGAATTTATCCATAAAAATAATTTTATTGATTAGTATTTGTCTTTGAGTCATAGTAAAAACAGATGTTATAGAAGAACCGATTTGTATATGGGTACTCACTATATAATTTCTAATTAAATCTTGTCTTTTTGAAAGATTGGTCTTAGGGCATCTGGGTGGCTCAGTTGATTAAGTGTCTGCCTATGACTCAGGTCATATTCCCAAAATCCTGGGATTGAGCCCTGCTTCTCCTTCTCCCTCTGTTTGTCACTCCTCTCTCTCTGCTAAATAAATAAATAAATAAATAAATAAATAAATAAATAAAATCTTAAAAAAATATTGTTCTCTTCCTATGGTATGTTGAGTTTATTTTATTTTAAAGCAGAGTATCAATTTTGCTTCTGTGGCACCAGATAAATACGACAATGTTTGAACCACACCCTGCTGTTATTTTGGGTAAAAACATGAGTAAAAGGACAGAGAAGAATGTCATAGTTGTTTATATGTATAGTCTTCATTATGATACCAAATTTTCTTCTTTTTTATTTTTTAAAGATTTTATTATTCATGGGGGGGGTGCACAGAGGGACAGGCAGAGGGATCAGCAGGCTCCTCACAGGAAGCCCAATATGGGACTCGATTCTGGGACTTCAGATTCATGCCCTGGGCCAAAGGCAGAAGCTCAACAGCTGAGCCACCCAATTGGCATGCCCCCAATTTTCTTCTTGCTTTAAATTTTCCTTCTACTCTTCCCAACATGGCTGATTACAGATTTGGCAAATGGATATACAAGTGGAGTGGTGTATTGGATGTGCTGGTACAAGCAGAAACAAATTTATTTTTCTTATGACTTCATGCTTAACTCCATTCTCTTTATTCATTCTTTGACCCCATATGAATGCTGACATTCTCACCCTAACAGGTGCAATACTAATTCTCATAGCTTTTCTTATTATTTCAGTTAATATGATGTCAGTACTACTAGGGTAACCAAGAGCCCAGGTTTGCCCATGACTGAGGAGTTTCCTGAGATGTGAGACTTTCAGTGCTGAAACCTGGAATAACTACCTGGGATGGTTTGCCAACCTAAATGACTGCCCAGAAATCACGTGACTCCAAACTTCCTCAGGTCTTATGCAGACTTAAGACTCTACTGTGCAAGAGACTCTTGGATCAGGTTTTGCAGTTATTTCTCCTCTTGCTTTTCAACTCCTCCTTCCCCGCTCACAAAGCTGCATTTGGCTGTTCCAGGTTTGATTTTGGAAAGGGACAAAACGGGCAGCCAGGATTGGTACAGGTGAAAACTCTATCAGTAAATTCTGAGAGGACCCTGCCTTTTCTTACCTCCTTGAAATCAATTTCCTCAGATGCAAAGGAAAGATCTCTCTCATTTATTCTTCCTAATATGCCCCTGCAGAATGTCAAGGATTTGGGAAGAATTTTGTCTTGCCATAGTTAATTCTCATGATCAGGAAATGCTGTGTAAATGAACCCTGTATTAGGCACAAGCTATGCCGCCCAATGTGAGCCTTCCCTAAGACCTCAAAACAGAGGCTAGCAAATTGAGATACATTGTTGAAACTGTTGGAATTATTCCCTTGATAAGTTTTCAAGAATAATGTGAAAATCTTGAATTTATTTTGGAAGAGGAGAGAGAGGGGGATGGCTAGGGAAAGTGGTGAACTCCTAGACACAGTTCTTCCATTACCAAACAAGGGGTGATCTGAGGCAATAATGGTATGTACTGTCTTTCACTGGTTGAAAAAGAAATGTCGACTGATAATTAATAGTAAGCCTTTTCTTCTGGACCCATTATAAATTGTGGGGTTTGTCGACAATCCAGGAAACTCACCAACCATGGAAAGA
This sequence comes from Vulpes lagopus, assembly GCF_018345385.1. Classification (NCBI taxonomy): domain Eukaryota; kingdom Metazoa; phylum Chordata; class Mammalia; order Carnivora; family Canidae; genus Vulpes; species Vulpes lagopus. The sequence continues at coordinate 15,563,718 of NC_054829.1, read as the reverse complement.
TCCATATTTTGAAATGTTATCAAAAAATAAATAAATAAATAAAATACTATCAAAGGCATCCACACTTTACTGCTAGGATAAAAAGTTCTCTGGAAAGGCAAACAATCAAGCCTCATATTTCTTAGGATCTCATATTTCATTTCTTCACATTTACTCCCTTCTATTCTGAATTGTTTCAGGATTCTATGTTTTCTATTAATTGCTTAAATCACTCAATCACTCCACCTTTACAAAACCACAATACTTCCAATAACAGTCTATGTTCACACTTGGATGTGAATCTTTTTGAGAAATCAGGACTTTTCATATAATGAGTGAAAGAAATCTAAGATAAATCTTAGGTAAATCAAAGCTCCCTCTACGAAATGGAAAAACAAGGCTAGATCTCAGCTTATTATATTGGCTGTGCTTATACCGATATTGATTTCAACCCAGGTTTTGACTAGTTTCTATACTTATATAAATAATTTGAAATCATTACAAAATGTTTCCTGCTATAGGAGCTTAAATCACATTTTATAAAAATTGACAATATTGGGAAATAAGAATGTATACACTCTTTTCTTTTAGATTTTATTTATTTATTCATGAGAGACAGAGAGAGGCAGAGACATAGGCAGATGGAGAAGCAGGCTGTTGGAGAACTTGATCCCAGGACCCTGGGATCACACCCTGAGCCAAAGGCAGATGGTCAACTGCTGAGCCCCCCAGGCATCCCAGAATGTATACACTCTTAATGTAATATCAATTACTACTTACCACTCAATTCTTATCATTCAATGTAGAAGTGTTTTTCTTTGGTCAACAGAACTGGCCTACACTCTGACCTGCAAAATATGCCTAAAGTAACGAGTGATCCTTTATTTGCTTCTCTAAACCAAAGCAGTTTTAAAATGAATGAGATCACTAGAAATACTTAAAAATTTTGTGAATATTTGGTAACCAAAAAATTATTATTATTATTTTTAAATATTTTATTTATTTATTCATGAGAGACACAGAGAGAGAGGCAGAGACATAGGCAGAGGGAGAAGCAGGCTCCATGCAGGGAGCTCGATGTGGGACTCGATCCCAGGACTCCAAGCTCACACCCTGGGCCTAAGGCAGGTGCTAAACTGCTGAGCCACCCAGGGATCGCCCCAAAATTATTTTAATATATTGGCAGATCTATAAAATAGTCCTAGTGAAGTTTTAATTTCAGAAATAAAAATACTCATAATTATGTATTTAAAAGAAAAATGAAAGTTCATTATATTTATATCACATATTATATTACAAGCATACATAATAATATATACATATATAATATGCTATTAAATATTATGTTATATTAATATTATTTATGTATTTATATTTTTATATTGACTTTTTCAACATTTAAGAATAAACAGAATAATTGCCCTTGAGTCTTATTTTTATAATTTAAATAGTGTCTTAACCATGTATTAGTTTCTTAGTCATTCCAAAGTATCTCAATGGCATTTTTTCTAAATAGCACATGTTGATATGAATTTATTATTTTAATATTTTTGTAAAATTATTTGCAATTTTCTTCAAAGTTGCATTTTGAGGCTAGTAAATAAGTATGAACATATATTTATATATACATACATAAATGAATAAACAAACATATAAGTCTTCAACTGATTCTTTTGTGTAGATCATATTTTCAACTCATATAATATTCACTCTGTAGGTGCTAGGATACTTACTAAGCTCATAGCACATTTTGCTCAGTGGAAAATATTCTCCATTCTAAATTTTACTAAAATATATAAATATTTTAGCTGAATTGAAACTACTTTGCATCAATTTAGAAATTATTAATTCCATAATTAATTTTACAGGGACAACTTGCAAAATTAATTACTGCTGTTTAGTCTTTTGAATAATTTGCCAAAGATAAATACAGTAATATCAAAAGCTTTCTCAATTTCAATCTAAAGACAGGCAAAAGAGCTTTTGGCTTTCTGCTGGAAGGAGGCCAAGGCACAACTCTCTTTTGGTCTGCTGAATCTGGATTTATTCAATACCATGCCACCTAAGTTTGTACCCAACAAGATCAAAATCTGCCTGAGGTGACTGGTGGGAAAGTCAGTGGCATGTCTGCCCTGACCTCAAGATTGGCCCTCTGAATCTGTCTACAAAAAAAGGTCACTGATGACATCTCCAAGGCAACCAGTGATTAGAAGGGTCTAAGGATGACAGTGAAACTGACAGTGTTCAGAACAGATAGGCCCAGATAAGTGGTACCCTGTGCCTCTGCCCTGATTATCAGAGCCCTCAAGGAACTACCAAAAGATAACAAGAAGCAGAAAAACATTAAGTACAGTGGAACTATAACTTTTGATGAGACTGTCAACATTGCCCAACAGATGCAGCACCAACATTTAGCCAGAGAATTCTCTGGAACCATGAAAGAGATTTTGGGGACTGTCCAATCTGTGATATGCAGTTTTGATGGCCACCTCCCTACATTACAGGTGACATCAACTGGGGTGCAGTGGAATGCCCAGATAATTAACTACAAAGGCAAATAGTTCAATAAAAGATCATTTGATAACCAACCAATAATTAAATAAATAAATAAATAAATAAATAAATAAATAAATAAAATTTTAAAAACAAGCAGAAGAATGAGAAAATATGTATGTATTTTTGAACTACCTTTTGATATTCAATGTCAGCTTCATCACCAAACTTTTATGGTTTAACTTAAACTTTCACATATCAAATAATTATAAATATGGACAATTATAGGTTAGTTATTCCAGCATGATAAATTTTCTAGACATAGTTACAAATTATGTCTACACACAAAAAATTGACTCTTAAGTACATTCTGCTCCAAAATTTCCTAATTTCCATATACCTCAATATTATCAAACTCATTTTCTGAGTTTTTTTTTATTTTACAGTGAATTTAATATGTACATTTCACCTCAAAACCAAATAATTCTATTATGTATTGAACTTTTTAACTGAATTACAACAGCACTCATGATAATGTTTTGTCTTCAGCAATGTGCATTTCAAATCTTCTAATTCCATTAATAGAATTTAAAAATTTAACCATTAAAAATTAATTTTCTACTCAAATCATCTGTCAGAGTGGCATAAAACTGATATATCTAACTGCAGAGTTCTTCTGTTGATCATCTAACCCATCAACAAATATATGTATATATTTTTTAATATATGTATTTTTTATTTTCTTGTGCATTCGCAGGAAAACTTGAAGTGGAATATAAGAGAAATTCATTTAGAACAGTCACTTGATTTAAATGAAATGTCAAGCTTTACAGGATAGTATGTAAATGCACTTTCCATAGCTATACATGTTCAATAATTGTGCTTGTCATAGTCTCTTTCAAACAGTGTATTAGTTATCTATTGCTGCATTACACATTTACTCAAATTTTAAGTTGAAGTGACTCAGTTTTTGAGTGTCGAAAATCTAGGAACAGATTAATTGTATGGTTCTGGCTCCAGATCTCTCACAGGTTGCAATCAGGCTGTTGGCAGGGGTCTGTAGTTGTTTCAAGACTCACCTAGGGCGGGGGGTTTGCTACCAAGCTCACTTCCATGGTAGCTGGCAGGCCACAGTTCCTGTCTGGCTATTGGCCAGAGGCTCCAGTCTGTCCACGTGGGTTCCTTCAAGGCAGCTGTTTTCTCTATAGCAAGGAGAGGGAGAGAAAGGGGAACAGAGAGAGGGAGACAAGGTGTTCATGATGAAAATCACAGCCTTTTCTAACTTAATGTTGACTGCGACATGCCATCACTTCTGCTATGTGTCACAGTGACCAACCTTTGGTTGGACTATATGAGGTAAAACTAGCAGGAGACAGGGATCACTGGGCACTTTCTTGGAGACATGGCCATTGTGCATTTCAACTAATAGATATCACCACACCCCTCATGGCATGTGGGAAAGGTTAACTGACATTTGCACAATAGCACACTTGCCATCAACTTCCTGGAGAAAGAGAAATTTAGCACCTAATTTTTCTCAAATATTTATTTTTGTTTTCTTGAACTCACTGCGACTGAAAGCGTTCTTTTAAAATAAAATGTGTTGGGCAGCCCGGGTGGCTCAGCGGTTTAGTGCCAGCCTTTGGCCCAGGGGCCTGATCCTGGAGAACTGGGATCGAGTCCCACATCGGGGTCCCTGCATGGAGCCTGCTTCTCCCTCTGCCTGTGTCTCTGCCTCTCTCTGTGTGTGTCTATCATGAATAAATAAATAAAAATAAAGTAAAATGTGTTAGCACACAATGAAATAAATAGCCTTAGAATGATGTCATGTAAAAACTGCCAGAAAAAAGCACCCCAGCAACTGTGGTTCGAACAGCTCTCTACATTTGACAGCAGAACAGCAAATCTTGTATTTCCACACATATTCAGAGAGACCAAATCTTAATTAACCATATTTACCATTGACCCATGTGTACACTGCAGGCTGCGGCATGGACAGTGATGGAACCAGCTGGTGCAAGTGACCAGCCAGAGTGAAGAATGGATCTCAGCCCCCTCTCTTCTGAGAGAACACAAGAGTTAACTTGCCCTCACCGCTGGTGTCTATGAGTATTAGTTCTTTTGTTCAAGTGTTATACATCCCGTCCTTACAAAGGAGTTTAGTACTTTGGGGAAAAGCTAGAGAGCAGAGGGATGGAGATAGCTAATCATTCTTTAGATACAAACACCTGTTAAAACAAGAAATGTATTTAATGCATTTACTTCTCCCAAATTATTAATGGACACCTTGTAAGACACTGGGGGTGTTACCAAACCCATATTAATTTATTATAGTGGAATAATAACCAAAAATGCAATAATGCTTTATTTAAAAATAATAAAAAATCCAGAACAGATGCTAAACAGATTGATATCCCAGGGAATGGAAACAAAACTAGTTTGTCCTGGGAAAGTCAATGTACTGTCTCTGATCACTTTAATAGCCTTATATTGAGGCTGAGGAGTGGAGTGGAGTGTGGGTTACCATATGTATGATGAGGGTAGCATTTACAAACATTCCATGGTAGTAAGAAATCTGTCACCAGTATTGTTCCTGGTAAATGCATTGTCACAAACTAGAGATTATGGGAAGAGTGGCAAAGATTTGGGGCTGGCAAAGTCCAGTTTGTATTATCAGTTTCTTTTAAAAGTGCGAAGAAGGGCAGCCCAAGTGGCTCAGCGGTTTAGCGCCTGCCTTCAGCCCAGGGCCTGATCCTGGAGACCGGGGATCGAGTCCTGCGTCGGGCTCCCTGCGTGGAGCCTGCTTCTCCCTCTGCCTGTGTCTCTGCCTCTCTTTCTCTCTCTCTCTCTCTCTCTGTGACTATCATAAATTAATAAAAACTAGAAAAAATTTAAAAAAAAGAAAATGCAAAGGAAGTATTCCTATACTGTTTGCCTCAGAGATACTTTTATACTATAAGAGGATACTGTTAATAAGGGTGTAAATATTAGATTAGTAGAAAGATGGTAAACAATTTGAACAAATATCAGGTAATTAATGGCTGTTCAGGCAAATGTTAATTGTGTACCTATTTCTAATACTTTAAAGAGTGTTTAATAAGCCTGCAGTCATTTTGAGTCATTTCCATAAGCATCTTGGTATGTCCCAAAAGAGGAATGAAGATTCAGGAAATAAGAATCCTACTGGATACGCTCTCAAGTCAGGAGACCTGACATGCCCACCACTTCCCTTGCCCCCCTGATTCTACATCTTATTCAGTTAAGAGATTACTGCATTTCCTCAATCAAATGGCTCATATTAAAAGTTGGCTTTTTGAAAAGTATCATTATAAAAAATATCAAAAACAGAGAAAACCTATGTACCTACTACTCAAATTTAACAAGTGCAGAAATTTTGTCATGAGAATTGGAGGGTTGTGAGCCTTCTCAATATTGCTAGATATTAAAAAATGGACTCTAGTATATATTGTAGCAATAGAGTCTCACTTGGTCTTTCTAGAATTCTATTTTCTACCAGTTTACTTATTACAGTGATGTATTAATTTTAATTTACCTAATATCAGAAAAATTGAGAATGTATTAATACAATTTAGAAACCTCAGAGTTTTCGACTGTCTTAGCCATTCATATCCTTTTTGCATTTATATTACTTATCTATTTCATTATGTGTAGATTCCTTATATGTATTGTATAGCAATTATCTTACCCCTAAACATTTCAAATATCCTTTCCAAGTCTGTGACTTGTTTTCTAACATTGGTTATATTACTATCTTTTGTCATAAAGAACTCCACCATATTAATATGGTCCAATACAGCCATTTTTTTTTCTTATCTGATTTGTGCTTTGTGTGTCTTCTTTTTGAAATTGTTCCCTCTACTTTGAGGTCATAAAATTAATCTCTTATCTTATGCAAAATATTTTCTTTTCACATTGATGGCTTTAATTAATTTGACACTTATCATGAGTAAAACTTGACATTTTATCCAACAGATAAACAATTTCTTCGGTGTATGTATACATTGTGAAATGTTTATCACTATCAGTTAGTTAACAGATTCATTAATTCACATAGTTGCCTTTTGTGTGTGTGTGTGTGTGTGTGTGTGTGTGTGTGTGTGGTGAGAATATGCAAGATCTACTTTCTTAGCAACGTTCAGGAATATAATATACTTGTTGGGATGCCTGGGTGACTCAACTGTTGAGCATCTGCCTTTGGCTCAGGTCGTGATCCCAGAGTCCCACATTGGGCTCCCCACAGGGAGCCTGCTTCTCCCTCTGCCTCTGTTTCTGCCTCTCCCTGTGTGTCTCTCATGAATAAATAAATAAATAATATCTTTAAAAAAAGAATACAACTGTTAGCTATAGTCACCGCTCTGTATAGGAGATCCCCCATACCTCTGGAATCAGTCATGCTAGGTTGAAGCCAGCCTGCAAGGCTATTGCTGGATCTACCATGGAGTCTGCAGCTGGCAAGCTTGTTTCCAGGGTTTTGGGCAGGTGTGGGTCCTATCTGGTTTCTGAAAGGGATGGGACTACCTCCAGGAATTTGGTCCGTAGGGTCACAATGGGACCAAGGGCCCACTCTAAGGTCCAAAAGGAGGAACTCAGACAATAAGCCCTTATTAGGTGCATGGATAGGTGTGTCTCCCACCAGGTCTCTGGAGGAGCCCTGCCAGGTCACTAGGTTGGGCAGAACTGCCCCAGAGGGTGCCCGAGAGGGGCTGGGACTGAGTTCCAACACAAGACTGAGGTCTGCATCTCCAGCTCTAAAGGCATGGTTGAGAACGTCTCCCACCAAGTCTCTGGGCAGCAGGAGGGCCCCATTACCCATGGCTGGGCGGAAGTGGAGCTGAGGCCAGGGCTCTTTCAGAATCTCTGGGGATGCATATAGGACCTGTGCTGACAGAACAGCAAGGATGCTGTGGCTGGGAGGGGCTGCAGCCCAGTGACAGGGCCACATCAGAATCTACGATGGGACTGAGATTGGTGGGCTTACTTTTAGGGGCTCTGTGACTGTGGGAAAGAGGGACTGGAGTTGGATCACAAGCCACTTCAGTGTCCACAGCCAAGGTCTATGTGCCTATTGTGTGAAGCATGTGTGGTTGTGACTCTTCCCAGGTCCCTTTGTGTGTGGTGCTGGTGACAGGACCAGAGCCAAATGGGAGAGTAGACACATCCTACTTGAATCTCCTACCTGGATCCCACAAAGACACTTTTGTCCATGGATCCATGGATGGCAACCAAATTATTGCTGCTGAAGGGGCATATAAGTGAAGAATCCCTTATTTTGCCATTTGGCTGGCATTACATATGTCACGTATTGATTCATCTATCTTTCTGTTAGCTGTTTGTGTATATAGAGATATTTAGTGCATCATATTTAGTGCATATACCTACAGAGATAATATCTGATATATGCTTGTTTCTATTTCTGCATTCTTTATTCTATTTCACTGTCTATCTGAGCAATGCTATGCTATTTTAAGCATAATATATCATAATTGAACCTGAGTTCTGGTAGGTTAAGTGTCATGCCCTTATTTTTTTCTAAATGGTCTTTGGTGTCTTAGCCCTTTATCTGGCTACTTGGGTTATAGAATCAGCTCAAGTGCTTTAACAAACCCTGGTTGTAGTATTAATTGGAATCACATAAAATTTATATGTTGGTTTGGAGAAATCAACAGATAAAGAACTGTTATCTTTGTAAAGTTGATTATTTTTATCCATAAACACAATAATTTTCATTGATTACTTTATATAATACTATCTTTCTTTGAGAGAAGACCTGCAATTCTGTTAAATCTATTCCTAACTATAGATGTTTCCTCATTGTGAAAAGAAACTATCTTTTATGTTTTTATTTTTTTGAAAGAGAGAGAGTGTGTGTGGGTAAGGGGTGGGATGGGGAGGCAAAGGGAGAGGGAGAGAGAGAATCCTAAGCAGGCTTCATGCCCAGTGTGGAGGCTGACACAGGGCACAATTTCACAACTCTGATATCATAACCTGGGCTGAAATCAAGAGTCAGACACTTAACTGACTGAACCACTCAGACACCCCTAAAAGAGCCTACATTAAATCATCTTTTCTAGGGCAGCCACCGTGGTGCAGTGGTTTAGTGCTGCCTGCAGCCTGGGGTGTGATTCTGGAGACCTGGGATTAAGTCCCACGTCAGGCTCATGCATGGAGCCTGCTTCTCCCTCTGCCTGTGTCTCTGCCTCTCTCTCTCTCTCTGTGTCTCTATGAATAAATAAAATAAAATAAAATAAAAAGATGACCTTTTCTAATTTGTTTTTTTTTAATAAATTTATTTTTTATTGGTGTTCAATTTACCAACATACAGAATAACACCCAGTGCTCATCCCATCAGGTGCCCCCCTCAGTGCCCCCCTCAGTGCCCGCCACCCATTCACCCCTACCCCCCGCCCTCCTCCCCTTCCACCAACCCTAGTTTGTTTCCCAGAGTTAGGAGTCTTTATGTTCTGTCTCCCTTTCTGATATTTCCCACACATTTCTTCTCCCTTCCCTTATATTCCCTTTCACTATTATTTATATTCCCCAAATGAATGAGAACACATAATGTTTGCCCTTCTCTGATTGACTTACTTCACTCAGCATAATACCCTCCAGTTCCATCCACGTTGAAGCAAATGGTGGGTGTTTGTCGTATCTAATGGCTGAGGAATATTCCATTGTATACATAAACCACATCTTCTTTATCCATTCATCTTTCGATGGACACCGAGGCTCCTTCCACAGTTTGGCTATTGTGGACACTGCTGCTAGAAACATCGGGGTGCAGGTGTCCCAGCGTTTCATTGCATCTGAATCTTTGGGGTAAATCCCCAACAGTGCAATTGCTGGGTCGTAAGGCAGGTCTATCTTTAACTCTTTGAGGAACCTCCACAGTTTTCCAGAGTGGCTGCACCAGTTCACATTCTCACCAACAGTGCAAGAGGGTTCCCTTTTCTCCACATCTCTCCAACATTTGTTGTTTCCTGCCTTGTTAATTTTCCCCATTCTCACTGGTGTGAGGTGGTATCTCATTGTGGTTTTGATTTGTATTTCCCTGATGGCAAGTGATGCAGAGCATTTTCTCATGTGCATGTTGGCCATGTCCATGCCTTCCTCTGTGAGATTTCTCTTCATGTCTTTTGCCCATTTCATGATTGGATTGTTTGTTCCTTTGGTGTTGAGTTTAATAAGTTCTTTATAGATCTTGGAAACTAGCCCTTTATCTGATGTGTCATTTGCAAATATCTTCTCCCATCTGTAGGTTGTCTTTTAGTTTTGTTGACTGTATCCTTTGCTGTGCAAAAGCTTCTTATCTTGATGAAGTCCCAATAGTTCATTTTTGCTTTTATTTTGCTTTCGTGGATGTATCTTGCAAGAAGTTACTGTGGCCGAGTTCAAAAAGGGTGTTGCCTGTGTTCTCCTCTAGGATTTTGATGGAATCTTGTCTCACATTTAGATCTTCTATCCATTTTGAGTTTATCTTTGTTTTAATTCAGTTTGGTTTTATATATTGATAATGTAACCAGCAACCTTGCTCAACTGTATTATGAGTCATATTTTGTCTGTAGATGCTCATGGATGTTTAACATTATTAAATCTTGTCTTCTACAAATACTAGCAAGACTGTTTCTATATTCCTTACTTGCTTTTTTTTTTTTTTTCTTTCTTAACTCACTGGCTAGAATTTCAAGTATAATATTCATGTAGAGGAAAATCAACTTTTTCCTAACTAGGTATGCAAATATTTCTAATATTTTATCAATAATATAACATTTGTCATAGTGCCTTGGTTATCTTTATCATGTTAAAATATTTCCTTATATTACAACCTACAAAATTATAAATGGATATTAATTTTTAATGTTTTTCTGCATAGCAATGTTTGTTTGGTTTTCTTTATTCTGTTAGAGTTTTGTTACCATTATTGAATTTTGTTAACTATTACTTAGAATTTTAGGGTTTCGTATTTTGCTTGTGAAATGCTAATATCAATATAATGCTAAATTCATACTATTTGATGAGATTTCCCTCTCTAACTTTCTGGAGGAACTTGTGTTTAATAGGGCTTAGGTGATCCTTAAAAAATGTCCCTATAAATCTTAGTTGGTTTATTAGATTTCTGCTGCATTCAACCAAATATTTCCTAGATACATGTCCACATTTATTACAGACAGTTTCCAACTTTCAATGATTTGATTCACCATTTTCTGACTTTATGATGTTGGGAAAGTGACATGAAATCAGTAGAAAACTTTCAAATTTTAATCTTTTCCTGGGATAGTGGATGATATGCAGCATTATCCTCTCTCATGATGCTGGGCACTGGCTGTGAGCCTCAGCTCCCACTCAGCCACATGGCCACAACAGAAAGCAACCAATATGCTGACAACCATTCCGTACCCATATGAATGCAGTATTCATTTTTCCCTTTTGAATGCAGTATTTATTAAATTACATGAAATACCCAACACTTTAGTATAAAATAGGCTTTGTGTTAGATGAATTTGCTTAACTATTGGCTCACCTAAGTGTTCTGAGCATGCTTAAGGTGGGCTAGGCTAAGTTGTGATGTTCAATAGGTTAGTAGTATTAAAAACATTTTCCACTTGCTGATATTTTCAATTTATGACACCTTTATTGGGACATAGCCCCACAGTAAGTCAAGAAAGATCTATAGTTACATCAATAGTAATGTTTTTTCTGAATTTTCTAGTGTACTATTACCTAGAAATGACACCCTCACTGTTACCTACATCCAGCTCTTTTTCTTTGTTACATTTCCATAGTATCCTGTGAACTTTCTTCAACAAAATTTTATGAGCCATACACTCATCTTTTTAGGTATGAACATTGTGTTAATTTTACTTCCATTTTAGAATTATATTCTAGCTGGATACTAAATTCTCAACCGATATGACTGTATCTTATTGCTAAATCTCTTATTGTAGATGCAAAGTCAGCCATTGCTTCTTGTAGATATTTTTTTCATCTCCTTTTTATTTGCTTTATCAAGTATCTTGTCAGTACTTTAAATATCTCGTTTTATTATCTTCTGACCTCCATTATTGGTAAGAATAAGTCACCAATATTTGGAATGTTCTTTCTAAATTTTCCATTTACACCTCTATTTGCAATATAAAAATGTTATCAAAGAAATATATTTACTAAAAAGATAAAATTTGGGGGTTTTTGGATTGCAGTTGTGATGTCTACCTTCAAAAGTTCAACCTTAGGCCAGTCTTTTTTTAAACTATTTTTAACTCCTCTGGGACAAGGTGATTTTTCTCTTTTCACAAACTTTGAACACTTATCTGATGCAAATTTGCATCACCACTCAATTTAGTCTGTGTTTCTTTCTTTCCTTCCCTCCTCCCTCTTTGCTTTTTCTCTCTCTCTTTCTTTCTTTCTTTCTTTCTTTCTTTCTTTCTTTCTTTCTTTCTTTCTTCTTTCTTTCTTTTTCTTTCATTCTTTCTCTTTTAAATTTTATATATATCTTACTATTTAGCTTATATTTTACAACAAAGTTGGGATCCTTTGTATGTAGACTACTAAAAAATAAATAAATAACACTTTATTTATTGGGAAATGTAGTTTTTGTCGTTAAAAATTTTGACAAGTCAAAGTGACTTTAAGACTTGTTAAAAATAGATCAGTGAAGCTATTGATGATCTCAGCACCTTTATCTTAACATTGAGGGTTGGGGACCTGTGGATTTATAGCTGTACATGTAGTAGATACTGAAAAAAAAGAAAAATGCATCCCAGTTAAACATTTTTATTTTAAAAGAATATTTGACTGTTTAAATAGCTTTATTGAGGTATAACTGATATACAAACTGATATAATTGATGTACAATTGAGTATAACTGCATGCATTTAGTGGCTATTGATGTACAATTGAGTATAACTGCATGCATTTTGTGGCTACAATTTGATGAGTTTGGACATATGCAAACATTTATGAAACCACCACCACAATTAAGGTAATAAACACATCCAACATCTCCATGAGTTTCTTTGTTTCCCTTTATTTTGCGCTTTTTTTTTTGTTTTTATTTTTTCTTTTGTCTTTTTTTGTTTTGCTTTTTTCTTTTTTGGTCTTTTTTGTGGCAAGAACACTTAACATGAGATTTTCCCTCACTAAATTTTGAAGTGCACAATATGATGTTGTCAACTATAAGCACCATGTTGTACAGAAAATGTCTAAAACTTACTCATCTAGCATAACTAAAACTTTAAACACAATGAGCAACACTTCATTACTCTCCCTAGTCCCTGGCAATAACTTAAATTCTCTGCTTGTGAGCTTCACAATTTTAGAGATTTTGTGTAGATGGAGTCTTGCAGTATGTGTCCTTTGTGACTGGCTCATTTTACTTAACATATATCCTCAGGTTCATCCATATGTTCACAAATTAAAGGATTTTCCTTTTTTAAAAAGGCAGAATGATGTTGTATGTATATACTGAATTTCCTTTATCCATTCACCCATCAGTGGGTATTTGGTTTGTTCCTATGTCTTGGTGGTTATAAATAATGCACCAGTGAACATGAGAATGCTTATATCTCTTGAATATCCTGATTCCAGTTCTTTTGAAATGGGATCCAAAAGAATCCAGAAATGGGTTGAACAGGTTGTATTAATGAAACATGAAACTTTTTTTGAGACCACTACGTATTTCTTTCCATAGCAGTTGCACCATTTTACATTCTCACCAATTGTAAGGGTTCCAGTTTTTCCATAACCTGACAAATATTTGTTATCATTGTTATTATTATTTTAATAATAGCCATCCTAAATTGTGTGATGTGAGGTGATATCTCATTACACTTTAGATTTGAATTTCCACAATAATAAATTATGTTGATCACCATTTCCTATACCTATGGGCCCATTGTAGGCTTTTATAAAGAAATTTTTATTTCCTTTGCCCCTTTTTAAATTGTTTTACTATTATTAATATAATTTAGCTATTGAATTATAGGAGATTTTTATATATTTTGGAAATAAACTTTTTAAAAAATATTTTATTTATTCATGAGAGACACAGAGAGAGAAGAAGCAGAGACACAAGTAGAGGGAGAAGCAGGTTTCATGCAGGGAGCTCGATATGGGACTCGATCCCAGGACTCCGGGATCATGACCTGAGCCAAAGGCATACTCTCAGCCAGGCATCCCAGGAAATAAACTTCTTATCAATATATATGTTTCTTTTTAATATATATGGTTTAGAAATATTTTCTCCCATTTTGCAGGTTTCCTTTCCATTCTGTGGATTGTTTCCTTTGCCATGAGAAAAATTTTCATTTGACGTACTCCCACTTGTCAACGTTGTGTTTGTTGCCTATGCTTTTGGTGTCATATCCAAGAAATCATTGCCAACGCCAATGTCAAGAAAAATGTTTCCTGTTTTCTTCTAGGAGTTTTACAGTTGTAGATCTTACATTAAGTCTTTAATCCATTTACAGTTGAGTTTTGTGTAGGATGGGGTCCAATTTTATTTTTTTGTATCCAGTAGTTTACCCAATACCATTTGTTGAAGAGACTGTACATTCCCCATTGTGTGTTATTAGTACTCTTGTCAAAGATCAATTGACCATATATGCATGGGTTCATTTTTGCCCATGTGGTTTCATTATGATTGCCAGTATTACCAACTGCAATTGTTGGTAGGCAGATAATATATATTTATTTGAAATCTTTTGTAGTCATGATCATAGTAAGTTTATCGATCCTATCATTATGAAATATAGATTTCTGTGACTCTTGCATTTTCCTATTATCTGGATACAAACTCATAGTATATGAGTATTACATACTCAAACATATACAAACTCATAGTATATGAGTAATAATTTCAATATTATATCCATTTTCCCTTCACATGTCCATCAATATCTTTGACTTTACTGCTTGGAAGGTAATAAACAAAGTGATACCCATAATCATTGAAAATATGGGTGCCCAAATCTTCACTAGCCTCTCATTCTTTTGCTTGATCTCTCTCAAAGCTTGTCTCATTCCATCCTGGTTATGATGACTCATAATTTCTTAGAATCATTCAATTTGTTCTCTCTAGTCAATGATTCTGCTCCCTCTGGGGGCTTTTCACTCTTGCTGTCCTCTTCTCAGCCTTGACAATGTGAGCTGGCCTTTGGGACACCTCATTTTTCTCAACTTCATTATTATTGGCTTGTCAATACTTTGTTTCCTCTGTACACATCACTTCTTTTACTCTCTCACCACTTTATTGTTTTCTACTCCTATTGTGACTATTTTGAGGTGACAAAAAACATTTTCACGATGCTTCTAGGATAATACTTCACTTGGATGTGTATTTTCAAATTTTCACAAATAACCTTCCTCTCCAATTTCCCATTCTTTTGAAATTGTCTCCAAGACCTGCTACTAAAAATAAAATTGAATTAATGAAAGCAATGAAACAAATTTTTGTAGTTTTGTGGCAATTTGGCACCGTCCAGATATTTTGGCAAGAACCTGTCATAAAACCTTTCTCAAAACACCTTTAGTGACAACAGGGTGAATAAATTGTAGGTTAGAGAAATTCAAGTATGGAATATCAGGTGGTTGTTGAGGAACACTAGAAGTCACATAATAATGATCACTTGGATTGGTGTTTGGAGATGAAAGAACCAATCTGAAAAAAATATGTAGCAATTAATATCATGGTTTAGTGAATGGTTTCATGGAGAAGAGTAGGGAACAGAAATCAAGCTGTCATTCAAGTTTCTAGTGTGAGTAATATAGAAAGTGGAATAAAAAAGAAAAACAGTTTTAGTTATGAAATTACAACTTTATTTTTTTATTTCATTTTTTGATTAAATGATATATACAGCCCTCAGATAGAGATAACCAGCAGATCATTACAATTGTAAGCATGCAGTTTGGTAGGGGGATTATAGAGTGGAGTAATGAATTTTGAAGCCATCCTCATATATGTGGGAGAAAAAACTAGTTACCTAAAAACTTATATAGAGAGAGCAAGAAATATAAGTCTTAGTGACTTGTCAGTGTTTCTCTAGAATGTTTTTGCAGAATGTCATTTTATTATCAAACAACTAATTGCGTTATTTTGCTCTGTACCAGACATTTTAGATTATTTTATTTTTTACATTTTTTAAAGATTTATTTATTTATTTGATAGGCTGAAGGGTAAGGGGGCAGGGGGTGGGAGAGAGGGAATCCCAAGCAGATTCCCTTCTGCATACACAGCCCGACATGGAGCTTGATACCACAACCCTGAGATCATGACCTGAGTTGAAATTAAGAGTCAGACACTTAACTGACTGAGTGCCTAGATTATTTTTTTAAATACAAGTCAGACTCTATAAGTTTTCTGGAAATGTTAGAATAATTTTATATATGTTAACACTTAAAGAAAAATAGAGGGCAGGCTATGAAATGATTATAACAAAACCAACTCCACAGTTACAAATAAAAACAAAAAGCAACATACTTCTAAAAGGTAGCTATTTAATTTTTCTGCCTTTCGCTTCATAATATTCAGCAGCAAAAACAGTCAATTAGAGAAAAAGAGGAGAGAAAAAACATGTCCATAAAATAACTTGCCTCGAAAATATCCGATTTTTTTTTATTTCTAAACAAAATACTAGAAGGACATTTGAAGATATGTAGGTTAAGTGACAAATACCACTTGGCATTTTTTGCATGCTGATTTTGTCACCTCTGTATTCTATATCTAAGTTCCTTGACAGAGTCAGTCTTTGACCTAGATGTAGAAGGAATTACTTAGTGACCAAGTGTTTTATCTTCATATACACCAAAGGGCCTTCTGCTGGAGAACATGAATGAGCAGGCTACAGGAGAGTTTGTGCTAAGGTCTCTGAACCTCAGACTGCACAAAGATGCATGGACACCCTGCCATTCTACTTTAGACTATCCATT
The DNA here is from genome assembly GCF_018345385.1 of Vulpes lagopus. Taxonomy (NCBI): domain Eukaryota; kingdom Metazoa; phylum Chordata; class Mammalia; order Carnivora; family Canidae; genus Vulpes; species Vulpes lagopus. The sequence goes on along the minus strand of NC_054829.1, from coordinate 15,547,305 downwards.
TTTGTATTTTAGGTGCTGTGTGCAGTTCTGGGTAGTCAAAATGTTCATAATGTTTCTGAATGAAGGAATAAATGTTACTTTCCAGCAATGACCTCTTTGACAAAATGGAAAGAACTCAATCATTTCCAAAGTCTGCAATGTCATTTTTCTCTAAATCTACATCTCTGTCTCTCTGTTTTTTGTTGTTGTTGTTGTTGTTGTTGTTTTGTTGTTTTTTTTTTTTCTTTTCTCCAACCCTTCTATCTGGCTTAACTCTTTTATAGCCCCCTCTGAGTGGTTCCAGAATAGTGACTGACACTTGGTAGATTTTTAAATAATATTTGGCTAATGAATGAATAAATTAATGAATGCATTACCATTTTGAATGGACCCATAAATAGCTACTCTCTAAATACAGAAATTATTTTTGTTTTTCTTATTATTTTGATACTATTAATATTGGTAGTATTACCAACTTCCAAAGGCATATCTTTTTATTTGCATATTTAAACAACTGTGCATTCCAGTAATTAATATAATTTGAACAGAAAATGAGTCTGGTTAAACTACACTTTACAGCCTGCAGAATACCTTGGACCAACTTGGCTCTTACTCTAGATTTCACTGTCATCCCACTCAGCTTCCTCCCTCATCAACATGCAAGCTCTTTTCCTTCCCTGCCAGCCAGACAGGCAGATGGGAGAGGCAGGGACGGCCTTCCTTGTCAGTAGTTCTGGATTCTTTGATGTGGGAAGGGGCAGCACAGTCATTTAAAGTTGATCCTACCTCTTTGAATCTTACAAAGTCAAAGAGCTAAAAGAAGTGAAATAAGGCACTGGCGTGTGGACTATACAGTGCATATTGGCGGCACACACCTCATTACAATTCCCCTGCTTACTTCACCTGTTCAAATTGCTTCTTTTGAAGGCACTGTATTTTTCTCTTGTGTTTCTTCTTCTTCAATTTTGACTTATCAGATTTCTCAATCTCAGCCACGTCGGATTTCTCAAACATGGTTGAGGAGATGGTGGGAGCAAGGTGGATGAGCAAGCCAAGTCTGGTCTGAGGTCTGCACAGTAACCACTGCCAAGTGCCCAACGGTGAAATTTAATGGGCTCTCCAATATTTATCCATTACACATTTAGTTGCCTAACTCTGAATTCTCTAAGCCAGCATTTTAAAATGTTGAATGATAGATAAGTTAACTATAACCACGATATTCTGTGTGTTGGAGTGATTTTGTTCATCCTTATAGAACTTTATGAAGTGGGTATTCTATTTATCCTCATTTTATGTATGAAGAAACTAAGGATCAGATAAGTAGCATAGCTAGTAAAAAAGACAAGATTTAAAGTCAGACCTGGGAGCTTATAACTGGTCTTAATATTGTCATATTCTGCAGAAACCTGTCTTACATGAGAGTAACCCACTCAGTGCTTCAACCTTACAATTCCTTGAATTTCTCCATGCCAGTTCTCCACTCCAGAACTGGGCATTATCTCTTAGAAATGTTTCACATTAGAATTCCAGTACTACATCTCTACCATAGTGCTTTATCATTCTGACACTATCACACTCTTACCCTCACCTCACTGGTTCTAAGCTTCCATAGAACTTCTCCATTCCTTGATCCCTTTCTCTTTCATCTGTCATCCCTTTCTTGCCCTAACATATATTCTTACTCAACTTTGAACAAATAGTGACAGTTTTAGTTGTCAGAAGAGAAACCAGTCTCAAATTATTCAAGCAAAAGTTTATTTGTCAATCTTAGGCCGCAAAGTACAAAAATGTATTGACTCCAAATGATAGGATTTAAGTGTTCAACTGAGTTTAAATATGGCTCAGTTCAGGTGTTAAATTATCTCATCAAAACACTGTCTCTCTCTTTTATTCTTATATCCTAATTTTTCTAGATGTATGAGCTCCTGGGTAATATATATGTGTATTATGTATATATGTATACACACACACACACACACACATTTGTATTCTAGCTTCCTTATTCTCAGCAAATGTTTGCAACCAACTTAGATTACTTTAAGGACTTATAAAGTTTGAATTCTTTTTATTTCTAACCAACCTCAAGTTTGAAGTTTTCTAAATGTCTCTTCCCGTCTTTTAGTGTAACAGGTTGAGATGTAGTCTTTGATCATTACTACATTTGTAATTATTGTCACTGTTTCTAGTCAATTTCCTGCAGTACTTCCCCATAATATCATGTCTTCTTGCCAGAAACTTCTTTCCTTCACTTAAATATGTTCTCAAACTTGAAGAAGAGTCACCACCCATGCCTCGCTATACTACCATACTGCTTCATCACCCTCTTTCCTTGCTGGATGGGCTTTTAAAAAGTAAAGTCTTCACTAACATTCCCTAATTCTTTGCTTCTCATTTCCTTTTCAGTTCATTGCATAATAGTTTCTGCCTCTCCTCTATTGAAATTGTTTTGGCAGATATTGCCTATAATGTTCTGACTGCCAAATTCAATTGATAAATTTCAGTGCTTATCTTACTGGACATATGGGCTGGTTCTCTAATGTTTCTTTTTGATTTCTTAGCCATCATTAAAGCTCTCTTGCATTCTTGTTTACCTTTCTTCAAAGGTCTTCTCTATGAGATTCCCGAAGGTAGGTCTTATCCAGGGTTCTCTCATTGGATCCACTATGTTTTATTCTAAATATGTTACCAGGAAGACCTTATCTGAAGATTGAGTGCTGGTTATTCCCTTGAAATCTAGCTTTTTCATCCACTATTTTGCCTTCTTCCCTTATTTATATCCTATAAGTACTTCAAATTCAACATACTGAAGCTCACCTTTTCTCTACCTAGCCTCTCCATTGTTGCTGCTTTCAGACAAAGTAAAGTTTAACCACTGTTGTACTTACTGTTATCATCATCATCATCATCATCATCATCATCATCATCACTTGTTATTATATTTATATTTCTGGAATCCCTTTTAATACTAGTCACACAATAGCTTTTAAAACAACAAACTGGGTTAATAAATAATCCATTTCCATCTTTTAAGCAAACTTCCATACGACTCTCTAAGAATATATTCATCATCATCATGTTAGTTTAGTCCTCTTCCCAAACTGGACTAGCCTTAAGACAAGAACCATAACTTATTACTATATCTCTTGTTTCTTCACAGTGCTTGCCCCTTTGTTGAGTTTAGTAAATGTTATTAAATAAAGCAATTGAAGATTTTCTGCCAGTAAGCCTATGTTCTACTTCTAACCACCTATAGTCTTTCCATGATAGATAAGCCAGAGTGATCAACTTTAAAAAGTAAATCAGATGATTTGGCTCTTGAACTCAAAGATTTCTAGTAGCTTTCTATCTCATTTAGGGTAAAAGCCACAATAAAACATCTCATGGATCATTAAATGATTGGATTCCCACATAACTGGCACCCACACCACCACTACCTCTTTGACTTATTCATATGTGACTACACCATTCACTTACTCCCCTCTTGCCTCACAGGCCTCATGGCTTTTCTTCTACCAAAATCAGGTATGTTTCTATCCCAAGGACATTTCACTTGCACTTCCTTCTGCCCTGGAATGCCCTTCCCCCAGGCATTCTCATGGTTTATTCCTTAACCTTCTTCTGACCTTGGCCCAAATATCCCCTTTTCTAGGACCTCCAAACAAAAGATAACAGACCTCCCATGGTCTACTTCCTTTCTTGTTTCACTTTCTCCCAATGGGCTTGAGGAAAATCTTTTATATTTTAATGATTCATTTATTTTATATCTCATCTTCCACCAGACCAACAACATATATACCCACTAGAATTTGAAAACAACCTATTTTTTTTCATAACCTAGATAAAAAAGAAAGTTTGCAATCATACCCAGCTGTGACAAAATATGTGGATTCTTAATATTTGAGGTATTATTCAGATATTCTAGAGATATTATTGTTTTCTATAGGCTAGACATTGCTCTTTATTAGTGTTGATGAAGATAGATTGTTTCTGATTTCTAACTCCAAAACTTACATTAAGTGTTCCGTAAATATTACATATAAATGATGATCACAGTAACATCTGATCAAGAATATGCCAAATACTGTTATGTTTCCTAGTTTTCAGAAAGACTAAAATATGATTATTTAAGGAAAACTGAACTTTAATTAGTTTCTGCACAGATTGTCAGCATTGGAGCCTAATTACAAGCATTTATGTGTCATTACCAGCCTTTTTGGACCCAACCATCAGAGTTTAGCCTACTTACTGATTCACTATTCACTGATGTCTCTGTCATGTTTCTACTCATTTGAAAAGCATCCTCAGAAGAACTAAATACAACATTTGTGAAAGAGAAAGATAAGTCCTCAGGTCATCTTTTTATGGGGAATAGACTATAGGAAAAATGAATACCAGTCCATGAATCCAGAGGTGCAGAGTATCACATATTACTTCCTGGTCTTAACTGAGCTTAACTTTTGACTCTTGATTCCCAACCTGCCTTTCAGCCATGAAAGGTAACTTTACTTTTCCTAAAGTTCTCTTTTCAACCCAGGATAGTGAAAATATTCAATGACCTGATAGGGTGGAGATAGCTGGAAGTTCACGTCTGTCTTTAGTCACCTTTCTTTTCCGGTTATCACAGAGACCCAACCATTCCAGTGTTCCCTCAAGGTGCTGGCTTTCTGTTTCTGTACCTTACATAGAGCCCAGGAATCATTGACAAACTTGGACCCAAGCAAATGTGTTCCTCCTTCCAGGACAAAAACAGAAAAATAACGGGACAAAGAGTATCCACTGGCATTTGTTGATTCAGAAACTTCTCTCGAAAATTTTGCTACTTCTTAGCTCCTTAGGACATTCAGCTTAATCTCTTCAATTCCTTGAGGTTTTGAGAAAGACAGAGGCTTTCAGGGGAATTGTCCGTGGACAACTTCTGTTTTCTGCATTGATACAAATCTCTTCTAGGGAAAGAAAGTGTAAAAACTTACCCCTGCTTGAAAGAAAAGTAAAATGGGAAAGCAAGGAAAGAAAAGATTCATATAAACATCTTTAAAGTGTTACCGCCACAGACTTAATTATATTTGGAGTTACATCACGTGAAATAGGAAGAGAACAAAAACACTAATAAGCCAATGAAGTAAGGGTTTTAGGATTTCATCAGAAATAGTTGAAAGACCTAGGGGCAGTTGCTCTTAAGAAAAGGAAAATATTATGTAGTCTTTGTGTTCAGTTGTTCTAAAGGAAAGAAATGAAGAGAGGCATGTTTCAGTTTAGCTTGTAAGAGAAACATCAAAGTTTGATGAATATGGAGTGAGAAAACCCTGGATTTGTTCCCGGTTTCTCAATCTTTGGGCAAGTCAGATAGTGTATGAGTCTTAATTTTTTATTCTCTCACTCTGTCTTTTTTTCTCCTTCATTCACATAGTCAATAAATGCTTAGATAGTACCTTTTATATTACAAGATTCAAAGCACCATGTTCAGTTTTTTTGTATCAATGAGTAACAAAATTTAGTATTTTGCTTTCATGGCATTTACTCTTGAGTGAGGAGGATAGAGATTAGCCAAATAGCAGTTTAACTCAATGGAGCATAACAGTAACAAGAATGATGAAGGAAAATACTAATTATGGAGTTATGACAGAGGACTAAGACCAATTCTGTGAGAGCTGGAGAGTACAGTTGAAGGTGGACTGAAGGTTGGTTTCACAGTGAGTGGGGTGTTGGGTGAAAGGGATGAGATGGGGGAACTGAAAGAAGATCAGAGAAGAAAGAAAACTAGAGGGAAGGAGAAGAAGCTTGGACAGGGCTCAAACCACAGAGAGTAATGAAGGACAAAAAGTTTACTTGAAGACTAATAATAAGCCAGTGTATTTTACTGGAGACTACAGGATGGAGGCCTAAATTCTTTGAGGAGCCTCATTTCAGCCTCAGCACTGAAATAACATTTGAAAGTGATCCAAAGCGACATTTCGATGATAACCATTTGTAACAATTACAACTTGCTAACTATAACATAAGCCATTGCATTTTGAGGTAGATAATTCCCATATTTTATTTTTTTAAAGATTTGATTTTTATTTATTCATGAGAGACACACAGAGAGAGGCAGATATATAGGAAGAGGTAAATGCAGTCTTCCTGTGGGGTACCCCATGCAGGGCTCGATCCCAGGACCCCGAGATCCTGACCTGAGGCAAAGGCAAGACACTCAAACACTGAGCCACCCAGGCATCCCCCCATATTTTATTTAAACAGAAATTAAATGGTCATCCATTTGGAATGTCCTTCAAGTTAGTTTTGCCTTGGAAGAGAGTTTGAAATACTGGGGACATGTTTTAATTTTATTCTAGTTCTAGTTTTATTATCTCTAGTTTTATTCCAGTTCTATTTGTTTGTTTTTTTTGTTTTTTTTTTTTTTTAGACTCCTTGATTCTCTCTAGGGGCATGCTGAGGAGAATGACACCATGTCATTGGAAACAAATTTTTGTAGTTTCACTATACCAGAATCCTCTAGTGTTACATCCCTCTTTATCTGACAATTGTTTAGGAGAAATTCATACTCTTAGATTAATGGAGAAAAGCTAATGGATGGAAAAAGCTTTATGGGGCCTCTTGAGACTTTATGCATAGAAAACCCCAAAGCATAAGTTTTAGTTAGGCACATAGTTCTTAAAAATGATGAGTTACTAGTTATTTGTTTCCAATCTGCTTCCATAAATAATGATGGAAAAGACTGGGGACAAAGAGACTCGAAACTTTGATAGAGCTTCATAATCTCCATAATAACCTAAATCAGTGTGCAAGTGATCTAGTAAAAATAGTTTTCTCACACCTTAAATTTAGCTTAGACATGAAGAGATTATGCCAATCTATGAGCTGCTCGTGTATTTACCTCTTTCCTTTCCTCAAAACAGGACCAATTCTACTACAAACTTTTTGCTCCATATCTCCCTTCAGGATCAGGCTCAAGGCTGACTTCAGCTGAAACCACATTCCTCTGTGAATTCTCTGTATCCTGCCCAGCTGCTTTTGCTCCTGTCAAAGTGAGTCTATGAGTAACCCCTGAATCAATCATATAGCAAGAATCCCAGCCTCAAACTCTGGTTCTGGGAATTCTGACTTAAGACACATGGATATATTACTCTGTAGTCTTTGAGAATTCCCTTCTTATATGAAGAAAAAATAAGTATTTTTTAAAACAACATGAGAACTTAGATAAATGGCATTTTCTATGAAAATATAATGAAATTATAGTTTCATATATCTATATCTAAACTGTAGATTCATATATATCTATCAAGAGATACATATATCCCAAATATTAAGAATTAACATAATAAAATTTCTTTAGAAAAAAATGGCTGTCTTTCATCTCTGTTTATTGCTTCCTGAGCATAAACTTCTTAGTTTGATGTAGTCCCACTGTCTTTTTTTTTTTTTTTTTTTTTTGGCGTTTGTCGCTTGTGCTTTTGACATTATAGGAGTCTTTAGGGTTCTCTATATATGAAATGATGTCATCTGCAAACAGAAAGAATTTCGCAGCATTCTTTCAATTTGGATATATTTTTCTTTTCTCTCTCTCTCTCTCTCTTTTTTCTTAATTGCTTTAGCTGGGATTTTCAGTACTATACTGAAAAAAGGAAAGAATCAACAGAGAACATTTTTCTCATGAATGGGTGCTGAATTTTGTGAAATCTTTTTCCCACAAAACTTGCCGGCTCATGTGATTTTTTTCCTCCTTAACTTGTTCATATGATGGATTATAATAATTGAACATTTATTTTTTTTTAGAATTTTCTTTTTATATCTTTAGTATGTTTTAGTATGACACTGAATTTTCGCGGGCTGCTGCAATGGGAAACCACAAACTAAGAAACTTAGAAAGCAGAAAAATGATTTTTCATTGTTCTGGAGGCTAGAAGTCCTAATTCAAGCAGTTGGTTCCTTCTAGGGACAGAGTGGCAAGAATTTGTTCTACGCCTTTCTCCTTGGCTTGTAAGGTCATCCTCTCCCTCTGTTCCTTCCATTATCTCCCCTGTATGAGTGCTTGTGGCCAAATTCCCCCCCTTTTTTAAGAACGTCAGTCATATTCAATTAGGGATCACACTAATGGCCCTATTTTAACTTGATTATCTCTGCAGGATGTTTTGAGGTACAGCAGGTTAGAACACCAAAATATCTTTTTGAGGGATCCCTGGGTGGCGCAGCGGTTTGGCGCCTGCCTTTGGCCCAGGGCGCGATCCTGGAGACCCGGGATCGAATCCCACGTCGGGCTCCCCGTGCATGGAGCCTGCTTCTCCCTCTGCCTGCTTCTCCCTCCGCCTGTGTCTCTGCCTCTCTCTCTCTCTGTGACTATCATAAATATATTAAAAAAAAAAAAATTAAAAAAAAAATATCTTTTTGAATAGAACACAATTCTACCCATTAACAATCACTTTGTATAGATTTTTCAATGAAACCTCTGGGTATTACATATATATTACTATATTATATATTTATAAATAACATTATACATTATATTTAAATATTATTTATAAATTTATAAATATATATAACATACATACAATATATATTATATATTATATATAATAATATATTATTAATTATATATAATAATATATAAATATATAAATAATATATATGTTAATAAATAACATATATAATATAACCTGTTATATATATCACATATATATAATACACATAACACATAACAGTTTGTGGTACCATTATTATAGCATTTCAAGTAAAGTGTAGACACCTTCCCTCACTTTATATACCTTTACTCTTCTCCATTAATAATATAATTGCCTTGACTATTTCTTAGAACCTTTTCAGAGTTATGATTTTTGTTTCAATCTTCAATGATAATTTGAAAAACTGGGAAGAATGGCAGCCCGGGTGGCTCAGCGGTTTAGTGTCACCTGCAGCCCAGGGTGTGATCCTGGAGACCCAGGTTTGAGTCCCTCGTCGGGCTCCCAGCATGGAGCCTGCTTCTCCCTCTGCCTGTGTCTGTGCCTCTCTCTCTCTCTATCTGTGTCTCACATGAATAAATAAATAAAGTATTGAAAGAAAGAAAGAAAGAAAGAAAGAAAGAAAGAAAGAAAGAAGAAAGAAAGAAAGAAAGAAAGAAAGAAAGAAAGAAAGAAAGAAAGAAAGAAAGAAAGAAAGAAAGAAAGAAAGAAAGAAGAAAAAGAAAAGAAAAACTGGGAAGAAAAGGAAAATCTCTTATATTCACCCATATGTTTGCTTACTATGTTCTTCTTTGCTTTCTGGTATTCTAGGATTCTTTTAATTATTTCCTTTCTGTTTAGAGAACTGTCTTTAAGCATTCCTTATAGGTTCATCTACTTGTGATGAATCTCTTATTTTTCTTTTCCTAAGAATATTATTATTTCCTCTCCATTTCTGAGGATATTTTTGTGTGATAGAGGATTATGAGTTGATAGTTTTTTTTTCTTTCTTTCAACAGTTGAAAAACATTGTATCATTTTTCTCTGGTTGCCATGATTTCTGATGAGAAATCCACTGTCATTTTGAATTTATTGTTTCCCTTATAGACAAAATATCTTTCTCACTGCCTTCAAGGTTTTTTATTTAGTTTCACAAGCTTAACTATAATGTGTCTTGATGTGAGGTTTTGGTGGTTTGTCCGGTTTGCATTCTTTAACTTCTTGAATCTGTAGGTTTATGTCTTTTGCCAAATTTGAGAAGGTTTAAATCATTTTTTCTTCTCTTCTGGCTCTATGATGACACAGATGTTAGATCTTTAGTTACAGTCTAACAGGTAACTAAGGCTCTGTTCATTATTTTTTCAGACTATTTTCTTTCTAGTGTTGATATTGAGAAATTTCTGTTGTCTCACTCTGAAGTTCACTGATCATTTCCTCTGTCACCTCAATGCTCCTATTGAGACATTTCTTGAGATTTTTTTTTAAAGTTTATTTTAGTTGTAGTTTTTAGTTCTAACATATCCATTTGGTATTTTGTATATCTTTTATTTTTTAGATGAGACTTTCTATTTATTTGCTGATCCTTTCTATTTTTCAAGTTTTCAAGTATGTAATTACATGTTAACACATTTTTATGATGGCTGTTTTAAAATCTTTGTCAAGTGGTTCAGATATCTGTGTCATCTCAATGTTGACATGTATTTATTGTCTTTTTTTTTTTTCAGTTTCAGATCTTACAGAGACTAGGTATGATGAGACAGATGTGTTTTTTTTTTTTTTTTTTTTTTTTATCAAGACCCGGATATTTTGTGGGGTTTTTTTGTTTTTGTTTTTTGTTTGTTTAGACTTTATTTATTTATTTACAAGAGACACAGAGAGAGAAAGGCAGAGACACAGGCAGAGGGAGAAGCAGACTCCCTGCGGGGAACCCAATGAAGGACTCCATCCCAGGACCCCAGGATCACACTCTGAGCTGAAGGCAGTTGCTCAACTTCTGAGCCACCCAGGCTTCCCAAAACCTGGCATTTTGAATAGTATATTATACAAGTTTGAGTTTTCTTACACCTTCTGTGTTAGCTGGCCTTTTCAGACACAACTTTGGCAGGGCAAGAGAGGGGCATCACCTTGTAGGTTACAGAGAGTTGTTTATAAATAAACAGATTTAAAAGTGGTAAGTATGTGAACACATACATAGTGTTTTTCTGATGCTTAAAACTATAACTTCTCTATTCTATTATTAGAAGTCACTAAGTGTACCCTACACTCTTACACTCAAAGGTAGGGAATTTATGCTACACCTTCTCAAGGGAGGATTAACAAAGACTGTGGATTTATTTTAAAACCATAACATATAATGTTGATCAAAGAAGCCAGACACAAAAGAATACATATGGTATAATTCTACTTACATAAATTTTCTTAAAAGCAAAAGTAATTTTTACTAGCAGTCAGAATAGCAATTATTGTTGATGGTTGGTAGTGACTAGGAGATGATGAAAGAGGTGCTGATAATATTCTGCTTCTTGACTTATAAATGGTGATGGTTGAATAAATAAGCTAAACTTATCTTTAAAAGTGATTTGAGCTGTATGTACACTTTTTATTTAAATGCTTATCTGTGGATACAATATATCACATTTAGTTAAAAAAATATTAAAAGGGGAAAAAACTTTAACAGGGCTTTCTTAAAGGAAGGTGATCAAGAGGACAGGAAATACATAGAATAGTAATCACATTCATTAGTTATTAAAGAAAAGCAAATCAAATTGCATAGATATATTCGAATTGAATGTAGGATCAACTAGATCAACTGCAACTCTTATATTTTGCTGCTGTGGGTAAAACTGGTATAACCACTTTGGAAAACCATTTGGCCTACCTGCTAAAGCTGAATATGTACATATCCTAAACCTTCCGAATTCCACATCTAAGTATAGTCATGTTTATATGTGTATCCATGCTTACCTGAGATGCATGCACAAATGATCATAGCAGCATTTACAATAGCGATAACCGGGAAACCACTTAAATATCCACCGGCAGTTAAATGACTGCTGCATGCCCATAGTGAGAATACTCTGTAATAATAAAAATGAACTATACTTATAAACTTACAGATATGTCACAAACATAATATTGAGCTAAAGAAGCCAGTTGCAAAAGTGTACATTCTGTCAAGGTTAAAAAGAGTTAAAACTAGGGGCACCTGGGTTGCTCAGTTGGTTAAGTATCTGATTCTTGATTTTGGTTTACTTCATGATCTCAGGGTCATGAGGTCAAGCCCTACATTGGGCTACATGCTCAGTGGAGAGTCTGCTTGAGATTTTTTCCTTCTCCCTCTGGCTCTGCATCTCCTCCTACTCACACACTTTCTCTTGCTCTCTCTCTCCCTCAAATAAATAAATAAATCTTAAAAAATAGTTAAAACTAATGTATGATAGAAGTGAAGATAACAGTTACATTTGCAGGTTGGTAGTATCTGGACGGGGCATAAAATGTTCTGTAGAGCTATGCATGTTGTATTTTGTTTTTAATTTTTTTTGTTATGATAGTCACACACAGAGAGAGAGAGAGAGAGAGAGAGAGAAAGGCAGAGACATAGGCAGAGGGAGAAGCAGGCTCCATGCATCAGGAGCCCGAACGTGAGACTCGATCCTGGGTCCCCAGGATCGCCCCCTGGGCCAAACGCAGGCTCTAAACCGCTGCACCACCCAAGGATCCCTGTATTTTGTTTTTAATTTTAGTGCTGGCTTTATGAAAATGTTCACTTTAAAAAATTATGCAAGCCATACATTCATGATTTGTACATTTTTCTGCAGGTATCTTATATAAGAATTAAAGTAAAATAAAAAAAAAAAAAACTGTGGAGCCTGCATACTTGAACACCATTACAATATTGTAATATTGAGAAAGAAGAGGTTGTCATTGGCAGAAGAAAACTTTAGAGGCAGAGACATTCTCTTGACTAAAATTATATGGTGTTGTTTCTTTTTTTCTTTTTTTTGAATTTGTTGTTATTTTAACATACTACATATGGATTATACTTTCCAGTGCACAAAGAACCATATTCTTTAGAACTTTAATGATTTTTCTGGTGAACAGTCCTACCTATTGTGGAAATCCAACAGCCAGAGAGGGCTTAATATGTCTGAAATATTTTAATGATTAATTTTGATTCATTTTAAATAATAGAGAGCAGTACAATTTTTAGTCATAGAATATTAATAGGACTCATTGGCACTTTGAAAACTCCATAATACTGTCATTGAAAACCCCATTAATATCATCAAGAATATTGGGGTGACATGGTAAGCCAGGTGACATATTGGAGTCACTTTTTCCTTCTCTGCAGGAGGATATAGCATCAGTGCTCAGGGAGTATAGAATGGTTTGAATTAAGAAGTCTAAATGCTGGGAAGAGAATCCAAATCCGAAATTTCCAAATGACAGCTTAGATACAGAGTGCCAAATCTTATCCCTCTCATGCTGTGCTACTGAAAGCCAAGAAAAACTAAAACTCAACAAAGGGACTTTTCATGCTATCTCTAGTGATCCAAATCAAGAAATCTATTCAGGCTGGGGGCAATTAAACCAAGAGCTGCTTGCTATGCCCTGAATTGGCCAATGCCAGATTCTACCATGCCACATTCATACACATGTTAGATTAACTGGTTGTGCTTCACCACTCTTGATTTGAAAAAAAGGGACTCAGAGAAAAAGGTGCTAGTTTGACTTGCTATATTTATGGGATCATAATATTTTCATTAACTATGTGTGTGTAATTCAGTGAATGTGTTAACACTTGGAAACATCTGAACCACATTAAGGGATAAAGTACAGGCTCAGCATGGAATAAAATTGCCAATATTGCCAACATATCCAGATTATTTTATTTAAAAAAATCAATAACATGCCTGAATAACTCTAAACATCTGGATATTTGTAAATACATGTAGGAACAACCTCATATTTTGGCATCATGTACAACTGTTGACACTGATGGATTAATCCTGATCATTATTCCTTGGGAACATTGACCAAGAAACTGTAACATTGCGATTTCATCATAGCTATTGTACCTTATGTTTTTCAGAATATTTTCACATGCACTATTTGCCCTATTTTATATACAATTAGACAGAGGTTGTTTATTGTTTGCTTGTTTTAAGAAAGGATGGATGAAATGTGGTTAAGTGGCCTTACCTAGGTCATAGTTGGTTCATGCAAATGAGAACCCATTTTAATTAAGTCTATTGACTTTTCTGTCTTGAAACTCTGATATGATGGAATTGAGCACAATGTATGGTGGTTGTGAAATGTGTACGTATATTTAGATTAAAAAACACAGTGATCTTTCTTGATATGTTCTCACCTCTGGTGTGTGCCATGATACTCCTCCTGAAATTAACACCATAAAGAGCGGTCCATACGTGCAACTAGATCACATCTTTTCCACAGACTTAGAATAAGAGAATTTTTGAGCAGAGAGAAGCCTATTAGTCACTTCTTGAGACGTGAGGATACAGCTCAGAGACAGCTTTGGAACTTATTTGAAGTCACATAGTAAACTCAGAGCTGCTACTAAAACTAGTTCAGTGACTCAGTCCAGCTATTTTTTCAGGACACTACACACCAACTTCTCCAGCTGAAAACAAAAGGAAAAAGTTCTAGGTAAATAGAATGAGTTGATTCCTACGTAATATTACTGACTCTACTCATGTTGACACCTTCCCAAGATTATCACAAACAATTTTAGTCACAAATTTGGAAAAGTTTTGATATTTTCTCTTTTTCAAATCCATCTGGACAGCAGCCTGGCCATAGTTAAACTGGTTTGTCTTTCAGGTAGGACACAGGACCAGAGGCAGCTTATCCTAGAAATAGTGTTTGTTGTAACAATTTGTGTATAAAATTTAATTTTTTTTTCTCTGTCATTCCTACCTGAAGCACTTCAATCTCAATCATCCGATATGATGTTTATTTTATAAACTTTCTACCTTTTCGATTTATGTAAACACTTTCACTTAAAAATGAAATGCCTCCATGAGGTGTGAATTTGATTTTTGTGCATAAATAAAAAATGTATAAAGAAATATTTAAGCCTCAGGGGAAAGTTAATGTGAAGAGCAAAATTGCAAGAAATGAAAAGTGTTTCTGATTGCAAAGTAAAACTATATTTTATAGTGCTTTATCAAAACTCTACTTGTTATAAATCAGTGATGAATTTTTCAGTACATAGTTTATTACATATTATATACATACATATATCTTTATTCCCACTCCTTCTCTACTCAGTTTAATTAGTTACCCTGATATTTATGGGCGAACATTATCAATCCAATACTAGTAATTGCATAATCTATAAAATAATATGACATGTTTTCTGGGCCATAAAATTAATTGATGTAAAATGAAAACATTTGTGAGGTTTAGCATATATTTCTTAATGTGAGCACAACCAACCAACTTCAGGTTCTTTTTACCTCTTTTCTAAAACATTATTGGTTTGTTTTTTCTGTGTGAAGCACACACTAATTCTTCTTTTCTATGAACCACAATAAAAGAAACTTTTCTGTAGAACTTTCATAAGACTAGTTCAAGTGGAAGAAAATCACCGAATTATTATATAGTGGTATTTTTTCACTTTCCCGAACATGTTCACTTGAGTACAATTGAATAATGTATACTTACTTTATGTAAGTGTTCATTTTTTTAAATTTATGTAAAGTTAAAGCTTTTTTTGTAGCTTGGTTTTAAATGTTTGGTTTTATGTCCTTAAATTTAATTTCAAAATTGAACTGATCTTGTGAAAGTGAATACCATAGTTGCTGTTTTTTGTCTATACACTTACATATGCCTGTGGGTGTTGTATATGCATCTACATTACATTTTTTCAAATGCACAAAAGTTGCTGTTGCTATAGAACTGCTTGCATATAAACTAATGCTATTTTCCATGCTACCCTTCCTGACTGAACTAACATACTTATATAATTCCCATCAATAATTCCAATTTCTGATTATAGATTTTCATTTCTTTATATTTAACATTCCTGTTCTAGATTGTGATCTCGATCCTGTTCTTAATTTTAGCTAGTACTTATTTACTAACTTCTCCCCTAGCTCATAGGAGATTTACCATTTTGCACATTTTATTATTTAAAAAAATATTTTTTACTTTGATAATAAAAAGGGAATAAAAAGTTCTCCACTTTCTGCTACAAATACTCTATTTCAAAATGTAAAGTAACTTAAAACATTGCATCTGATATTATTCATAAAATATAGACCATGAAATTTTTAAGAAACTTGGGCTGGTTGCTTACTGCTTCCCCATACATGGAATAGTTACTAATATCCAATTATCAGTAAATCAATAGATGTTTGCATTCTTATTAACTACTACAAAAAGCAATTATTTATGTCTGTGGGTCTCTCCCACATGGGTCAACCTTTCACCTTTCTATTGGTGAGCTAATTTTTGAGCAAAGTTAAGTCAGTAAAAGATTTTATTGTCTAACTACTTAAACATCTGTTTATTTCCATCAGAAACTAGATTGTACGCTTAGACAAGTAGAGGAGTTATTTGAATATCATGCATTAGCATTTTTTGTTGCTGTGGTTGTCAGGAATAAGAAGTTGACTAATTTGATGCAGACTAGATTTTGCTACTTGGAAGAAAACAAACAAACACAAAAACAAAATACAAAAAAAAACCAGAGCAGTCTAAATGTGATGGTATTTTTGGTGTATTTGTGGATTTTTAATATTATCCATTTACAAGTTGTTTGTCAGATTTTTTAACTGCCTTTCCCCCCTCCCCAAATTTGTAAGTAGCCAAGTTAGTGCGTTAAAATCAGAGCCAGAAATATCTGCCATGTTTCTTTTCATGTATATGCATTTTTTTTTACCCTTTTTTTTACCCTTGGGATTTAATTGGACTCTTGAAATTCCCATGGCTGTTCTATAAAGTAAAGGGGAGAATCAGTAAACCCTGAAATAATTATGATGCAAGTATAGGATCAAATATGCTAAAATATAGATTACTCTGGTGTTTTTTATAACAGAGCATCCACTTTGGCCACTTTGAACATATTAAAAATTAATGAGTAGAATTTGAGTCTTATCATTTGAAATACTCTCAGTGATTCATTCATGCTATTACAATATACCTGAAACATGGAAAATATATGAGTAGTACACTGACATCTACCCACCACAAAGATTTAACGTTTCATCTTGTTGCTGGATTTGTTTCAGATAATTTTTCTTAAACAGACATTATTTAATACCCATTATTAAACTTATCCCAATTGTGTCTCTTTCTCCCAAGAGCTATTACCCTCAAGTTGGTGAGTGTCTCTATCATTCATATTTTTAGAGGTAGGTATTTCTAACAATCTATATTTTTGCTGTTGGGATATACTTGTAATTGGTTTAATAGTGTATTTATCATTTTGTCCATTGCTTTTTTCACTAAAAGTTCAGTTTTTATGAATACATTCATGCACACACACACACACACACACGGATCTAGTTAACATTTTAGAATTTTATTATATGACTATCACATAATTCATTTATTTTCCAAATGATGCATATTTATGTAATTTACAAGTGCACATTTGACGCAAACATGCTATCAATGGTTGAACATTCTTCTAGAGTATTTACTCAGAATTTAAAAAAAATTCAGAGACTTATTTATTTATTTATTTATTTATTTATTTATTTAACATGAGGGGCAGGGGGGAGAGAGAGAGAGAGAGAGAGAGAGAGAGACCAAACAAGAAAGCACAAGCAGGAGGAGTGGCAGGCACAAGAAGAGGGAGACACAGGTTCCCTGAATAGAGAGCCCAATGATGACTCCATCCCAGGACCCTGGAATCATGACTTGAGCCAAAGGAAGATGCTTAACTGACTGAGCATGATGGTTGATGATAAGATTTGTGTATCTTTGTTGTTACCTACCTCAAACCATGGACTTTTTTTTTTTTTTCTCAGATTAAAATAAACCACTCAAAATATCTCACCGGTTCTTACTGGGTGGGAAAAGGTACTTGATAATTTAAAATAAAATAATCTTACAAAACTAAAAGCATTTTCAAAACTTGAGTCTGGTCCTATGTTTCCTCCATAAGGCAGATCATTTTAAGCCAGATTCACCCTGAAGCTGTTTCCTTCTAATCAGTGCTTTTGTGCCAATCCTTCTCAATGAGCTTATTGTGACCATCATCAATTTGTAAAGCTGATACAAGAAGTATCATTTATAGAATTAAGAAAAAGCATGCGTACGATGCTTTATATTGTGCATTCATTTGAATTTTTCTATCCCCAGAGTCAAGGCCTTTATTCAAAAATGTAGACAACACAGGTACCTAATAACATCCGTCATCTAATGTTAAATAGTAGACTAAAAATTTCTAATCTCATTCATTTGGAAAGTTTCAATTTATTGTACACATTTCCCCTGATGATGTTATCCTTCCACCTGCCAGCACAGCTCAAGCCTTCATGCAAGCCTTTCTCTACACTTTTTCTATAATTCAGTGTCAGGAGGCTCACTGGCAACTCCGTGTCTCTTTGCCTGACGCACATCTAGAAAATGATAGAGCTTAAAATTAAATTGCCTTAAGGTGTCTATTCTAATAGTCCTACTTTAGAAAAAGATGCAGAAAAAGGTCTCCACATATGAATCCAGGTTTTATATATTAATCTTCCACATATCACTGGCAGTTTACTGCAGGAAAATTAGGACTCCTGCTTGAAGGGACATTATAGGGACACCTGGGTGGCTCAGCAGCTGAGCATCTGTCTTCACCTCAGGGTGTGATCCTGGAGTCCTCTCTTCGAGTCCCACATCGGGCTCCCTGCATGGAGCCTGCTTCTCCCTCTGCCTATCTTTCTGCCTCTGTGTGTGTGTGTCTCTCATGAATAAATAAATTAAATCTTTCCAAAAAAAATTAAAAAGGGACATTATATGGAACTCACTACATAGAATCCATTGGATAATAGATGATACCTCTTCTCTGTCCCAGCTGACTCCATTTTTTTTTCTATCCCATCTTTCACTCAAGTCAGGCTTCTCTTGACAGAAATATGACCGTGCCAAGCCTTAGCTTAAAAACTATTGATAATCCTCCAACTCATTAATTTTATTCTAATCTGCAACAGAAGGTTAAATCTCTGTTTCTTTTGTTTTGTTTTGTTTTCTCCCCTCCCCTCCTCACTTTAAACATAGTTGAGAACTTTAAACTTTGAATTTCCCCGAAGGTCCCATTGAGACTTGCTTTCCTACAACTTCTATGCCTTTAGATATATTCTCTCTCCTATCTGGAACGCCCCTACATTCTTTTCTCTGACTACCAACTCTGTTCTGATTATGCAATGTCATGTGTACATCTCCATGATCAGAGGTGATATTACCTTTATTTTAAAGGGTTCCTGGTGACTCTCTGCAGGTTGAATTGATTGCCGTCTACCTATGCTTCCAAAATATTTATTTTTCAAAAAGATTTATGGTAACAGCTTGCATCTATCTTTTTTTAGCCTCAAGATTCTGACCTCCAAAGATAATTTAACAAAAGCACAATTTGAAACCATTAAACAAGCATTATTATATCTCAACTATCTCTGCAAATTTGAGGTGTTCAGTAGATGCTCCATGTACATACGAAATCTCTATTGCTTGGTATGTGTTTTATGTTCATTAAACAAATATTTTTGGCCACATATCATGTGCTAGTTTGCATTCATTCTTCTACTTGGTGGAAATACAACTTTAACCTGCTTCCCATCTTGCCACAAAAAATTGAAGTTTACATCTTGTCCCCAAGACTTTTGCTTGTGTTTTGGGTCTCTGAGTCATAGATCAAGTCTATGACCAGAGGACACAGTAAAACTAAGTGGCCTCTGCTGAAACTGAACTAATGACAAACACCTCATTTAGGCAATACATTAAGCCACTACAGTGACAATATTTCCATGAATAAGGTGTGAATGCATGGAGGTCATGAAATTGTGATCTGACATGCCTCTTGAACTAAAAAAAACAGCTTGAAAGGATAACAGTTTGTGGGTAATAGTAACCTTGGAAACTTGGATCCCAGCCATTCAAGATGGAGCTCTTCTCCAGCTATTATATTTCACCTCACACTATAATTTAGTGTTGCCCTTTACAGGATCTCCAAATACCACACAAACATTATATTTATGACAGCAGAGACTGTAGCTAACTTTCTCCAAACACTTGTACCATAGATCCTTCCCCTCCAGGAAAAAAAAAAAAAATTCAAATCATGTTCCTTTGGACAGACTACAAAGACCTGATCACAGCTCCCTTGTCATTTTTCTCTTTTTGAGAAATATAACTTTAAACTACTTTTGAATTATGTGAGAGGAGACAGTGTATATTTTCTACTTTAAAAGCAATTTAAGGTGGAGTTCTCTGGCACAAAGGCAATTCAGAAATAGCTGAAGCTTAAAAGTTGAAATCCCCCCTTGTCTGGTATATATTGAATAGAGTTATTAGCAATCAGAGGTGTTTTCAAATACTCAGTGCAAAATTGCAGAAGTGTTTAGTTTTATAAATACTTTGCAGGCAATGAAAGTATGAAATTGAAGGCACTGTTTGTTCAATTAGAATTTTGAAGAGTGATGAGCCATTGGGTGCCATTTTAATTGTTTAAGTCCTTTCAAATAAAAAAAGGATAGAAATTAAATATAAAAAAATATGGAATAGGGATCCCTGGGTGGCGCAGCGGTTTGGCGCCTGCCTTTGGCCCAGGGCGCGATCCTGGAGACCCGGGATCGAATCCCATGTCGGGCTCCCGGTGCATGGAGCCTGCTTCTCCCTCTGCCTATGTCTCTGCCTCTCTCTCTCTCTCTCTGTGACTATCATAAATAAATAAAAATTAAAAAAAAATTTAAAAAAAAAAAAAAAAAAAAAAAAAAAAAATATGGAATAACAACATCTTGATACTTCATGTGAAATGTCATTCCATTACTTTACTTGCAATTCATTACAATGCACCACTTGATGTGGGAGGTATATTAGTGTGATACTAAGATCAGAGCTTTGGACTCAGGAAACATTTGGTTCAAATCCTGTCCTCAACATTTTCTATTTACTGTGGCAAATTATTTAACCTACTATGCTTACATTCTTTATTTATCTATAAAATATATGTATGTCAGTCATCATACCTAACTTATTAGTTTAGTGATCTTCATTGAGAACATTCTTCCATCCCAAAATTAATTCACAGCTTTTTAGAAGATAAAATGCCTTCCATATTGGAAATGAGATTCACAGGGAAGATTAAAAATATTTCAAAAAATATTTTTAAAGATGCCGTGTCTTCCATAAAGTAATAAATTAATAATCAGGCTTTGAATTTTTATAATATATATGAAAGCGATTCACTGCAAAAATCTTTTTTTTTAAAGATTTATTTATTCATTTATGATAGACACAGAGAGAGAGAGAGGCAGAGACACAGGCAGAGGGAGAAGCAGGCTCCATGCAGGGAGCCCGGCGCGGGACTCGATCCCGGGACTCCAGGATCACGCCCTGGGCCAAAGGCAGGCGCCAAACCGCTGAGTCACCCAGGGATCCCCCACTGCAAAAATCTTATGTGCAGAATTCTTGCCAAAGTCCCAACCCAAACCATAAGATGTATACATCTTTAAGATGCAATGAATTATTAAGAGACAAGACAAAATTACTCTATGAAAATGTCAAGGTGACTATATCTTGATAGATGGCATAAGAAGGAAAAATTAGTATTTAAAGTTCAGGTTACTTTTAAGACAGGAAAGCATGATGCTGTATCATTCTGGGTAAAGTTGAAGTATAAATACATAATATAAGGAAAATGATGGTTAATTAGAATTAAAAGCACACATATACCTAGATAAAGGCAGCTGGACAGGTATTCGGTAAACGAATAGCTACATAAATAAATGGTGGAAATTAAATGACTTATGTGTATCTTCAGTCAAAGAAGCTGCCAGAAACTTCTGTTAGTCTGGAAGACATAGCTGAGACTTATCTTCTGATGGCATACCCAAAATAGACTGTTTAAGGAAACATTTATTAATACCTTCAACCTATTTAGACTTCTTTTAAGATCTACATTAGAAGACCTAAGCATGTTATTTTCTTTTTTATTAGGAAAATATTGAGCATCTGTGTGGCTTGGTGGTTGAGCATCTGCCTTTGACTCAGGTCATGATCCCGGGGTCCTGGAATCAAGTCCTGCATCAGATTCCCCATAGGAAGCCTGCTTCTCCCTCTACCTATGTCTCTGCCTTTCTCTCCATTTCTCATGAACAAATACATAAAATCTTTTTTAAAAAATTAGGAAAATATTAATTGGGAAAAAATTAACAGCAAAATTTCAAAGTAAAAACACAAAATAGTTTATTTTTTTAAGTATGACATTGTGCTATTTGGATTCTTATGTCATAATTTTAAAAATCTGAAACTTGTTAAGACTTCAGTCCAATTATGAAGCAAACCTAGAATTTAATATTACTGTGTGTCAGCAGAGAAAAAAAATACCATGATTATTTTCTAAAGGAACATTTTATTTTGTATATAGCAGAAAAGCTTCTTTCATGAATATTACGTTAATTGAGGTTTTCCCATGTTGTCACTGTAGAAGTATTACACTCCCTTTTTTGTTATATCCCACTTAATAAGTGTATCACAATTTGCCTATCCATTTTTGTGTTTATGAGCATTTGGATTATTTCCAGTTTGGGGCCATTATAAACAAAGCTTCTTTGAGCATCCTTATACAATATTTTTGTGAATATTTGTTGAATTTCTACTGGGTAAATACCTAGAAGCGGAATTTCTGGGACATAGGAAGGGTATATATATTTTTTGTTTGTTTGTTTGTTTGCTTAAAAAAATTGCCAAACATTTATTCTAAATTTTTGTATAATATTCTATTTTCCCAGTGATTTATTAAATCCCCATTTGTTCCATATCTTCATTAAAACTTGACATTAATCTTTTTAATTTATCCATTTTAGTGGGTGGAAAATGGTGTTTCATTATTGTTTTTTTTTTTTCCTTTTTTTTTTTTAATTAACTTTTATTGGTGTTCAATTTATCAACATACAGAAAAACACCCAGTGCTCATCCCGTCAAGTGTCCACCTCAGTGCCCGTCACCCATTCCCCTCCAACACCCGCCCTCCTCCCCTTCCACCACCCCTAGTTCATTTCCCCTAGTTAGGAGTCTTTATGTTCTGTCTCCCTTCCTGATATTGTTTTAATTACAATTTCCTTATGGCTAATGAGGCTGAGCATCTTTTAAAGTGCATAAGAGCTATCTTATTTTGTATGTAAGATTTATCTCATCTGTGAAGTGTCTTTTCATATTTCTGCCTATTTATTTTTATTGAGCATTCTTTTTTTAATTTGAATATAAGTTGTGTCTGAATGTGTATTGGAAACTTTTTTTTTTTCCAGAGTATGCTTCATCCCTTTTACCTCTTCAGTATGTTTTTTTCTGTTTTGTTTTGTGTGTGTGAATAGAAATGTTAATTTAATGAACTAACATCATTTTTTAAATGATTTCCCTTTTTTGAGTTGTAAGAAAGTTTTACATTAACATAAATATATTCTCCTACAGTTTCTTCTAGAATTTCTTCAGTTTTAGGCTTTATACTTAGTTCATGTTCAATCTCAATTTGACATTCATGTATTATGTAAGGTAAGGCATGAGATTATTTTTTATATTAAAATCATTATGTAGTTGTTTCAAAACTTTGTTAAAAATCATTTTTTGGGAAGCCTGGGTGGCTTAGTGGTTGAGCGTCTGCCTTCGACTCTGGGCATGATCCTGGAGTTCTGGGATCAAGTCCCACATCAAGCTCCTGCAGGGAGCCTGCTTCTCCCTATGCCTATGTCTTTGCCTCTCTCTATGTGTCTCTCATGAATAAATAAATCTTTAAAAAAAAATAATCTCTTTACTCTACTTCATTTTTTAGACCCTCCCAAAGATCAATTTACCAGATAAGTGTACATCAATTTCTGGACTCTGTATTCTGTTTCATTGGTGTAATGACAATGCTACATGGTTTTAATTATTGTAGTTTAAAATAAACTGAATTTATGTCCTGGTACTCTTTTTTTAGTGATTGTTTTGCTATTCTAGTTTCCTTTTATTTCCAGTAGACAATTCACTCTTCAATTTCTACACAAACACAAAAATATGCTTATGACTTCAAATGAAGTTGTGTTCAACCTACATATCAAATTTGAGAAAACTATCATCTTAACAATATGAGTTAAGAATTGGTATTTAGGTCTTATTTAAGTTTTTTCTACACAGTTTTTGTAAGATTTTAAATATAACAGTCTTGTATTCTTTTAATAAAATTATCCCTGATTATTTTGTGCTTTTGATGCTAATTATGAATGGTAATTTCAAAAAAATTTTCCAATTGCTCATTATTGGTACCTAGAAAGATATTTACTCAATACCTGTAAACTAATTAAAAAGTCATATATGTTATAATAGATTTTTCATATATCATTGAATTTTAATGTAAATAATCATGCCAACTCTGTATGAAGAGTTTGGACTTTTCCT
This sequence comes from Vulpes lagopus, assembly GCF_018345385.1. Classification (NCBI taxonomy): domain Eukaryota; kingdom Metazoa; phylum Chordata; class Mammalia; order Carnivora; family Canidae; genus Vulpes; species Vulpes lagopus. The sequence continues at coordinate 15,523,285 of NC_054829.1, read as the reverse complement.
TTCCGATGTTTATACTTTTGCTGTTGTTTTGTTTTCCTTTTTGCTCTATGACATCTGATATGTTTTCTTATACAAGACTGTATAAGATGGTGAAGAAAGAGATTCTGGTCTTCTCACGCTTAGGGAGGTATGTTTAATGTTTTACCAGTGAGTGTTGTTAGTTGAAGGCTCTTCGTAGATGACCTTCAGTAGAAAGGCAAAAATGTCTTTCTATTCCTAGCTTGCTGAGAACTTTTTTTTTTTTTTTCATCAAAGTGTATTAAACTTGACCCAGTAATTTTTCTGCATCTATTTAGATGATCATGTAATTTCCCATTTTTCTATGTTAAACCGTCTTGCATTTTTGGGATAATCTCTACATGTTTATGATGTCTTAGCCAATTATATATTGAGACGGGACAATTAAACCACCAAAGAGCATAACAATTGTAATGGATTAAAATCCATTATATGTGAATTGAAAACCACGGATAAATTTTGGAGATATAAAATTATAATTTTGGAACATTATTCTTTTAAAAATGAAATAGGTATTTACTAAGCAAAATAAGTCAGTCAGAGAAAGACAAATACCAAATGATTTCACTCATATGTGGAATTTAAGAAACAGGTGAGCGAAAAGAAAAATAAAAGAGAGAGAGAGAGATAAACCAAGAAAGAGACTCTTAACTACAGTGAACAAACTAATGGTTATCAGAGAGGAGGCAGATGGGAGGATGGGTTAAATAGGTGATGGAGATATAGGAGGGCACTTGTGATGAACACTGGGTGATGTTTGGAAGTGTTGAATCACTATATTGTACACCTGAAACTAATATGATACAGTATATTAGCTAACTGAAATTTAATGAAAACAATAAATAGAAAAAAAGAAATAGATGAGTTGGTACATTGTAAAAAAATGAATATTACTCAGCCATTAGAAATGACGAATACCCACCATTTGCTTCGACATGGATGGAACTGGAGGGTATTATGCTGAGTGGAGTAGGTCAATCGGAGAAGGACAATCATTATACGGTTTCACTCATGTGGGGAATATAAAAAATAGTGAAAGGGATTATAGGGGAAAGTAGAGAAAATGAGTGGGAAATATCAGTGAGGGAGACAGAACATGAAAGACCCTAACTCTGGGGAGGTGGGCAAGGGGATGGGTGACTGGGTAATGAGCACTGAGGGGGGCACTTGACGGGATGAACACTGGGTATTATTATATATTTTGTCAAATCAAACTCCAATAAAATACATAATAAAAATAATAAATAAGAAATAAGAAATAAATAAATGAAACAGGGATAAAACATTTAAATTGTCTTTTCTGTATGAACTCATGTAAACAAATAAACGAGGTGAGGAAATTCATCTTGAAAGAAACACTCTATCTAATAAACAAAAGACACAAAAGGGTTAGGACATCAATATTTTCCAACCCTTTAATGGATTTGTGTGTCTATCCAAAGTTGATCAGGGGCTGACATCATCTGAAAACAAGTTATTACACACACAAATTCATAGAAAATATAGTATGCAATAACCACCTTACATATCTCATGGTGACTACATGTGAAATAGTTTTACAAAAATAAATTCAAACCTCAATCTGACTAAGACTCTAGATCTAGCTTCCAATTTATAGAAAATACACGCAACAGATAATGATGATGAGAGCATCAAATGTATGCATTTAGCAGTATTCAGATTGGGTAACTCTACAGGGAAAACACCTTGGCTTCATCTACCAAAAAAAAAAAAAAAAAAAAAAAGCAGAAAAAAAAAAAAAGAAAAAGCTAAAGTCTAACATTTGTATTTACAGAGCTCTGCTCAAAAGATATTTCATTGAAATGCATCACACTATTTGGAAAACAAATTGCAATTATGTAAATAGTACATGCATGCTGGCATACACACATGTGAATACATGCTTATATAATACATATGTATATTATTTATTTCTGTGTTCAGTGTTTACAAATTTCTGTATTCCCTTTAAAAATAAAATAATAGGAAAGTAGATTAGATAACTAGGTAATGCACAGTTTCTAATATGGTTAAATATGCATTCCATGATGATATTCTAAAAAGCTGAATTTATTTTGGTAGATGTTTTGATAGTATTAAGATAATATAAGAATAAAAAAAAAAAAAAAATTGGTAGATGTTTTGATAGTATTAAGATAATATAAGAATATATTTTACATGTAATTTTCTAACATGTAATACCCAATGGATATAATCATAATATTGTGGTCATTTAAGAAAATGCTATTTCTCAGAAATGTATACTGAGTTATTTAGTAATGAATTATCTAGGAATTGCTTTTAGATAATATTTGAGCAAAATATATATTTTAAAAAGCAAATATGACAAAACATTGATAATTCTTTAATATTTGTTGGAGTTCATTATGTTATTTTATCTATAGTTATGCATATTTGAAAAACATATTTAAAAAGCTTTGGTATAAGAGTAATAATACTTAGGTGCTCAGGTGGCTCAGTCAGTTGAGCACCCTACTCTTGATTTCAGCCCAGGTCATGATCTCAGGGTGGTGAGATCCAGCCCTGCATCAAGCTTGTTGTTGGATGTAGAGCCTACTTAACATTCTCCCTCTCTTTCTCTGCCCCACCCCCCACTTGTGTGCTTCAATGCTCTAAGAATAAATAAATAAATAAATAAATAAATAAATAAATAAATAAATAAAATTATATTAATAAAATACCTTAGCAGATTTACTATCAGTAGCAGCCATATCATTAATATTTATTAAAAGTTACTAAATATTTGTTCAAACTGATTTGGCACTAAATTTACTAGGAAATATTTTGCTATTAACCTTGAGGAGAATATGTGCATTTTTTGAAAGTTATAAAAAGGTATGATTTTTTTCAATGCCATCCAATTTAATTCACTCAACTTCCTAACAATTTTAAACAGTTAAAGATCGACCTTAATAAAGAACCAAGAGTAAGAAATCACTTAAAAAAAATTAAAGATTTTGTTTATTTATTCATGAGAGACTCAGAGAGAGAGACAGAGACAGAGACACAGAGGGAGAAGCACACTCCCCGCAGGGAGCCCAATCTGGGACTTGATCCTGGGATTGGGGATCACGCCCTGAGTGTAAGATAGACGCTCAACCCTGGAGCCACCCAGGTGTGCCTAGAAATCACTTTAAAAAACAAAGAAAACAAAACTATGTATTGATATCTACCAATTCTTATTGCATAGTAAGTACCTTTTTCACTAAATTATTGCTTTTTCTTAATATAGATAATGAGGATTTTTTTCCTCATCTATTAATGGCTTGAACAAAAGTAGAAGAAAATAAAAAGTCAAGGTGTACTGACTCATGTAGTCATGATCATTATAGATACACAGTAAAATAAAATCATTTTGATAAGGTATCTTGGAAAAGAAGGTAAAATTACTATGATTCCTGCATCTTTGATAGCTGAAAATCAATATAATAAATTACATATTTTATATCCACATATAAACACATTAGATACATTCTGATCATTCCCCACATTCTTGTAAATTTCTCTAATGCAAGTTGTTTATGTTCCTCTATAAACAAATACTTTCCAGATAGCTAGGTTTTTTACTGTAGCGCATAGTAAACTATAATCTTTTACATGCCATAAATTTGCACCTAAATCATTCCTCATTTATAAAACTCTAGTCACATTCAAAGTTAATTGGAAACTTGAAATTTCCCCTAAAGCTCATACCATATAAAGGTCAGTAAAGAGGTAATAATTATTTTTTAAAAATAGGATACAAGGTGAAGATCTTAATAAACCACTCTATTTAGAGCTGTTTTATTACAAATATATCTTAAAACTCTAAGTTCAGAATAAACAAGTCTGATAATTTAAGAAAACCTGTAGATAGAGCAAGAAACAGCCAGGTGCTTAATAAATATGTGGCTTTAAACTACTCAGTTTTATTAATGGAGACAGCATCGTTGGGATTCAAATGGACACAAAATTACATAGAAAAGGAAAGCCACAGAGAGGGAAAATACATTCTCATTTTGAAATAAATCTACTTAAATATAAAGAAGTCAGCTTAGTTCCCTCTTTTTATCAACTCATTCTTAATGGATTAGGATCTTAATGTTCAAATTTCTCCATCTACGTGGACCTTGGGAATGCACCATTATCTTTGAACTATTATTGGGTGTGAGATTCCTTGCGTATCCCTGAGACCTTACTTTTGAGTTCACCTCATGGAACGAAAATATAATTTATCTTCTACATCCAAACACTTGAGAATGACAGAACTTTGAATAATTGCACTGGGAAAATAAGAGTAAAGGAGAACTTCCCTGGGCAAATCGGAACATCTGCTTCCCCTCTGCTTGACCCCTGCATCCTGAATCATGGAGGATCATTGCTGTACACACACAGTTGTTTATCTCTAGTGCCAGAGCCTGAGTGTGGGCAATGGGAAGTGAGGCGGGGTCTTTCCTTATAAAACCCTCTGGATCCCAGGAGACAAGTCAGGTGGTCACCAAAATGTGAAGTTTATGGAAAACATTGGATTCAAAAGCAATTCAGTGGCACAGAGACAGATTCTTTAAATATATCCTCCTGCTTTGAGGTTCCTTACATATCCCTGACCTCAATTCAGTTTGCATTCTCAGGGATATATGCTTACTTCTCTCCCCATATCTCCTTCTTCAATTTGAAATCCTTCCCAAGTGAGATGAAGCTTGCATGAACACGAGGCCGTTCCCTGGATTACCTAACTATATATGTTTCCTCAAACAGGATTTTTTAAGTGAATTTAGTGAATTTCTTTTGGCTCTCCTTCCTTTAAGTGCTTGCTAACTAGAGGAAGTTCTGTCTACCCCGAGTAGCCCCATTTGTAAAGCTATTAACCCCAAGTGTCTACTGAACTTGACTATCTAGTCAAAATTGAAATGTCATCTAAGTATAAAATATGTATTAAATTTGTAAGACTTGGTATGCAAAACAATGTGAATACCCTACCCAAATAATTATATAGTGATTACATCTCAAAATGTGCTGGATCTATGTAGTTGAAAGAATATATTATTAAAATTCACTTTTTTTTTTACTTTTTAATGACTACTAAAAATTTTTTAAATTACTTATGTGGTCATACTTCTAGCTCACATTAGATTTTTGTTAGACAGTTCTGATATAGGTTTGCTCTACTTTGCTTTCCTGTGTTATACTAATAAATGCCTTGCCTTTTTCTGTCTTTATATCTCATTGCTGCAGACAACATTGTAAGAGTTTATGCTTCTCAATCCACACATTTCCTTTTACAGCCTACTGAAAAATTCTGCCATGCAATGGCAATATCCTAATAATCTAGAATCTCCTGTAGTATCAACAAGACTTTCAGAACAAGATTTGGTAGGTTTTCAGCACAGCCTAATACCCAACATAGCCACTATCACTACCTGTTATTAGCACAGCATATCATAAGATAGACAGATATGCTTTTATATTAATTTGGTGGATTTTGTACATATAGCCTTAATTGGTATTATATCACACACTATTCTTTCTAATTAAAATTGTAAGATGCACAGTCACCCACAAATAACTTTTTTTTTTTTTGAGAGAGAGAGAGAGAGAGAGAGAGAGAGGGAGAGAGAGAGGGACCAAGGAGGGGCAGAGGGAGAAGGAGAAAGAAAATCTTAAGCAGGTTCTACACCTGGTGTGGAGCCAGATGCAGGGCTCTATCTCACAACCCTGAGATCATGACCTGACCTGAAATCAAGAGTCCAATGGTCAACTGACAGAGCCACCCAGGTGCCCCACCTACAACCTACCTTTTGTATGGATCATGTTGGCCAAAACAGAATCTCTTTAATTACAGGATATTTTTCTTCCTCCTCACCCTCCATAATCAGTGACTAAAGAATATTTCCCTGCTTTAAGAGATTGTGACTGTGTTCTCTATTTACAACTATAAGCACTTATTTTTTTATCTCATATTGTTCATCTTATATGTTATATAAGATATATATATTATACATATGTGTGTGAGTATATATATACATATATATGTAGATATATGTATAATACATGTAATGTATTATAATAATGTAATGTATATGTGTATATATATATATACACATTGTGTATATGTGTGAATGTGTTATCAGTTAAAGTCATTCAGTAAAAGCTATCTTCCTGGCATTATATACTTTAGGATGACCATTAGTTGATGTCAAATAAATAAATTATCATTAGAGATAATCTGACTGTTACTTAATGTAACTACATCTTTACTAAGTATATTAATACATGCCTCTCACACTATAGACTCATAAAATTCAGAGAAAAAAAATAAAGTCCTGTCCTGATTTATGGATAGAAAATTGACTTCTGAATTTACTACCTGTTACCAATAAATAAAATGATTTTAAAACCCTGTTAATTTTTCACTCTGCTTACATTAGTTATTGGTCAATTTAATCCATCCCAGGAAATACACTTGCATAAACATGATTCAGAAGAAATGAATCACTGAAATGCATTCCCCCACAAAAAAAAAGGGAGCTGTGCCGACATGGCTCTGAATAACTACCCACCATTATCTTCCCCATGGAACTCATTTTTTTGGTTTCATTGTCCCTAAAAAAGCTGAAAATATCATTCGGAAAATTGCTTATGGCTCGGAAGATGGGAAATCTCAAAATACGTTCTGAAACCCAAATGCTGTAAAGCAAATGGAGTGAAAAAAAAGATGCAGATAGAATGAGTCTGTATGTACAGCTTATTCACCTGCCCCTTTATTTTTTTTAAGATGTATTTATTCGTGAGAGACACAGAGAGAGAGAGAGACACAGAGAGAGAGGCAGAGACACAGGCAGAGGGAGAAGCAGGCTCCCCACAGAGAGCCTGATGTGGGACTCAATTCTGAATCCCGGAATTATGATCTGGGCTGAAGGCAGGCGCCCAACCCCTGAGCCACCTGGGCGTCCCTCACCTGCCCCTTTCAACTATGTAACCCCCCTATGTGCATTGATTTCACATGTTTATACCTTAAGATTATATTAAGCCAGACAATGTGGTTGGGATTTGGCACAAGGATGAATTAAACATGCATTAAACATCCTTAATGACCCTTATGTGCATGATATGACCTATCCCCAAAATTAATAGCACAAAATAAGGTACTGCATGCACAGTTCGAGGTGCTAAAAGGCTTCAGAAAGTAGGAACAGTTAAAAGTTATGAATTATCAGAACAGATTTTTTTCCCATTAACAATGATAATGAGAAGTGGAAACATTGATGGACGCAATAAAGTGTCATCCATATTCTCCAAATACACTTGCATAAATATGGAACAAAAAAATTTTTTTTTTTTGCTTTCCAACTGAACTTCTTTTTAGTTCTTAAAGAATTTAAACAAAATTTGTTATGACAGAGGTAACATATGCAGAATGACTGCAGAAGCCTTCTCTCGAGTTGGTTTGGTTTTTTATGTTCTTACTACTGTGAACTATCTATTAATAAAGAAGAAAATATAACTTGAGCAAACTTAATAGATGATCTGAAAAAAAGTGTACCGTTATTTTTTTTACAAGGAATATCACATACGTGTATAAAGAGAAACATTTATTATCTGGACATTTTGCAAGGCTGCAATTAATTTCTCACGATTTCCCTCAAAAACAACCTGGGGAGAGGGTAAAATACATCATTTACAGAGATGCCTGTTATTTTTGTAATAATGAATTGCCCTTTATGGCTTCATGAGCCCCGGATTTAATAGGGATGTGATTTAGAGGGGGGTAAGGAGCTAATAACTTTAGTTAGCACAATGATAGAGGGAACCAAATAAAGATTCTTCTTGTCTCTCCTTGGCACCAATTTAGGCATTATGCAGACAAAACATGTACACCTGATATAGTCAAATGTGGTTAACCTCATTTTTTGCTCTGCGCTGTACCAACTCTGCTGTATTGAATTTGGTTCAATGAGCAAGGGAATTATAAGCTGAGCAATTCACAGACTTGAGGACTTTTAAACTGAAGACAATTGATTAGCCACAGAACAATGAAAACGTAGATAGTGGTCTAATCTATAGGTCAAAATACCAGTGACCACAGTGAAAATCATACAGAGTATTTGCAGCACTATGGGATTTCCCCCAATGAGCCTAGACTCTGTCTGAGAGATGATCATTTTCCTATAGCTAATTCTGTCTTTGTCTACAGCTAGACTTTTAAAATGGGCTCTGTAGCTTAATTTTAACCCAGGTTCTGATAAGGAATTTTTAAAAGTAGAAAATAAAAGTGCAAAGAAAAATTATCATTTATCTATGAACTATAGTTTGGACCACTAAAGAGAAAAATAGCAAAATTGGAACTGAGGGTGCCTAGAGTGGATGTTGGTTTTAGGGTTCCTCTAAATCTTTTTCATAGATGCAGAGGAACAAGAATGCTATTTTGACCATGTTTTAATCTTCTCCTGGCCAAATCTTACTCTCATATTTGACTGTTTAGGTGCAAAAAGCACTGATGAAATCTGGGCATAAACGATATCCCTTTAAAGGCCCTTGCCAAGGCTCTTGAAAAAATATTTCTGGTCTCAGAGGTTAAATCTTGAAAAATGAAATGAACTCTGGAAGATGGCAGTTGACTCTACAGTATGTTGAGCATTTTATCAAGGATACTGCCAAATTATTTGTGAGAAAGTGAATTAAATGCAGGTTTTTCTCCTCAAATATATTTTAATCCATTACAGAATAAAAATAACATATTAAAGAAATCAGGTTGGGATCCCTGGGTGGCGCAGCGGTTTGGCGCCTGCCTTTGGCCCAGGGCGTGATCCTGGAGACCCAGGATCGAATCCCACAACAGGCTCCCGGTGCATGGAGCCTGCTTCTCCCTCTGCCTATGTCTCTGCCTCTCTCTCTCTCTCTCTGTGACTATCATAAAATAAAAAAAATAAAAAAATATAAAAAGAAATCAGGATAAAATTTGTGTGAGTAAATGTGTGATTTAAACAATATTAGTTTATTGGAGAAGCACAGTTTAGAACCATTATTACTCTATATTCTTTGATAAATGACACAATATAACATCGCCCTTCATTACACAAAAAAGGTATGCATGTGTCTTAACGCAAGTTTGCTTTATGCTTAAATTTTGTCAACTATCTCAAAACCCTATGGTATATACAAATAGGATATGAATGCAAAGTAAAGTTAGAGAAAACTATAACTTCTATGTGTGTCTCTAGAGGTATATAACTATCGAACAAGCAGCATGATGTCTTAAATGTGCTGTGAACTAGAAGTCAGAAAGCTTTTGTTTGAGTTCTTATTTTATTGTTAATCAGTTAAAAGCCCATAGGCAAATTTAATCACTGACACAGTTCTGTCCTTTGGGGGGAAGAAAAGGAAATTGGGCTATGTCATCTCAAAAATATTTTTCTCCCTGTATCCTCTGATCTGTGTTCCTTGCGCAATCTATTACTTTAACAAACTCTTAGGTTTAGGCCACATGTCCTTCTTGGTGTGGGGAAAATGACCATGAATCCATCCAACAGCATCCCTGTTTTCATAGATGGAAAAAAACAAGATTCTATGAGAAAATGGTGTGTATCATGAAGATAACAAAGTGCGGTGCTTGGAGTACCTGGCTGGCTCAGTCAGTAGGGCATGCGATTCTTGATCTTGGGATCATGAGTCAAGCCCCATACTGGACATAGAATGTACTTTAAAAAAAAAAAAAAAAAGTGCAAGAAATGAGAATTAGAAAGGAGAAGACATCATGGTGAGCCTGAAACCCAGGGAACAAGAGGAGATGCTAAGGGTACAGAAGCCAGATCTTGGACTGCCTTACAAATCAGCATTCAATGTGCAGATTTTAATCTTAAATACTTGGTAAGAGTATGAAGGGCTTCATCATTTTAAAAAATAACCTGACTCCTGGGTGAAAAAAAAAAATCATCAGGAGAACATCTTAGATTAGGGTATTAAAACAGAATACTAAAAATAAAATAAAATAATAAAATAAAATAAAAAATAAATAAATAAAATAAAACAAAACAAAACAAAACAAAATAAAACAGAATACTATAAACTAGATGGCTTAAACAACAAAAATGTATTTCTCACCATTCTGTAGGCTGAAAATTCTGAGATCAGTGTGCTGGCCAGTGGGGTTATGGCAAGGGCCCTCTTTCTGCCTTGTAAATGGCCCTCTTCCTGCTGCCTCCTCAGAGAGTGAGAAAGAAAACTCTCCAATGTCTTATAAAGACACTAATTCCATTTACCAGGTCTCCTTGACCCAATTACCTGGCAAATTTTCCATGTCCCAACATTACACTGGGGGTTAGAATTTCAACATATAAGTGTGGCATAGGAGGGGCACAAACATTCATCTATAAGAGAGAGGCAGAGTAGGAGACTATTAGACCAGTTAATAGACTATTAGGATAAAGGTGAGAGCTGATCAGGCTGGTAGTGAAGTAAACAGATTCAACTCAATCCATGTTTGCAATGAGGAATTGACAGAAATTTCTCTGATGATTTGGTTTAGAGGTAAAGAAGAAAGTGAAGAGAGACTCCCAGCTTTTAAGCTTGAACAGTTAAATGAAATGGTGCCACTTACCTTAATGGGGAAGAGTACAGGAGAGTCAGAACATGAGTGCCTTTGAAGGTTGGATCAAGAGTTCTGTTCTAAACTGATTAATCTAGATTTTCCTGTTAGATATCCCAGTACAGATGGATAAATCAGGAATAAGGAGTTTTGAGCTGCTGGTAGAAGTTTGTGAGTAATAGCTTATTAAGAAGCTTTTAAAGAAAAAAAAAAGAGAATGGAGAAAGACAATAACTAATGTCTGGTAATAGATTTTTCGTAAAGACAAGACTAATATGAATGGTATAATGGAAACTTAGCTGGGTCTGGATGTTTCCAGAAGAAGCCAGTAAACCTATGTTGGGGAATTTAACTCAGGCAAGACCTGGTGATCAGATTTTCATGGTCAGAAACTTGATATGTCTAAGTATTGAGAACCAATTCCTTTCTCAGGGAAACACAAACCAATAGTTCATGAAATTGAATCATGAAGCCAAATCATAATTTATTAATTAGTATATAGACCAGATAATTTTTAAGTGAAAGCATCTTTTATTTTCACAGTAGGAATTTCTACAGATGAAACCAAATTTTGCTTAAGATCCTTTTTATGCTAATCCTTCAAAAATTCTTGTTCTGATGCCAATCCTATTATAATTAGAATTTCCTACACTGAGAGGAATGTATTCCTTATGTTAACAGAATGATCTTAATGTAGTCTACCCCTCTCCAGGAAGGATTTACCAAGAGCACCATAAAGACTTTGGTGAAGGTTTTCTTTCTTGAAGAACCTCTGAATTGTACTTGAATGGATATTATAGATATTTGCCTCTACAAATCATGCTTGAAGGCTCCCTTTCCTGACCAATCGCTTTTTTAATTTCTTCTGAATGACAAATTATTTTCTCTGAATATATACATTTATATAATATATATTATACATATATTATATATTATATAAATTAATTAATATATTATATAATTAATAGTATATATTATAATTATAATGTACTAATATATTATATATAATATTATATAAATATATATTATATATATTAAAGATTTTATTTATTTATTCATGAGAGGCAGAGAAAGAGAGAGAGAGGCAGAGACAGCAGAGGAAGAAGCAGGCTCCTCTCAGGGAGCCTGATGTAGGACTCGATCCCGGTCCTGGGATCACTCCCTGAGCCAAAGGCAGATACTCAACCACTGAGCCACCCAGCCATCCCTTCTCTGAATATATTAATGTTCTCAGTGAGATCTCTTCGGTATTCTTAACAATTCTGTCACTTCAAGTGTATTGATATTTATTTTAATTGTGCATCAATGTAATAATTGAGATCTCTAGTTCCAGTACAGTATCTCCCTTGTGAAAGCTTCTAAGGGAAACCTATAGGTACCTTATAAGATCACAGATCATTCAGGCATCTCTAGTAGCACTTAGGTGGCTGACTCTATTGAAATAATCAAAGACTATTTTTTTTTTCTTCACTGTATGAATGGAAAAGAAAAAATAAAGTATATTTGTGATAAATTTGAATTATCCATATATTCAATTAACAATATTTTCCCCAACCCCAATACATCAGTGAAACAGTACTTGTATGGTGTTTTGCTTCTCTGAATATTCAGGAGACATTTTTTGAAAGTTTATTTCTTCCAACCTGTGAACCCAGAATTATTTGAAAATAATTACAATTCATCTAACAATTTTCAGTTTACCTTTGAAGCTCGCAGCACTCCTGCTATATGTGGAATTTCCTAGTCAGTAAATATTAAGCCAGGATTTAGAAACTACTGTGTCCTAACATTTAATTTTATACTGATAGCCAAGATTTCTTATTTCTTTATTTTTCTATGAGACAGGTATTTTGCTAGGTATTTTATAAGGAATATCTCATTTAATCGGCACACAGATCTGTAAAGTAGGTTATTGTAATCTCTTTCTTCTATAGCAGAATAAACTAAAGAATATGCGATGAAATATTCTGCCTAAATCCTCAGAACTGGGAAAAGTTATGGTACAGATTTTGCACAAAGGGAGACTGAGTTCAGAGCCACTAAATTATAGTGAAACTTTTTTTTTTTTTTTAAGATTTTATTTATTTATTCATGAGACACACAGAGAGAGGCAGAGACACAGGCAGAGGGAGAAGCAGGCTCCAGGCAGGGAGCCCGATGCGGGACTCGATTTTGGGTCTCCAGGATCAGGCCCTGGGCTGAAGGCAGGCGCCAGACCACTGAGCCACCCAGGGATTCCCCATAGTGAAACTTTATTGAAGTTTAATAAATTTTATTGAAGTATAATTAATATACTGTTATATTAGCTTCAGGTGTACAATATAGCTTCAGCAATTCTACACACCACTCAGTGCTCATCACAGTAAGTGCATTCTTAATCTCCTTTATCTATTTCACTCATCCTCCACCCACTTCCCCTCTGGCAACCATCAATTTGTTATCTGTATTTAAGAGTCTAGGGTTTGTTTGTTTTGTTTGTTTTTTTTTTTTGTCTTTTTTTTTTTTTTTTGCGGGGTGGGGGTTGTTTTGTTTCTAATTTTTAAGATGTATTTATTTATTTTAGAGAGAGAGAGAGAGCATGAATGGGGGAAGGCCAGAAGGAGGGAATCTCAAATAGACTGAGCATTAAGCTCTGAGTCCATGGAAGAGCTTGATCCCAAGACCCGTGAGATCATAACCTGAGTGGAAACCAAGAGTCGGAGGCCTGACCGACTAAGCAACCCCAGCACCCCTCTTTGTTTTGTTTCTTAAAATTCACATATGAGTGAAATCTTACAGTATTTGTCTTTCCTTGCCTGACTTCTTTCACTTGGTGTTATGCCCTCCAAGTCCATTCATGTTGCTGCAAATGGCAAGATCTCAGTCTTTTTTACAATTGAGTCAGATTCCTTTATCCATTCATCTAAGGATAGATTGGGTTGGGTTGCTTCAACATCTTGTTTATTGTAAATAATGCTGCAGTAAACATCGGTGTGCATATATCTTTTCAAATAAGTGTTTTGCTTTTCATTGGGAAAATACTCTATAGTAGAATTACTGTATAAAATGATAATTCTACTTTTAAATTTTTGAGGAAACTCCATGCTGTTCCACATCCAATCTGCATTCCCACCGATAGTACACAAGGATTCTGTTTTCTCCACATCCCTCCAATGGTAGTTATTTCTTATCTTTTTTATTTTAGCCATTCTAACTAGTGTGAGATGACGTCTCATTGAGTTTTGATTTACATTTCCCTGATGATGAATGATGTTGAGCATTTTTTCATGTGTCTGTTAGCCATTTGTATATCATTTTTATTTTTATTTTTTAAAAGATTTTATTTATTTATTCAAAAGAGAGAGAGAGAGAGAGAGACACAGGCAGAGGCACAGACAGAGGAAGAAGCAGTCTTCATGCAGGGAGCCCGAGGTGGACTTGATCCCGGGACCCCAGGATCACGCCTTGGGCTGAAGGTGGCACTAAACCGCTGAGCCACGCAGGCTGCCCCTGTATATCATTTTTAGAAAATGTCTATTTAGATCCTCTGCCCTTTTTTTAATTGGACTATTTATTTTTTTGATGTCAAGTTATATACATTATATATTTTGAATATTAACGCTTCATCAAATATATCATTTTCAAATATCTTCTTCCATTTGGTAGGTTGCCTTGTCATTTTGTTTGTTTGTTTGTTTATTTATTTATTATTTATTGGTGATTCTTCACTGTGCAAAACCTTTTTTATTCTAGTGTAGTCCCAATTGTTTAATTGTGTTTTGTTTCTATTGTTTGATGAGACATATCTAGAAAAATGTTTCTATGGCCGATGTCAAAGAAATTACTGCCATGTTTTCTTCTAGGAGTTTTATGGTTTCAGGTCTCACATTTAGGTCTTTATTCTATTTTTAGTTTATTTTTGTGTATGATGTACGAAAATGGTCTAGTTTAATTCTTTTGCTTTCAGCTTCCACAATTATGGCAATTTTAATGCTCCAAGTGGTCTACATTTTCATGAGAGCTCCAAAACATGGTCATTTCTCCAAAGTCTGTTTTTCATTATGTTATTAGACATTTGTCCATTTTTATTTGTAACATTGACATTTTATACATAATATATGATATATAGGGACTTCTGGGTGCCTCAATGGTTGAGTGTCTGCCTTTGGCTCAGGGCATGATTCTGGTGTCCTGGAGTCCCGCATCAGGCTTTCTGCATGGAGCCTGCTTCTCCCTCTGCCTGTGTCTCTGCCTCTCTCTCTTTTTGTCTCTCATGAATAAATAAATAAAGTCTTTAAATATATGTATAATATACATAATAATGTTATTATGTATATTATACACTATATTTATATAAAATCACATGAAGGCATAGTGATTAACATTATTCTTAATAAAATGACTTAGAGCTAACCAATCAAGTTTGCAAATGAGATCTTATAATCAATCCTGAAATCATTATCAGGTTTATATGTTAGTCAGCAAAAATAGTAAAGTTTACGACATGAAATATATATTCTTTTGATATAACACTCCATAGCTGAGAGCAGAGTATGCTAATAAAGTCAAGAAAAAACACGCTCTGTGGATTAATTACTAATTTTGTTCAAGTCCAGGAGTACTGAACTTCAACCTATGTTTTTTTCCAGAACAACTATCCCAAGCATGAATCTTAAAATAAGCCTCTAATGTTATCTTTTCATGCATAGCACAGCAAAATATACAAACGGGTTCATGTTGCTTGTTTTCCCCTGTAATTGTTACAAGGAATGACATCTACTTTTTTGTTATATCATATATATTCATTGATATTTCATTTACAAAGGAAAGGACTTCATTAATTCTTATACAACCTTCATTCAACCAAACTATGCTCTCCATATGATATATAATGAAGTCAGGAGTCTGGATAATAAATTATTTCAGGTGCTTTCTTGAGGTCTGTAAAACAATTGGAATCCCTAGCTACAGAGGTTCATTACTGATACTATTCCCCACTACTTGGTCTCTGATAATCTTTCACCTGTTTTAACCATTTCTACTGCTTCAGTGGGTTATTATATTAGAGCCTTATAATGCCATTCTGGTCTTATCTATCTCCCTCCCTACCTTCCTTTCTTCTTTCCTTCCAACCTTCCTTCCTTCTTTCTCTTTTTCTTTCTTTCTTCCTTGTTTGCAATCTTCTTTGCACTTGTGCACTGTGAAGTAATATGAGTCAAACTTCATAAAGCAAGACTTGAATTTTCCTCTGACGCTTCGCCATGTGCTTCTGCAAAAGCTTTCTTCTCTGACACCCATGAAGTAATATATTATCATGAATAGTTTTTGTTTGCCCCTTGGTAAAGTTGGCCATCAAGAGTTTCTATCCCTCTTTTGTCAAGTCCTACTATTCTGTCTGAAGGTAATCTTGACTTTTGCCCTCTTGGTGTGTGACAGAGAAACTTCTGACTTGGCAATTAATAGTTTTTATGGCAAGTACAGGTACAGTACTAAGATCCTTTCTGTGGCTGAGACAGTGCTATGTGTTCACTAAATTCTCTTTCCAAGTATACCTACTAACTACATAGTAGGCTCCCGTAGCTTTTCTATGACATTATTACATTCTTACCTGATCCCTGATGATTAGACCAGTCATAAACACAATATGGGGATGTCTGTCCAGAAATTAAGCCTGGGCACAGCAACCTCAGCTAACTGACCACTAAGTACTTTGAAGCACAAGGAAAACTAAGTTGGTAATAATGTTCGATTTTCATCATCAATCTCTATATTAAGTTATATGATGTGTTATTTTTCTAAACTTCAATGTTCTAGTATATAAAATGGGGCTGCATTAGATACTGTGAAAGGCCCCTTGCTTGAGTTTGCATGAGTCCATTTTTGCTTATGTTTTAGATTATTTTTTTAGAAGATATTTTTATATTTTTTAGAAGATTTTATGTATTTGAGAGAGAGATAGAGAACACACACAAGAGAGAGTACACATGGCGGGGAGAGGTAGAGGGAGAGGGAGTAGCAACTTCCCACCCAGCAGTGAACCTGTTGTGGGGTACTACCCCAGGGCCCCGGGATCACGACCTTAGCCAATGGCAGATGCTTAACTGATTGAGCCACCAAGATACCCTGGTTTTAGATTTTTTTTTTTTTTTTAACTATTAAATCTCCAAATCTAGACTGGGGATGCCTCTCTGCTCTCGAGATACCTTGTGTGTAGCTCTACCGTATCTATGGCAACACAGTATTCCAATTATCTGTTTACTTACAAAATGCGACTCTTAACCCATGAGTTCACTGAGATCGAGGCCTTGGAGACTAGCACATAGATATTATTTTTGAGTAAATAATTAATCTCTTAATAATTATATACACAAAAGGGTTGGGATCCTAAACATAATTTACAAAAAAAATTACAGATAATTCTGTTTTGACCAGAATTCTCTTTCTTCTCTGAAATATCTGCAATGTGCTACAAGACTACAAGAACTTTACCAAAAGCAGATGTTGTGAAGTTGGATGAAGCCATCACTCAGACATATGGAATGTCCAAAACTGTCGTTTTTTGGCAACCATATGGCTGCTCTGATATCTCGATTTGGAGACATGGACTATTTTCTGCAGGGTTATATTATAAATGGTTTATTTAAATCTCAAAATTACAAAGACTATTTAAACTTACATTTGGGGTCCAACATGAATAATTACTCGATCTATTATTCTATTTTTAGCTCTTATCAGATTGGCAAATAGTCTATATTAGATCACATTAAGCTTTATTTAATATTATGAAAACTATTTTATAAGTTTCATGTGGGTATCATATTTTTGGATGGTAAAGCATGTAAAGTTTGAGGATATTATTTTTTTTTTTTTTTTTTTCTTTTTTTTTTTTTTTTTTTTTTTTTAATTTTATTTATTTATGATAGTCATACAGAGAGAAAGAGAGAGAGGCAGAGACACAGGCAGAGGGAGAAGCAGGCTCCATGCGCCGGGAGCCTGATGTGGGATTCGATCCCGGGTCTCCAGGATCGCGCCCTGGGCCAAAGGCAGGCGCCAAACCGCTGCGCCACCCAGGGATCCCTTTTTTTTCTTTTTTTTTTTTTTTTTTTTTTTTAATTTTATAAGGATATTATTATTAGTGTTTTCAAGTCATATCTGAAGCCATACTTTTAAATTCCAACTGGCGCCGACGTAGCCTAATTAAAAAGCATAATCTGGTTTTACTAGTCACTGTATTTTGCTTAAACAGTTCTATTCATGAATATCTTTTATTTAGTCCTGATACTTTATGAAACTGGTGCTTGATGATTATATCCAAGGAAATACCAGATTTGGGGAGAATATTCCCAGTTTTGCCTGTACATACACCAAAACAAATCTCTCATCATATAAATATTCTATTACAGGAAAAGAGCAGACAAGAAATCATCTAAAGATGCAGAAAATCCTGACAAAAGACAATTTAATTTCTAACTATTGGCATGGTAGGTGGCAAATCCAGTTAGAGGCAGCAGGAGTGCCCATCACTCACAGAGCTACTCTATAACCAAGGAAATAGACAGAGGTGTGAATGCTGAACAGCTTGGCAAATGACAACACTGAGACACAGACCCAGGGGTCCACTTTCGTGAAAAAAAAAAAAAAAATGAAGTTAGAAAATTTTGTGAGGCTGTGGGGAGACTTGGAGACATGCTAAACAAAGTATTAGAGAATTAAAATAGGTAAATGAGAACATGATTAATCATTAAATTGCTTCTTCATATCTTTGCTGCAGGCTGCTGTATTCTTCTACCTTTCTACCTTTTCTTTTTTTCCTGTTTTCCTTTTCTACTTCTAACATCATACCCATTCACATCACAGAAATCCTTGAATTTTAAGTAAGAAAATGATCTTCTCAACTCTGTAATTATAAGTTACTCAAAACTGATATCTTTTTAAATAATATAATAAATTTGTGTTTATGATGAGCATGTGAACAAACTACTATATGAGATGTATTTCTCTTTCTGCTAAAACCCATTTGTGTAGCTAAGCAATGGATTTTAAAACATAAATCTTATAAGGAAGAGACTTCCCTAAATGAATTTCTGCCTTTGAATATCTAGTTTGATTATTGCTCTTCACTGGTATTGATTAGAAAATACAGAAGGATCTAGAGTAAGTTGTAAATCTAGAATACAATAGTACAAAATATTTTTGAGCCCCAACATATAATATTTCAATTTATTGCATTCTATCACATGATTTTGACCAAAATCCTAGAGTCTGAGATGACTTTACAAAAGTATTCAAATTCTAAGCAACACAATTAAAACCTGATGTTTTTTATTGTCAAAAGAATGAAAATGTGTGTTTTCCAAATGTATATCCATTCTTCTTTTATGCTTAAACTCTTTATTTGTCTTCACTATTATTCAGAAGATGAATTCCAAACTCCTTGTATGACCTGTAAGAACCTCTTATTTTTGGCTCCAAGCTATTTTCTTTTTTTAATTTTTTTTCCAAGCTATTTTCTTAATATGTCCTTTTTCTTTCTTCCTATAACCTTACCCTCCTTAGTAAAGAGAGATGCAACCAACATGCATTTTGGCTAAATATGAAAGCCTAGGTATTCATATGCATATTCAGGCAGAACCAAGAAAGAAACCAAATACCACAATAATAAGTAGAATTAATTTCTAGTTTACCAAAATAAAATAGGAATTTTATCAAAATTAATTATAGCAATTTCATCAAAAAGTTAATAGATAGAGATGCCTGAATGGCTGAGTGGTTGAGCATCTGCCTTTGGCTCAAGATGTGATCCTGGGGGTCCATTGTTTAGGCATATTAGGTATGCACTTGAAAAATATTAAAGGAAAGCAAATATCTATTAAAACTTCAGATGGGGGGCCTGGGATCCAGTCCTACATCAGGTTCCCCACAGGGAGCCTGCTTCTCCCTCTGCCTGTGTCTCTGCCTCTCTCTCTCTCTCTCTCTCTCTCTCTCTCTCTCTCTCTGTGTGTGTCTCTCATGAATAAATAAATAAAATCTTTTTTTAAAAAAGTAGATAAATTTTAAATATCACATTATCATACAGCACCAATAATTTCCTAACACTTTTGGCTGCTGGCAGTGTTTCATAGATATTTGCTTTCCTCTGAGGCTGGAGTAAGAGTAAATATTTTTTATTTTTTTCTGGCTTCCCCGCTGTGGAATAATAGTGATGGACATGGCAAACTCATTATGTCATCTTTCTCTCTGAGATGACTAACTGAGGTATAGATTTATTATTCATTCATCTATTAGACTGGAAAATATTATTCATGATGCTCATGTCTTTTATCAACGTGATCCTCAAAATGAAGCTTTACACACTATGTGAAAAAATGCTTATTAATATTTTTCAAGTGCACACCTAATGTAATTGTCTCCATTCAACATCTTGTATTATCTTGTTTTAATTTCTCATGTTTGTTTGTTTTTTATGAATCCCACTGATCCATATGGAAGTTGAAGAAAAATAGTCCTAATATATAGGCTCAGAAGTAGTTGGTTTTAAAGTAACAAAACAGTGTATTAATGTTTACCAGCCTCAGAATTCATATACTTACATCTTTGTAACAGATTAATAGCAGCACTTTTAGAGAGAAATCAAGGAAGATATACAGCCTGGTCACATCAGTTCTGGTTACGTGAAAGGAACTGCATTATCTTCAGGTAAACATTAGTATTGAACAATATCAAGAGTGGGAAATAGATTTACAATGTATAATTTTATTCCTTTCTTTTGTTCAAGAATCCTCTTCAACAAAAGAACAAAAGCAAAAATACTCTTCCTTCTTTTTTTTAAAAAAAAAGCTTATATAAGAATAGAATAAGAACAAATGTGATCTAACCTTTTCTGAATGTCACACAGTTCTTTGGCTACAGAAACAAAACAAAACAAAAACAAAAATTGAAAGTAGCCACCCATTTTTTACTTATGGCCATTAATTCTGTTATATATAAGCTGTTCTATAATTATTTTGTAAAAATTCAACAGAAAAATATGCACATAACTTTACATATTAGTGATCACTAAATCATTCATAGCCAATAACAATTACAGGACACTTTTTGTATTGATTTTCTATTATTTAAATGCTCCTTGCCTCTAATTCACTCTCTTGTTAGTTCTGGGAGATGCAATAGGCAGTTATTTCTCAGCAAGGAAATAAAGTAGAAGGAAATCTGAATTCATCATTTACTTAGTAAATTAAGACTACCGTAACAAATGACAGATGGGGTGGCTTAAACACAGAAATTTATTTCTTACATTTCTGGAGTTTGGAAGTCTAAGATCAAGGTACCTGCTTGTTCAATTCCTAATGAGAACCCTCTTCCTGGTTTGCAGATAGCTGTCTTCTCATTTTATTCTCACATGGCAGAGACTGTAAGTCCTTTCTCTACTTATAAACAGTAATTCTATCATGGGGACTCCATCCTCTTGACTACATGTAAACCTAATTACCTCCAAAGTCCCCAGCTATAGCCTTATGAAATGTACTTCTTCAATAATCATACTTGAAAGTCAAAATTTCTCCTTGATCCATGGGCCACAGAATAAATATTGTGTTAGTAGGCTTCAAGACAATATTAATTTCATCATACACCTCCATGAGAGCTCTTGGGTGACCAGGTGCATTGCCAATTAGCAATAATATGAAAGAAGTCTTTTTTTTTTTCTCCCGAGCAGTAGGTCTCAACAATAGGCTTAACATATTCAGTAAAACGTGTTGTAAACAGATGTGAAATCATAAAATTTGTTATTCCATTTATAGAGCACAGACAGAGTAGATTTAGCACAATATCTAAGGACTCTACGATTTTCAGAATGGTCAAGGGGCAATGGCTTCAACTTAAAGTCACCAGCTGCATTAACCCCTAACAAGAGAGTACACCTGTCCATGAAGCTTTGATATCAGGCATTGATGTTTCTTCTCTAATATGATAATCTAGATGGCATATTTTTTCCAATATAAGACTGTTTCATCTACAATGAACATTGGCTATTTAGTGTAGCCACCTTTACTAATTATCTTAGCTAGATCTTCTGGATAACTTGCTGCAACTTTTACATCCACATGTGCAGGTTCACAGTATGCTTTTCAGGTATAAAGATGGCTTCTTTCTTTAAACCTCATGACTCAAACTCTGCTGATTTCAAACTTTTATTCTGCAGCTTTCTTACCTCTCTCAGCCTCATAGAATTGAAAAGAGTTTAAGGCTTTGCTATAGATTAGACTTTAGTTTGAGGGAATGGTGTGGCTCTTTTGATCACCTATCCAGACCTCTAGAATTTTCTCCATGTTAGCAATAAGATGGTTTTGTTTTATTATCATCCATGTGTTTACAAGTAGCACTTAAATTTTCTTTGAGAACTTCTCCTTTGCATTCACAACTTGGCTGTAACTGTTTGGTGCAAGAAGCCTAACTTTGGCCTATCTCAGCTTTTAACCTGCCTTGTCACTAGGATTAATCATTTCTAGCTTTTGAATTAAAGTGAAAGACAAGTGAGTCTTCTTTTCACCTCTACACTTAGAGGCCATTGTAGGGTTATTAATTGACCTAATCAATATTGTTGTGTCTCAGAGATTAGGGAGGCCTGGGAAGAGTAAGAGAGATGGGGAAATGGCTGGTCAATGGAATAGTCAGAAGACACATAATACAACATTTATGCATTGAGTTTACTGTCTTATATGGGCATTGTGACCCAAACCAATTAATAATAGTAACATCAAAGATCACTGATCACAGATCACCATAGCAAATATAATAATAATAGAAATAATTGAAATATTGTGAGAATTACCAAAATATGACCCAGAGACACAAAGTGAGCAAATGCTGTTAGAAAAGCACATAGATTTGCTCAATACACACAGGGTTGCCACAAACCTTCAATTTGTATAAAATGCAATAAAGAAAAATGTACAAAACAAACAAAAAAACATATCCGATGCCTTTGCTCATGAGTTCTACCTTTCACAAAACACTGCAACACAAACACAACATAGCTCAGCTCTTGCCACTTTAGAACAAAGATTGTCTTTATTCCATTGTCCAAAAATATGTCCCTCAGTTCTGTCTGAGACCTCATCAGAATGGCCTTTACCACCCTATTTCTACCAATATTCCATACATGATTATTTATATTACATATTCCCTAAAAAGGTGGAAACTTTTTTCTGTAGCTCTTCTCTGCTTTCTGAATCCTCACCAGAAATCGCTTTTAAATTCCCTTTTGAATGTCAGCCACTTCTAGCATGCTCTTCAAAACTCTTACAAGCTTCAAGCCATTAGCCAATTCCAAAGCTGCTTCCACATGGATGGGCGTTTGTTGTAGCAGTGGCTGACTTAATACAGTTTCTGTCTTAGCTCTGGCTGCTCTATCAAAATACTATAGGCTAGGTGGTTTGAAATTTATTTCTCACAATTCTAAAGGCTAGAAAGGTCAAGATCAGGTTTTTGTGTTCCTGGTAAGAGCCCTGGCCCCTGGTTTGCAGACCATCTTTTCATCACATCCTTTAATGGTGGAGATAGCAAGTTCTAATCTATTTCTCTTCCTATAAGAATACTGATTCCATCAAGAGGCTGCACCATACAACGTCACCTAAAACTAATTCTTCTTAAAAGACCCACTTCCTAATATCACCCCATTAGGGATTAGGATTTCAATCTATGAATTTTGGAGAGGCCATAAACAAGCAATCCAAACCATTGATAGGCCATCAAACTGTGAAGCTAAAGAAAGTCTTCTTTTCTAAACATGTATCAATATTTGACATATGCTGTAAAGAGGTAGGATATTTTAAAATAATGCAATTTCATGCACAACAGGGAAAATGTATCAGGAGCAACGTATATCGTTTCCAAGTCAAACATTTCAGAAATGAGTGTATCTCCTCACCCCTAACCATGTTCTCCTCCTTTCCCTGACTGGAGACAGGTAATGGCATGCCCCTAGGGAAACAGGGAAGCCAAAATATGGAAAATCTGGGCAGCTGAACCACCATATGGAGGTGAGCCATCTGCTAAGAACACCCTCTGTGAACAGTACAGGAGCAAGAAATAAACTTTAATTGCAATTGGAGTGTTACCACACATTTTGGGTTATTTTGTAACACACTCATGCTAACCACTTCTTTCTTTTTCTCTCTCATTCTCTATTATATACATTTCTAATGCTATCTCATACCTTTTATATTATGTATGCTTTATGTCTGGCTAAAAAATGATTTCTCTTGGATATTGGAGTTCTTCTTGTGAAATTTTTAGGTGGCAATATTGATACAATGTTGATTCATTTATCCTCTCAACAAAGAAGGAATTCACAAATACAATTTTTTTCCCCTAAAAATTCTTGGAGTCAATGGTATTAAATCACCAAACATTTAAAGGTTATGTTTAATGTTACAAATGCTAGAACAATAAACACTTGTATGGAGAATAGAATTTTGATATAGCATAATCTCCATCAATATTTGCTTTAATTTAAAATTATTTAAATGCATTTAACTCCAAAAGGATATGTTTCTATTCTAAAATGTATTGCATTGGAGTAACTTCTGATATAGTATTTACCAATCTATGTATCTGTTTAACTACTTGTATAGTTAATCAATAATCTTCAGTTGTTGGAACAATTAAGTTTTGCATTGACAAACACACATTCATATTTCAAGTGTTACCATTTTGGTAAAAATATGCCCTTAGAGAGTGTCCTCCCAATTATATCTAGAATACTAATATGTATTTGGGTGTGACTCTGGATGTTAATTCTAAACCCCAAAATATTTCTAAAATTATATTGCTTATGTTTTTGACTGATTATTTTGAACTTAAAAATGCAGTTATAGCATTATTGATCAGATGCAAGTTCAAGTATGACAGGGATGACATTGATGCAGATTTCTGACAGTCTCTTGGTCCAAAGCCTGAAGCCAATTATCGCACAGTAGATTTTTGCCAAATACTAAAGATGAAGCTTAACACTTTGGTATATTGTTACCATTTCCATGACATTTTATAATACTTCAACAGCCCACCACTCTGGCAAATATTGTTTACCTCCATTCCTTTACTTCAACCGTCACCTCATATGTTTTATAAGCCTATCTTTCCAGATACAGTTGAAGCATCTCCTTTTTTAAGACATATGCCTTGAACATTACTTTCTCAACCTCTTGACTGCTATGATCCTATATATCATACTTAATTCAATTACTTATTTTTGTGTATATTTTATTGTAGGTCAGTAAATAATGTCTACTGATAGGTTTTGAAGGTAATGAATATGAGGAAAAAATATTTATAGGCTTCTGGTTAAACAGGGGAAATAAGCCATGTATTGTCACAGTTCAACCACTGGTTTGCAGTCAGATAGCTGACTATGTACTAAAACTTGCAACAGTAAGGAAACCTTGCTTGCTTTGAGCAGGTATGGAAATGGTGGGTTCTTTGGTGGTCAGAGGCATTTACTGGGTTTCTGCAAAATAAGAAGTATGATGGGGAATAGTCATCAATAAAGGATTGCTTAGGAAACCCTGCAAGAGAGGAAAGATCCCTGTGGGATGTTGGGCATGTTTCTGTAGCACTGATTTAAGGAGGCACTGGTGGCAACACTGGCTGCTGTTAAGAGTGGGAGCAGGTGTCTGAACACAGGCCAGAGACAATGCCTGAGGGAGCTGTATATGGCTCAGTTCTCACATCACTCCTTCATACTGAGTATGTCTTTGCTCCACAATGAGAGTCTTGATCACCTGGCTTTTAACCCCTAGAACCTGAGAAAGGGACTGAACAACAATAAAAATATTAAAATATTTTATCTTTCCAGAAATAGTTGGGATTTCTCCAGTTTCTTTGCTTCCTTCTAGCACTTCGAAGAGGCTCTAGTCTTTCCAGACCTTACAATCTATAGTGATACTTAAGAGCCACCACCTTCTGCTCAGGACAAGCTCTGTTGCAGCCAGCCCTCACATAAGAGAAAGGCGAGCTGCGGAAATAAATGATCTTGACTATATAGTAGAAGAGCATACCCAGCATCAGCTTAAACAGCCAGGGCTGTCACGGATACATACAGAAGGACATCCAAGGAGCAATACCCATTTGAAGAAAATCCAGAGCACAAATGAAAAAATCAAAACTAGCACAGAGGACCACAGAACACAGAAGAAAACAAGACAAATAAAAGCTAGAAAAACTAAACTTGTTCTGATGAATATCTTCAGAGGAGTATATTCAAGCAATAAAACAAGATTTGGCAAATAAGGGACATCTGGGTGGCTCAGCGGTTGAGCATCTGCCTTCAGCCCAGGGCGTGATCCTGGAGACCCGGGATCGAGTCCCACATTGGTCTCCCTGTGTGGAGCCTGCTTCTCCCTCTGCCTGTGTCTCTGCCTCTCTCTCTGTGTCTCTCATGAAAAAATAAGTAAAATCTTTTAAATAAAGTTTTCTGATGGACAGAAATACAGGAAAAAATGATAGATGTGCTGAAATGAAATTGAGGAACTCTCTGGAAAGTAAAAGGAACGATGGGGTAGTTGAAACCCTAGAAAAGGGAGTTTCAAAAAAAAAAAGTGAGGCGGAGAAAATAAAAGGAAGAAAATAATCAAGGAAATATTAACAGAAAATGCTACAGAGCTGAAATAAGGCAAACATATTCCGATCCAAAGGACCCAACGAAGAAAAAACAGAATGAATACTGACAGACCTACACATAAAGGGAGTTCTATAAACTGAGGCTACATAGAGTGAAATCTTGAAGAAAAACATGAGGATAATTTACATTCAAAGGAAGGGAAATGGTAATGGGATCAGGTTGTTTTGTCATTAAACAGGATAGTAGGAAAAACACTGGAAAATGTACAATTATTTTAAAACATAATAATTTTGAACTAGGGAAATAATCTATTTTGAAGATAAAAATGAATATTTTAAGGAGGAATAGATCAAAAAAGTTATTTGAAAAATATATTTCACACTTTGAAAAGTATTTTTAAAGTATGTTTGTCACACTCGTCTAATGTGTATATATATATTCCTTTCTGTACTTAAAAAATGTCATTTGTATGAAACTGTTTCTATTTCTAGTTGTGTCAAATATTTTCTCAACACCTTTTCTGTCCTATTAATTAGGCATTTGGAGGCATAAAATTATTTGGGATAACTAAATAAATTGGAAGGATTAGTGAACACCTAATTCAGCTGATTTTGATATGACAGTAGAAAAGTAAAACAAACCAAAAAAAAAAAAAAAAAGTTTTATTGATCTACCACGAAGGACCAAGCATTTTATTGATTTATCCTTGAGTTTTATGACAATCCTGTCAAAGGTCAGAGACATTTTCGACGTACAGATGGCGAAAAACCAAGATGCAGAGACTCTCAGTGACTTCTGCAAGGCTACAGGCTCCATGCGTTGTGTTTTTTTTTTTTTTTTTTCCAATTGCCTAATGTTGCTGTTTTGCCTTTAATGTTTGTAGCTAGGATATAAAATCTGAAGGATTTATTTGAGAAAATTTTAGTGTCATTGTGGGTGCATCGCCTGCCCCCAATCTAGGCTGAATTAAACTAAAAGATCCACAACTTGCAACACATATTTTTCTTGAGATCATATGAATGACTTGGAAGAGACATCCCAGAAGCTCAGCATGCACTGGGGAAATAAACGATGGCACCACTGAGCCCCATCCAGCTTGTGTCACAAGTAAGTTATTAATAAATGGGGCGACTTAAGGGATTTCAGTTGAGGTTACTGGTAGAGAACTTGCATGTCTTAGAAGCCAAAAAAAAAAAAAAAAAGCCTATTTTTGTCATCATACATTATGTTTTGCATTTGAGGTTGTCTAAAATATTAACACAAGGCTACTATGCTGATTGCAAAATTAGCAAATTTACTCAGAGTATCCAAATTAAAAACCATAGGCCAAATTTAAAAAAAAAAAAAAACAGATTTTTTTTAATTATTGTATTTGCATCAATTAGTGCAATGGATGTCTCTAAAAATAAATGAAAATTTTCAACCCTGTCTAGGAGCTCATACATCTAAAGATAGAATAAGCTAAATAGTTTCCAGAGATCAGTGAAAAATGAAAATGTAACTTCTCTTTTTAAAAATTATTAAGACTTCATTAAGATAAAAAGCTTCTGCACACCAAAAAAAAAAAAAAACAGTCAACAAAACTAAAAGGCAATCTACAGAATAGGAGAAAATATTTGCAAATGACATATCAGATAAACGGCTAGTATCCAAGATCTATAAAGAACTTACCTCTTCCCTTCCCCTTTCCCCTGAATCAAAAATGAAGTAGTCTGTTTAATCATTTTTTTGTACTCCAGGGCTGCTGGATATGAACTATAATCCAGTTTTTGAGTTTTTTCGTTTTGCCTGTTAGAGTCTTTATTGTCAGGAGCATTTGGTAAGTATACTGTATAGAATTATTTGCATTAGCCCATAAATGTAACTTATCTTTCATTTATTGTTTTATTTAATTTCATGATAATAAGTAAATAATTTTAAGTTAATAAAGTTTTTCCCCCAAGACTTAAAATGAAAAACAGAACTCTCCTCTGTTCCTTTTATTTTTTAAAGATTTTATGTATTCATGAGAGACACAAAAAGAGAGGCAGAGACACAGGCAGAGAGAGGAGAAGCAGGCTCCTTGCAAGGAGTCTGATGTGGGACTTGATCCCAGGAATCCAGGATCAGGCCCTGAGCCAAAGGCAGGTGTTCAATGGCTGAGCCACCCAGGCGTCTCTTTCCCTATTTTTTTTTTGTACCTGCTCTTGCTAAAGAGATAACCACTTTCAAATCTTTTAGTGATTTTTCTATTTATCTCTGTAATATGACTTATCTCTATAACATGATTCTAAGTAACATGATTATTAGGCTCTTTCTTGATATTTCACTTTTAGGCTTTATTGATCTATTTTGGAATATGAAGATGAAGATGTATTCCTCTTACCTCTTCCCTAAACACATAGCTTCCTTCTCCGTCATCCCAGTATAGTGCAATCACATCACACTCTTGGATAACATTCAATATTTATACTATTTTGACTATGTAAATACTATTCACAACAGGGTTGTGTGGTATCTGTAATTACATTTTTTTGGGGGGGGTGTCCAATTCCTGTTTTAAGTTTTTTGGAGTTAATAATGTAATTGCTTTACTGTTTCATTTGCTCAGTGTTCTGTGTAGCACACATTAACTTAGACCCTAACTGTCCTCCAGGAATATCAGGAATATAAGTCTCTTCTTAGTGGGTTCAAAGACATCATGTAATCTAAATTTTTTTTTCCCTCTAAAGACATTGTCTCCTGGAAATCTCTGCTATAATAATCTGGGTTGGTTGCTCTTCACCTCTCTCATGTTGAGTATTCCATTTTCCTGAATCTTCTGTCTTAAATGAGTTTATTCCCTCATTTTGGTGGTGTACCTCTTCCAACAGCTTCCTGTGAAAGAATGCATGAACAATAAATTGTTTTGATTCATTGGTATAAAAAAAAAAGAACTTATCAAACTCAACACTGAAAAAACAAAAAACAAAACAAAAAACGAAACAAACAATCCAGACAGGAAATGGGCAGAAGACATGAACAGACATTTCTCAAAGAAAACCTGCAAACATCCAACAGGTACATGAAAAAATCCTCCACATCACTTGTCATCTGGGAAATACTAATCAAAACCACAATAAGATGCCATTCACAGCGGTGAGAATGGCTAAAATTAACAAGACAGGAAACAACTATTGGCGAAGATGTGAAAAAAGGGGAACACTCTTGCACTGTCGATGGGAATGCAAGCTGGCACAGCCACTCTGGAAAACAATGTGGAGGTTCCTCAAGGAGCAAAAAATGGAACTACCCTATGACCCAGCAATTTCACTACTGGGTATTTGCCCCAAAGATACAGATGTAGTAAAATGCCAGGACACCTGCACCCCAACGTTACAGCAGCAATGTCCACAATAGCCAAACTGCAGAAGGAGCCATGATGCCCTTCAACAGATGATTGGATAAAGAAGATGTAATCTATACATACAATGGAATATTACTCAGCCATCGGAAAGGATGAATACCTACCATCAACATCCATGTGGATGGAACCAGAGGATATAATGCTTACTGAAATAAGTCGGTTGAAAAAGAATTATCACATGCTTTCACTCATATGTGGAATATAAGAAATAGTGCAAAGGACCATAAGAGAAGGATGGGAAACTACATGGGGAAAAATCAGAGAGGAAGATAAACCATGTGAGACTCAACTCCGGGAAACTGAGGGTGG
Organism: Vulpes lagopus; assembly: GCF_018345385.1. Classification (NCBI taxonomy): domain Eukaryota; kingdom Metazoa; phylum Chordata; class Mammalia; order Carnivora; family Canidae; genus Vulpes; species Vulpes lagopus. Next base: position 15,493,390 of record NC_054829.1, on the reverse strand, counting down.
CTGAAGGGAAGGTGTGGGTGGGAAGATGAGGTAAGTGGGTGACAGGCATTAAGGAGGGCACATGATGTGATGAGCACTGGGTGTTATACTCTATGTTGGCAATTTGAATTTTTTTTAATAAGAAAATTATTAAGAATTTCAAGCCAATAGCAGAAGAGCATAAAACTGTGAAAGATTTCTGATCTGGAGTTTCCCTGTGGGTGCACAAGTCCCATGCCTGTGAGGCCTTCCCTGTCTTGGTAGGCAGCCCAGGCGGTGAATGTGAGAACAACCATTGAAACAGGTAACACAGACTGCAAGGAAGTGTGTTCCTACTCTGAACTCTAAGCATCCCTCTTTATGCCCAAAGCTTCTACGCTTTACCAAATCTTCTAAGACTACAATTTCTGAGCAGTCTGTCACTCAGTCTACTTTGGGTAATTCTATGTACCAGCAGTCTTCCTTTTGGTGTTAGGGATAGTCAATAATGTTTGAGGTACCTTTGAGTTGGGATACCTAGTCCTGCTCCAGTCTTATTTTGCTTTTTCCCTCTCCTTGTCTTGAGTGTCCGTTACCATCTGTACATTTATTGGTCTATGTGTTGCATGTCTATAAAGAGAGTCCCCAAAATTACATAAATTTATTGCCCCACAAACATGGATCCACTTATTATTATCATTTATTATAGAGATATAGAAACAGCCAACTTTAGGGAGGCATATATCATCCCTGTGGTGGAGCTGGATCTCAGTTCTCATTCTGATATTCTTTGCCACCTCACTCCATTATTCCTTCAAGTGCAAACACATGGACATGGAGGCACACTATAGATACTTCACTTAGCAAAGTCACGCAGTGCATGAAGGCAAGTGCCAGCATCGGTCCACGGGCTCTGACCACCGGTTCTGTGGTCCTCCATCCCCAGCCTTTCTTGTCTATTCTAACTCTTGTTAGCATGGTACATGAATATTGGGTAAGATCTAGATGCAAAATTATATAAAGGGAGTAAAGGTTACTCTTAAAATCCTTTCTTTTTTCCCTACAATCCTGGTAAAATACTTTTTCTGTCCTCAAACTCATTCTCTGTGAAAGCACCCTAATGCAATAGATTCCACCGATGCTATGATCTTTTTGATAGAAATGACATGGAAGAGAGGTCAGGACCATGAAACATTCTGGCAAATAACTGTGCCACATTAATACGATGATTCAAAATAATAATTATAGCCATTAATTCTTATGTAGCACTTCTTCATGCCAGACACTATTCTAAATGCTAACATGTGTAATCCCCACAATGTATCTAAGAGAATAGATATTGGGACTCTCCTGTTTTTACAAATGGCTAAACTGAGGCACAGGGAAATGACCTAATTTGCCCAGCTGATGTGTTGATAATCTCAATGTTGTACCACTTCTTTATTATGGATGCACTAATCATTTTACTATGACATTCATCTTCAATCCTCATATAAATGAAACGTTTCTGCCCGTGGTTTGATTTAGAAGATCTCTGGGGTCCTTTCTATGTCTAAAATTATACAGTGTTGGAGAAGAAAACATCAGCTGTAAACCACATTCAAATATTTCTCATTAACTGTCAACAATGTAATTATGTGTTATTTCTACGTAGTTCTTACAGGTTTGTTTTTTTTTTTTCTCGCTTTAAAAATTAAATGATTGCATACAAAATGAAGGAATTTTGTTCTCATTTAATCCTTACTGTGAATATAGGCACAATGATTTCATTATTCTGAAGCTATTGATTGCTCTTGAAATGTCCTGCTTCTGTAATTAGGACATGCTATAATCAACCACATTCTAAATCTTTCCTTCAATAACTTTTTTTTGGCTTTATTTTTTTAGTTGTCCCCCTTTCAACATAATAGTGCCTCACAAAATTTGAGGTTTTTTTTCAGGTAGAGCATAGTTTGTTTAAGTACACTGTTTTAATAGCGAAGCCTGACTCAAGGTGAAATATGTTTGATGATGTTCCCTTCAAGGGTAGCCTTTTATATTGCTCATTCAGTCCTCAAAAACATTTCTCTGTTAGGTGACACTGCATAAATTAAACAGTGCTGATTTATGTTATAATTAGTTATATGGTACAGTATCTTAAAATAATTTCTCCAAAGAAAATTGCCTTTTCTTTTAGAGAAAAAAAAATGGTTTAAATGTTTTTAATACTTAAATCCAGCTAGCTGAAAAGTCAGTAATTAAGGGGCTAAATGTCACATTCATACATCAAAGATACTGCTACAAAGTATAAGCCAATATGCTTAAGATCCCTTGAAAGCATGCTGTATAAAAAAAAATCAATAACTTTTCAAAACATTTAAAAAATCCTAAGAATGTTCTTTAGTTTTTCTAGGCTATCTGTATTTTCTGAATGGACACACGCATACAAACACATACGTACAAAAACAATCTACTAAAATACACATTTTCTGGGATTGCTGGGTGGTGCAGCGGTTTAGTGCCTGCCTTTGGCCCAGGGCATGATCCTGGAGACCCGGGATCGAATCCCACGTCGGGCTCCCGGTGCATGGAGCCTGCTTCTCCCTCTGCCTATGTCTCTGCCTCTCTCTCTCTCTCTCTCTCTCTCTGTGTGTGTGTGTGTGTGACTATCATAAATAAATAAAATTTAAAAAAATAAAATAAAATACACATTTTTTTAATTCAAATATCTACATTGGAGTCCTATATATTTGGTAGAAATAATTGGGAATTAATAACATTTTGCTCTGCAAACAATTTTTAAGAGTAATAAAATATAAGCTACAAAGTGGGAGGAGAGATTCGTAAATCATATATCTGACAAAGTACTTCTATCTGTAATACATAAAAAGGGTCAACGGTAAGAAAATAAGGGGAAAAAAGAAAGAAAAAAAGACCTAAAAAGACCCATAGAGGATACATGAATGAAAAACAAGCACATGAAAATATTTCAACGTTTTCAATCTTTGACCATTCTAGAAATACAAATTAAAGACAAGATGAGATACCACAAGGTGTATATTATTGGGCTAAAATTAAAAATATAGATAATATTGACTGCAGGTGTGGATATGTGATCTCATACATGGCGAGCAGGTATATAAAATGGTACTGTTATTTGGTAGTTTTTTAAAAGCTAAACATGCAATTTAATAAGAAAAATGCTCGATGTTTTCTCATAAAGCTAATATGCAACCCAGCAATCACACCCGTATGTATTTACTCTAGAAAAATGGCAATGTATGTCTTTTTTAAGCTTTAATATATTTTATTTGTATATTTATTATTGGAGTTCAATTTTCCAACTTATAGTATGACACCCAGTGCTCATCCTGTCATGTGCCCCACTCAGTGCCGGTCACCCAGTCACCCCATCCCCTGTCCACCTCCCTTCCTCTACCCCTTGTTCATTTCCCAGAGTTAGGAGTCTCTCATGTTCTGTCTCCCTCTCTGATTTTCACCCTCATTTTCTCTCCTTTCCCCTATAATCCTTTTCACTATCTTATATATAAATATAAATACAAATATAAATATAAATATAAATATAAATATAAATAAATATAAATATATCTGCAAACTGGAAAGAAGCCAGATGTCCTTCAGTGGGTTTTCATTCATACAATGGAACAGAACTCACCAATAAAAGAAATAAGCTATTGATACCCATGACTTGATTGGATCTCAAGAAATTTCACTGAGTGAAACACACTCACAAAAGGTTGCATACTACATGATTTCATTTATATGACAATTTTGAATAAAAATTTTAGTGATAGGGGTATCCCTGGGTGACGCAGCAGTTTAGCGCCTGCTTTTGGCCCAGGGGCGATCCTGGAGACCCGGGATCGAGTCCCACGTTGGGCTCCCGGTGCATGGAGCCTGCTTCTCTCTCTGCCTATGTCTCTGGCTCTCTCTCTCTTTCTCTCTCTCTCTCTCTCTCTCTGTGTGTGTGTGACTATCATAAATAAATAAAAATTTTAAAAAATAATAAAATAAAATTTTAGTGATAGGGACTAGATCAGTGGTTAACAGGGTTTGGGTAGAGGAGGGGGTTCTTATACAGTTATATACAGGAATACAGGAATGGCATGAAGGGAGTTCTTTGTGGTAGTGGAGCAGGTTCCTAACCTGATTAAGTGGTGGTTACGCAAATCCACACATATGATAAAATTTCTGATTTATACACCAAAGTGAGTTTTCATTTGAAAATTGGTAAAATCAAAATAAGACCTGTAATGTAATCAGTAGTATTTAAAAAAAATTTTTTTTTTTAAATTTACGATAGTCACAGAGAGAGAGAGAGGAAGAGACACAGGCAGAGGGAGAAGCAGGCTCCATGCACCGGGAGCCCGAAGCGGGACTCGATCCCGGGTCTCCAGGATCGCGCCCTGGGCCAAAGGCAGGCGCTAAACCGCAGCACCACCCAGGGATCCCTAACCAGTAGTATTGTACAAATGCCAGTCTCCTGGTTTTGGCAAGGTACTATGGTTATATGAGATATTATTATTGGAAGAAACTAGATGAAGGGTACACAGAAACTTGCTGTGTTATTTTTTGCAACATCTTATGGGTCTACATTTATTTAAAAATAATTTATTTTAAAAAAATCAGAATATTTATTTACTATTAACTCATACATTAAGCACTTCAAATTATAAATTATAACCTATTATCTATAATATTTTTTGAAACAGGGAGGACCTGGCCAGTGTTGTCCCAAATGTTTATTTTTTTTTCCTCTGTTAAAAAAGTCTTTAACACAGTCTTTAAAGTTACTCATGTCCTCATTGTCCTCATTTTAGGAAAGACTTTTAGTTTGAAATTTAGTGGATATCTGAACTGAGTTGAAAGAAAATTAAGTATAGAATAGAAAAACAACTGTTTTTAAAATTATTATTTTACATTTGCCTTACTTTATGCTGATGAAAGACATTTCTACTTAACTCTTGACTTATAGGTTTATCTTCCACAAAAGATATGCATTAAAATAGCGGATGCAATTCATTAATTTAAACACTACTCATTTTGCTTCACTTGTAGAAGACTGAAAAATTTTCTCAAAATGGATGAAAGATCTAAATGTGAGAGAAGATTCCATCAAAATCCTAAAGGAGAACACAGGCAACATCCTTTATGAACTCAGCCACAGTAACTTCTTACAAGATACATCCACGAACGCAAAAGAAACCAAAGCAAAAAAGAACTATTGGGACTTCATCAAGATAAGAAGCTTTTGCACAGCAAAGGATACAGTCAACAAAACTAAAAGACAACCTAGAGAATGGGAGAAGATAATTGCAAATGACGTATCAGATAAAGGGCTAGTTTCCAAGATCTATAAAGAACTTCTTAAACTCAACACCAAAGAAACAAACAATCCAATCATGAAATGGGCAAAAGACATGAAGAGAAATCTCACAGAGGAAGACATAGACATGGCCAACATGCACATGAGAAAATGCTCTGCATCACTTGCCATCAGGGAAATACAAATTAAAACCACAATGAGATACCACCTCACACCAGTGAGAATGGGGAACATTAACAAGGCAGGAAACCAAAAATGTTGGAGAGGATGCGGAGAAAAGGGAACCCTCTTACACTGTTGGTGGGAATGTGAACTGGTGCAGCCACTCTGGAAAACTGTGGAGGTTCCTCAAAGAGTTAAAAATAGACCTGCCCTATGACCCAGCAATTGCACTGTTGGGGATTTACCCCAAAGATACAGATGCAATGAAACGCCGGGACACCTGCACCCCGATGTTTCTAGCAGCAATGGCCACAATAGCCAAACTGTGGAAGGAGCCTCGGTGTCCATCGAAAGATGAATGGATAAAGAAGATGTGGTTTATGTATACAATGGAATATTACTCAGCCATTAGAAATGATGAATACCCACCATTTGCTTCAACGTGGATGGAACTGGAGGGTATTATGCTGTGAAGTAAGTCAATTGGAGAAGGACAAACATTATATGTTCTCATTCATTTGGGGAATATAAAAAATAGTGAAAGGGAATATAAGGGAAGGGAGAAGAAATGTGTGGGAAATATCAGAAAGGGAGACAGAACATAAAGACTCCTAACTCTGGGAAACGAACTAGGGGTGGTGGAAGGGGAGGAGGGCGGGGGGGGGGTGGGGGTGAATGGGTGACGAGCACTGAGGGTAGCACTTGACCGGATGAGCACTGGGTGTTATTCTGTATGTTGGCAAATTGAACACCAATAAAAAATAAATTTATCATAAAAAAAAAATTTTCCTTATACACTTTTGTCCCATTTTTTTATTAACTACTTGTATGGGCTAGATCCCCCAAAATGTAGCAGAGAAAGAACTAGGTGGCTAGAGAGAGTTCATTTCTGCCTCAAATTCTCCCATTTTTCTGAGATGGTTGATTTCCATGGTAAAATGCATTGTGTTGAATAGCTCTTTTGTAAAAATCTATTATAATATTTTTTTTCCAGACGGAATAATTACCTAACAACAGGAACAATGTGTTACTGAAAACTCACTATTATCTTTTATGAAAAGAAATAGAACTTTTCAGAAGAGAGAGGAAATAAATCAACAGAGCACACGAAGCAATATGCATCAGGACAAAGGAACTTTAATGAAAGAGACACCATGATGGTTGTTTTTTTGTTAAATGGACTGATGATTATAGTTGGGATAAAAGGCCAAATCATTATCAGAAATTTTAGGTAATTATTTTGATTTATTATTTCCTTTCATATTGAAGACCATATCTGACTTTGATGAGATTGTGTATGTGTGTGCGTGTGCTTCAAAAGATTGAGGATGAGATGGCAGGGGGGAAAAACTGCTTCAGAACAAGATGGTGGAAGATACCATCCAAGTTATTTTAAGACAAAGGAGTTAAGTAGTCAACTCACTATAATAATAACATTCCTGATTATGAAATTATAAGCTATGACTCATAAGAGAAATAATTACTATGCACTTAAGTAAAACATTTTAGAACATTACCTCAGCAAAAATTTATTGATTTCCAGGAAATTTGCTGGATACTTGATACTGAAACATGGATAAACATGGTTCCTTTCCTCAAGAAAATATCTTAAAGTGGGCAGAAACAAAATAGCCTTAGCACATTGTAGTAGAAAAAATTGTATCCCCCCCCAAAATATATATCCAAGTTCTAGTGTTTGTGATTTTATTTGGAAATAGGGTCTTTGCAACAGTAACAATTTAATGATCTCAAGATGATATCTCTGGCTTTAGAGTATGTCGTGAATTCAATGACTAATGTCCATATAAACAGGGGAGCAGGAACAGAGACACAAAGAGAGAAAAAGGTCATATAAAGATGGAGACTAGGAAGTCCTACTTCACATCTTTCTTACCTAGGGATAAGCAGGCCAGCCTAAACATGTTCTTCTGGCAAAGGCAGACTAGGAGAGTGCAAACAAATATGCAAATCTTCTCAAAGGCTAAAGATGGACCTGACCCACTGACTTTCCTTCTTTATTCTACTGGCCAAAATAACCCCAAGACGTGGAAAAAATATGCCCCATCCCTTTAGTCAGAGTAGCTTCAAAGTTCCTTTTAAAAGTCTATGAATACAGGAAGATTCTTGAAACAGACCAATGATGCAATTGACCATACTTGGCTTCAGGACACAAAGAATTCCCACATTTTCTGTTGTGTTTCAGGACATTTTTCCCCTCAGATTCTTGGCTATTTTTTCTCATCTCCTAAATCTCTAATCAGTGGATTGCTGTTGGGCATTGTTCTTGAACCCCTTTTCTAGGTACCCTTAAAGTTATGTCATCTAGTTTCTGAGGCCACAAATAATCAGATAAAATATACTCCATAGGGAAGGGATTTCCTTGTATTTATTTATTTATTTATTATTTATTTATTTATTTATTTATTTATTTACTAACATGGTCCGTTTGTATGTACAAGAGCTTGGCACATATATGTTCTAACTCAGTAAAATATATTTTTGTGGATGAATGAATATTAATCAGTATGTTGATAACTTTGAGACTCCTTCCTTGACCTCTCCTTCTTTGAACTCCAGGTACATATCCAACTACCCCTTGGAAAGCTCTACCGTAATGTCTTTTAAGAATTTCAAGTTAATATTCCAAATCTTTCTTGCCCCAGTATTCTACAGATAGGTAAATGACAACTTCATCTTCCTACTTAGTTATACCTAATACCTTGAATGCATATTTGATTTTTCTCTTTCGCATATATATATATATATATATATATACATATATACACACACTTATATACATTATGCAATTTGCTTTAAGTTTCTTTTGGAAGTTGCTCTGGCAATTTTATAAAGTTAAATATGTTTATATTAGCTTTTCTCATATTAGTCTCAAAATGGAAACAACCCAAACATCCATTAACAAGAGATTAGATAAACAGTTTGGATATTCATTCAATAGAATACTACTCATAAATAAAGGGAAGAAACCATTGATATATGCAGCATTAATGAATCTCAAAACATTATCCTGGATTTAAAAAGCCTGAATCAAAAAGAGAACATATGACTCCATTTATATCAATTTCTAGAAGAAGCATAACTAACTTATGAGGAAAGAAATCAGAACAGCAGTTGCCTGGAGGGGTCAGTGATGGACTGGGAAGAGTAATAATGAATATTTTTAGAATTATGGAAATGTCTTATATGTGAATATAGTTCTGCATTTTATAGGTATAAGCAATGGAGAGATTCATAGGACTCTAACCTTAAGGTGTGTGCATTTCACTGCATATATTTAATAATTCAATAAAACAATATATGCATATATATGTTATCAAGAAAAACTTTAAAATGAAATACCTGGAATAATAACCACCAAAGTTATAAATAATTGTTTGAACATCAATGACATTTAAGAAGTTCTACACAAAGGGCAGCCTGGGAGGCTCAGCGATTTAGCACCTGCCTCTGGCCCAGGGCCTGATCCTGGAGTCCCGGGATCGAGTCCCACATTGGGCTCCTTGCATGGAGCGTGCTTCTCCCTCTGCCTGTGTCTCTGCCTTTTCTCTCTCTCTCTCTGTGTCTCTCATGAATAAATAAATGAAATTAAAAAAAAAAAAAAAGTTCTACACATGTTCTTAACTATGCCATCTATCCCCCAAAATGGACATTACACTGAAATGTGTTGATATTTCCCTTTTTATATATTTTTAGCATATGTATGAATCTATAATCCTATAACTTTGTTCCTAAGTAATATACTGCAGAGATTTGCATGTTGTAACAATATAAAACCATATCACGCTATATTACCTTATAAGTATGATTCTGCAATTTGCTTTAAGTTTCTTTTGATGATCGGTACTCAATTTTAATGAAATCAAATTCATATTTTTTTCTTTGCAGTTTATAGTTTATTTTGATGGTCTCTTGTTTAAAACTTTCAACTCTACCCTAAATATGTGAAAATATTTTTAATAATTTCTTTCTTTTTTTTAAGATTCGCTTTTCAGATTTAAGGCCTCTGACCATCTGGAATTGGTTTTTATGTCTGGTGTATGATAAGCATCTGATTCCATTCATTTGCTTTTGGATAGCCAATTATACTAGCACCAATTATTGAAAAGGTCACCTATTTTTCCTTTGAACTTCAATGCTCTTGTCATATATCAACTGTCCATATATGTTTGATTTTGTTTCTGGAATTTTATTCCAATGTACTGTTCTACTTTTTATCCTTCTGCCATTCTCATATAGATTTAATTTCTAGAACTTTATAATAAGCATTCATATCTAACTGGAAAAGTTGCACCTTACACTGCCAAGGTCTATTCCTTTTCCTTTTTTCCTTAACTATCCTTTTAAACTATCCTATTTACACTTTATTTTTTTTTTTAAGATTTTATTTATTTATTCATGGAAGAGAGAGAGAAGCAGACACACAGGCAGAGGAAGAAGCAGGCTCCATGCAGGGAGCCTGATGCAGGACTCAATCCCAGGTCTCCAGGATCAGGCCCTGGGCTGAAGGCGGTGCTAAACAGCTGAGCCACCCGGGGCTGCCCTCTATTTACATTTTAGAATAGCTTATCAAGTTACATTATTATGAATTTTGAGTTAAATTATATTAACTATACAGATCAAATTGCTAGCATTCACATCTTTGCCATATCGAATTTTCCTGTTCATGGTACATGCTTAAGTTTGCTTATGTCTGGTTTAATGCAGAAAGCAATATTTTATTATTTCCTCAAAAAGTATGTTTGTCCAGTTTCTCCCAGACCCATTCATAGATAGTTTACATTTTGCTGGCATATAAATGACATATTATCTTTTTTACATTTTATTGCTGGTACATGAATATATAGTTAATTTCTATAAATTATTGTAAAATACACCCTTAGTTTGAATAATATTTGTTACCACTTTGGGTTCTTTATGTAGTGAAACATATCATCTGGGAATAGTTGAATGATATGAGTCTTTTCCATTACATTTATTTCTTTTTCTTGTCTTACAGCACTAGCTAGGATTCTAGTTTAGTGTTCAATGGAAATAGTGACCTAGAGAATATTGTGTTTTTCTTGTTTTTAGAAGGAATTGTTCTACTACTTTAACATTAATATGATGTTTACTAGATGTTTTTCTTTTATAATGTTAATATAGTTTCCATGAATTCCTGGGTGGCTAAGGTAATTTATCAATAATGGGTTGTTAATTTTCTCAAGTGCTTTTTTAATTTCATTTTTGGAAAGATCATACAGCTTTTTTTAAAGATTTTATTTATTTATTCATGAGAGAAATAGAGAGAGAGAAAGGGGCTAAGACACAGGCAGAGGGAGAAGCAGGCTCCATTCAGGGAGCCTGATGTGGGGCTCCATCCAGGACTCCAGGATCACGCCCTGGACTGAAGGCAGGCACTAAACCACTGATCCACCCTGGGATCCCGATCATACAGCTTTTCAACTTTAATTTGTTCCCTAGTGGTCTAGTGGTTAGGATTTGGCACTCTCACTTTTAATTTGCTAGTATAGAAGATATCAATGGTAGCATTTCTCATTTAAAATCGCTTTAGAGCTCTTGGGTGGCTCATTTGATTAAGCATCTGCCTCTTGTTTCAGCTCAGGTTGTAATCTCAGGGTTATGAGATCCAACCTCATGATGGGCTCCATGCTTGGCATGGAGTCAGCTCTATATTCTCTCTCCCTCTCTCTCCCTCCCTCTCTTCTCCTCCACTGTTCTCTCTCTTTGAATCCCTTATTGCAAGCACGCTCTCTCTTTCTCTCAAAAAATTAAATAAATTAAAATCTTTTAAAAATAAATAAAATAAAATCAACTTTGCATTTTGTTTTTCTGGCATAAACCCAGATTAATTATAAATTCTTTGGATTCTATTATTAAGTTTATTTCTTATGTCAATCTTTTTTTTTTTTTTTTAATTTTACTTACTTATGAGAGAGAGAAAGAGAGCACAAGCGGGGTGAAAAGCAGAGGGAGAAGCTGGCTCCCCTGCTGAGCAGTGAGCCCAATGGGAGTCTAGATCCTAGGACTCCAGGATCATGACCTAAGCAAAAGGCAGGCACCCAACTTACTGAGCCAACAGGTGCCCATATTCTCTAATTTCTTATTCTCTGAATGGGTTTGTGTTAGTTGAAATCATGTGTTTGAATGTTACATGCAACTACCTTATAAGTATTTGAGTCTGAAATCTTTACATTTAAAATATTTGTAAACACCATTTAGTCAATTTATTTGATGGTTATAAGACCATTAAATTATTTTATTTATCTTTCAGTCAGTATTTTTAATTGACAATTTGTGGTCAATCCCAATAATGGGATTGAACCCATTATTCAATCAAACACTAATCTAGATATCACTGTGGAGGTATCTTATAGATGTGATTAAATTCTTTTTAAATAAAGGAGATCATTCTTGATGTCAGCGGACATCACCCAATCAGCTGAAAGATCTTAAGAACAAAATTTAGGTATCTCTGGGAAGAAGAGACTATATCATCAGGTCCTGCCTAAGATTTCAAGCTTTCTGGACTCTTCTACTAACTTTGGACTTGCCAGCTCCTACTGTCACATACTTTAGTTTTAAATGCCTTTGCACCTACTGGCTTTGTTTCTCTGGATAAGCCTGACAGAGATTTCTTAGTTAAGATATCATTCTCGAGGCTATCTTTTATCCCCTCACTTCCCTCAATCAGAAGCTGCTCTAGGTCAAAACTCCTAATTGTATGAAGCAACAGACTTTTTTTTTTTTTTTTTTCAGCTTGTCTTCCAAAGTTTGTCTTCTGGTCCAATCACCTTTCTCTTGAGAAACACATTTCCTCCTCAGTAGATTAGAGGAGCTGAAATCCTGGTCCCCACTGCCCTTTAAAACTCATCAGATTAGTACCTCTAGCTCTGATCACAACTTTGGGTTTCAAATCCTTGAGATGTTTATCTTTATTAGGAAGCTGGGTATATATCTTCTTTCCAGTTTGCTGTAGAGTCTATGCATCCAAGTGTGCTATACTATCTTTCTGATTTATTGTGTTGTGCCCAAGATTGCGAATCTGAGAAACCACCAAGGAGCCGACACCGATGCAAGCGCAGGAGGGTTAATTAGCAAGCTCTAGCTTGGGTCCAAGTATACCTGACACAGCAGAGCAGGGACTTGGACCCCAAAGTGTGTTAAGCTGGGTTTTTTTATGGGCTGGTCTAGGGGATTTTCAGAAGGGGTGGAGGAATTTCTCAAGTTCTGTTTACATTCTGATATGGGGCTTTCAAGGGCATTGAGCTCTGTTCTCATTCTGATATGGGACTTTCTGCCACTGGCTTGGGCTCTGTTGTCTTTCTGATATGGGATTCTCTGCCGAGGACATTCTGCAATTTTTCCTGTAAAGTTCAGCTCTTATTCACAGGGGCCTAAGATGGCTGTACTTGTGCTAATGCTAAATTTGAGGTGGAATGGCCTTGATTTTTCCTGGCCTCCACAACTGTGTTTGCCCACAGTAATGTGCCTATATATTTAGGAGAAGTTTATTATTTTTGCCTATTTTCAGAAGTACAGCCCTAAATGAGTAGGCTCTTCAGATTTTCTCCCTATTATAAGTGTGTAAAATGAAATAACAGCTTGAGGTGAAAGTTTATAGTAATGTGTCATTTGAAGAATGAATTTTAGGAAATAGTTGACCAGTAAAAGCAGATAAACTGTGCACTGTATTCTTCTTGTGTCTTAACATTTACTTATTTCTAATGTCTTATATATATACAGAGCATAATAGCATAGGCTGCCAATAATGGAAACCAAACATTTAGCTGAGGGTATACACACACAGATATATATATATATATATATATATATATATATATATATATATATCCAGTAGCATGACAGTTAGCTTCTGCTGGACTTTTCATTATCAGTTTGTTGCAAAGCATTCTTTTTAAATGGTATTGTGGGTTATGACAGAGGATAAAACAAACACACATTTGAGCCTGACACAGGAATTAAATCCTCTGCAGACAATTTACAGGAAGAATGGAATATAGAGATCGATTCTTACTTTGGGAGTAGCTACAAACTGCTACACACATGAGCACAAAGCCTGGAGTATAAGGATGGAGTGTGTCAGGTCTTCCATCTTGGAAAATGACTTTCTGAAATACTACCCATCTATGAGTTTAGGCTTATGGTCCTTATTTACAAAAGACTGAGATGTAGGCCGTCCACTCTAACTCACCACTAAGTGTTTGGTACTGGGACAAGAACTCAATTCTTGGCACTTGGTTTCCATTGAGGCCTTAAAAACAATGTTATCTCTAATGTATATGGAACCATATATCCCTAGAGGCATTCACAAGAATACTATGGAAAAGCACTAGCTGAATGGTATCCAAGTGTCAAAATTGGGCATCCCCTTTGGGAAAATAGCCATGATTTATAATCTGAGGGAACTGGTCTGTGTTTATTTGTTCACTGTTTTGATTTCTTAAAAAGATTAAGAATTCAGATATTTCTAATAAGTGTCAAGTTTCCAATGATTTGTTCAAACTGAAACTTTTCATGTATACTTGCTGTTCTCAAATTTTAATGTATTTGGCCCTTCAATTCTACTGATTTTCAATCTGTTTATAGCCTAAGAGCAGCAGTCTTTACAAAATAAAATGTCCTGAAATGTGGGACTTAGGAAAAGTATTATATCTATGTTATTTTCAGTCAAATAAAAAAATTTAAATATGATTACTTATATTATTGCTAAGTGCTTTTCAATATGCAGCAGGATTATTTTATAAGTCAGTGCATACAACTTGATTTTCTTGACTAATGAAATTATGCTACCTCTCAATTAAGATATTAGTCATAAGGTATGGAGAAAAATTCAATAGCATAAAAGTTAAGTATATGAAATAACTATATTTATAAACTACCAGGGGTGATGAAATATGGAGACAAGTTGTTTCCTAACAGAGTTAATGTACTCAAAGTGAAATTTCCCATTCTTTGAGTCTTAATATTCATGAGCTGCTTTCTAATAATTTGCCCCTGACCTTGAATAATCTGGTTTACGTGATTTTTGTAGTATCATTTTACTATTTTAATTGACTTAAATCATGTAGAAACAGAAGGGAAATATACAAATTTATTTTTTAAAGATTTTATTTATTTATTCATGAGAGACACAAAGAGAGAGGCAGAGACACAGGCAGAGGGAGAAGCAGGCTCTATGCAGGGAGCCTGATGTGGGACTCAATCCTGGGACTCCAGGATCACCAGCGGAAGGCAGGGTCTAAACCACTGAGCCACCCAGGGAATCCCCTCAAATTCATTTTAAATATGTTGTAACACAGTATGGAAAATGTGCACAGCTCTTACAAAAGCCTGAGGTTCCACTTTTCAAGGTGACTCTAATCTACATTTCCATAGAAAATGAGAATCTATACCGTCATAATGTGTTTCTATGGTAACTATTTTATGCTGAAAATAAACTAATACATCTCATAAGGATATTGCCTTTAATGAGTTTTGGAAAAATGATTGTGTCTTTTTATTTATCAACTCTAAAAATTCTTCAATGTCTACTATTCTGTTCTTTGCTCACTCAGAGCAGCTAGAGGGATCAAGGCTGTCTGAGGTTCCATTTACAAAGGTTACAGGAAGTTAACATGTAGCTAATGAGACAGGTTAGGTCAGTGCTCCAACTAGGAAAGAACGGTTGTATTTCAGAGCATACCTGTGCTAGGAACCAAGGTTTTGTTTTGGTTTTCTTTTCTCTTCTTTTTTTCTTTTTTTAAGATTTTATTTATTCATTCATGAGAGACACACAAAGAGAGGCAGAGACATAGGCAGAGGGAGAAGCAGCTGCCTTCAGGGAGCCCGATGTGGGACTCGATCCTAGGACCCCTGGGATCACTCCCTGATCTCAAGGCAGATGCTCAACCACTGAGCCACCCAGGCATCCCAGAACCAAGGTTTCTGTGGAAGGGATAAGGGATAGGATGAGGCATAGATGCTAGAAATTCCAAGAAGGAGAAAGAATTCTTAGTCACTAATGGCCTGAAATTGCCATAAATATGTTTCGTGTTACTATACTGATTAACAAGTACAAGTAAATAAATTTATACAAAAAATTACATAAGTCATGTTCAGGTTTTATCAATTTTCCAAAAGCTTGGTGCCAAGGTGCTACAGGCAGCAATCCAGAGGTACCTTCCTTGAACATTGTCCTGCATTTCTTCACCTCTCAGTGCCTCAAACAATGCAAAATATTTCTCCTACTTCCTTGATGAGATGATCTTGAAAATAAAGCAAGGAATTCAGACAGATTCTTCTACTAACCAATATACTCTCTGGTAACCACTTCTGAAGTGCCTTGTACTTTCAGGGGACCTGAGAGGTTTTCCCTTTTTTTTCCAATCTGGAGACTTGATCTTCAACTGCACAATAATTCCTAGAATAGGGGGAAGGTATCAAAGCAAAAGACCTGTAATATTTAAATTAAGTGTTTCTAGTAATGAAGTTGTCTCTGATATAAGAAACTAAAAGTCAGTCTTGGCACATTTATACCATAACTAATGTCTCATTATATTGTGGTTGGCAGTTCAGGGAGATAACCATTCAGTCTTCTCTATAAAGGAAATGCCCCTCACACCTACAAAATCCCTTTTTAAATTTGTTTTATAATATGATTCTTGTGGGCATCTGGGCACCCTCTGCCTATGTCTCTGCCTATCTCTCTATGTCTCTCATGAATAAATACATAAAATCTTTAAAAATAAAAATAATAGTAGTAGTGTTAATAATAATATGGATCTCAAATTTGTCAATGCTCTTCTCATTCAGAGGTAGGGACTATGGTATTTGGATCAGAAGCCATGCACTGAGTCATCTGAGGGTGGTTTCTAAAAGATGACATGTCACCAAAACACTCATATGTAGAGTCCTAGGTTGTTACAGAGAATATCTGATTATGCTTGTTGTGAGGAACCAAGCCACACAGAAAAGTGACATGTAAGTGCTCCTGTCAGCTCTTGTAGCTGAGCACAGCCTCTGATGTCTTCCCAGCCCAGCCTCCAAACATGTGAGCAAAAGAGCCTTTGCATCATTTTAGTACCCAGTTATTGAGTGACCCCCAGCCTTTGAGTCTGCCCAACTGAGGTTCCAGATCTTATAGAAGACAGAAAACTATTCCCCTTTACCCTAACCTACAGATTCTGTGAGAATAATAAAATGATTGCTTTAGCTAGTGTTGCAGGGTAACTATTACCTAGCAAATGTAAATGCTATAGAAATTTTGTTCCAGAGGTGAAATGGTGAGATTTCCAGACTGAGTTGACACTTTGATAGGATGAGACTGTGGACTGTGTATGTGTGTATATGTGTGTAAGAGGAATGAAAACAATTTGTGACCAGAGGACTCAATGTAGTGATTTTAAAACATGACCCAAAAGCTCTTTGATGCTCTTCCCATTGAAAATTGGAATCTATGTCCCTTCCCATTAAACAAGGCAGGCTTTGACTAATAAAGTACACTATTAAATTCTGGGTAATTTGTTATGCAGCATGTTGACCTGGAATTTTCTTTGTCCTTTAGAAATCTATGCATATTTATTGAGGAATAGTTCATACAGCATAGAATGCACATATTTTCAGAGCACAATTTATTGAGTTTTGAAAATTGTATACACCTGTATAACCACCTCAAGGAACCCAGTGGTCCTTTCTAATGTTTATTTTTCTCTTAATCCCTCTCCATCCAGGCAATCACTGCTTTGAGTTCCATTAGCATAGACTGGCTTATCTGCCAGAGATACTCTTGAACTCCAAATCCACATTTGGTAGAAACCCTTGCAACTAAGGGTAGCATATGACTAGTTCCTTCCAAAAAATTAATATACATGTGTATCTTCTCTACCTCTCTTCCACTTGGCTAGCTGAATGCCAACTACTCCATGGCACAAGATGGCAGCAGGACAGGACCATGAATCCCCATACCCATGTGGCCCACTGAATTTCACATTGGGCCATTGCCTGAGTGAAAAAGGAATTTTTATTATGTCCATTTGTCATATTTTATCCATTATGGCAGATACCTTTTTCTGAACCAAGGCATCATATGTAATAGGCTCTTAGAATGTGGCATCGTATTACTTACAGAAATGTAAGCATCAGTAACCCTGCCTCATAAACTACTGAGAACACAAAAATCATATTGTTGAGCATAGAGTCTGAACAAGGAGGGCCAGTAAGCTGGATGAGGAAGGGCTGATTGATTTGTGTAAACTGTAGAAACACCTGGCCCATTGGACCCACAGTACTCAAAGTCCATTGACTAAGGAAATCTCCACCTATCAGGGATCTGCATCATCATCTGCCTCTGTGGTTACCTTTTATATGTAATTTTCATTGTCCAGTCCCAATTGATGTTAATATATTCTTTATTTAAACATCTTAATATATTCAACCCAATTTTACTCAAGTCTTGGCAGACCTGGCTTGTTGATATTTATATATGCTTATATCTGTTGCTCTAATTTGTTAATCTAAAAGTTTTAACTTTAAAAATGATCTTATTTTCCTCTTTATGTTTTTTAGGAATTTGTCACTACTTGCCATTCAAAAGATAATCATTGGGGAAAATGATTAAAAACACCAACCTTTTTTTTCTTTAACATAATTGATGGCTAATCAATTATATACATCAGAACATAATTGATGACTAATACTAAGAACAGCAGAGAAGATCTTTCTTAAAATCTTTAACACCTACTGCTCAATCACTAGTGGGTCATCATTTCTTAATTATTTTAGTGTGGCTCAATCTGAGTCTTACTACTAATGTGTTTTCACTAGCTTGTGACATACTTCTACATTTAACATAAAAGTAGGGCATGGTAAATTTTCTGTTTTCCTCTAATTTTTAGTTTAATTTGTTAATGCAGAAAGAGTTCAAAACCCTACACTAAATTACTCCTTAAGTCAAATAATATTTCTTCAAAAAATTAGAAGCTTGATTTTTAACTTTAAAATGAAAAGTCAAAAGAAAAACAGACAATACTTAGTCTCCATGCCAATATATAAGAATTTAGAAACAATTACTTAATTTAAATATCTTTCTTCATATAAATTTAAAACACTTCTTCAGAATTTCATATTTTTCCTTTTACCCACAGACATATTTTGCTTAATATAACCTAATGGGATTTAAGAATGACGACTGGATTTAATTTACAAGGAGATAATTCTTGATGACAAAAGGAATCTAAATTTTTAGGGCCAGTAAGAACTATATTGTGTTTTTTTAGACCTTAATATCATGAATTATTAATATAACAGACAGCATGCTCTCTAAAGAGGACGTGTGTTCCCCTTTCCATTGCATAGAGTTGTTGCTGTACCTCTTTAATTGGATGATCGAATAGCCCCACAAAAACATGTCCGAAACTCAATATGGAAATGTTAAAGTTCGAAATAACATATTATTGTAGTTGTAAAATTCCTAATTGCATGAATTATTATGAGGATTACATAAAATAACACATGTAAAATACTAAAAATATTTATGATGATTTCCCCCCATTTTCCCCTCACCAGCAATTTATTTTGAAAATGCTGGGGCACCTAGGTGGCTCAGTGGGTCAAGTGCTGCCTTCAGCGCAGGTCGTGATCCCAGAGTTCTGGGATTGAGCCCCACATTGTGCTCCCTGCTTTGCGGAGAACCTGCTTTTCCCTCTCCCTTTGCCTGCTGCTCCCTGTTTGTGCTCTCTCCCTCTCTCTCTCTCTGTCAAATATATACATAAAATTTCACAAAAAAAAAAAAACACACTAAATCTACAAAATGGTTACAAGAAGTCTACAATGAATCCCATATAATTATCATCTAGATTCATTAATTGTTAATATTTTGCCATATCTGTGCTTTCACACAAAGATACACATTCACCTTTTTTGCTGAAACATTTAAAAGGTACATGCAGACACCATGACATTTCATTCTTAAACATTTAGTAACTATCAGTTAAGAAAAGCATATAAACACATTCCCCAATATAAATATAATGCAATTTATCATATTCAGAAAATGTAATATGAATATAGAACTATTCTCTAGTACATAGTTATAACCAAATCTATCAATTGTCCTAATAATTTGCATTATAGGTTTTAAAAATCAATCCACGATGCGATCAAAGATCACCTCTTGCATTTAGTTTTCATGACCTCCCAGCTCCTTTTATCTAGAAGAGTACTCCATCTATTTGGCATTCATGATAGAGTCATAAAGCCTTAGTTATTTCAAAAACTCCAATATCCATTTATTTGATTACTTTTTTTCCTGGTTAGACTCAAGCTTCCCTTTCTTTGGCAATGGCTGGAAAGAATATACATAAGTGATGTATGTTAGTCAGTGCTTCCATCACAGGATACTAGTTTTTTCTTCTAGATAGAGTTTTTATTTCTTTTGCCAGGTGCATGAAGTATCTCGCTACCCTGGGCCAAGTTTCTAGTATTTTCTGGAATATCCCATAGACATTACTAATTCAACATATCCAATGCTAATGTCATCATGGATTCCTTAAACATAATGCCAGCCCTGAGTATTCTTTCTTGGGAAAACAGTAATAAGTTCATCAACTCAGTGTACTAAGATTTAAAATCCAGAGTCTTCCTAATTTCTCATTGTATTTTATATTATTCCCTAATTCTTCCAACCCATCATCACTCTTCTATGATTCTGTCTTCTTAACACCTCGGGAGTCTGTATCTCTTTCTCCATTCTTAAAATCTATTTCTTACAACTAATGTGCATTTACTTTTGCTTGAACCATTGCAATAGTCTCTCTCCCAGACTAATTTTCTGGGAGTTCAACCCTTTCTAATGTATCTTCAAACCTGACAATATAATCCTGACAAATTTACTTAAAACATGGCTACTAGTTCTATGGTATAAATTAAGATTACTTTCCAATATGCAGAGCATTGTCTACCTCTTTTCTTTATACTCGAGCATTACCAACATTTGTACTCCTTATGTCTTTCCATGGAGCCATTGTACCTCCATGTTTTTCATAGGGCATTTCTCAACATTCTTTGGGATATCCCCACTTTGCTCTTCCTTGCCTACTCTTCCTTCTTCATATTTAACCTCAAATAGTATATTTCATGGTAAATCTTTCTTGAATCCCAGAGAACCATAGAAGTCCCTGCAGTAGTACTCTGGAAAAGTCTTCCGTTGGTTTACTTATTAACACATCAGCTCTTTTAGGAAAAAGTTAATAATAGAAACTACTGCATGTGGTTTTGAAGTTCAATTCCTGAAAAACAGATTTGAAATTCCATTCCTGGAAAACAGTAAGCACAACATAAGTTTTAGCTATAAATATTACTATCCAGCCACGGTGATTAATTCACAGATTTGCTATTCTTCTAAAGTGACATGGCTAAAAAAAATACTATAGGTCCTCAATAAACACACACTGAATTTATGAACACATTTCAAATGCATTGCATCCATGTATCACGACATCAAGGTTATGATACTGTGGTGGCAGTGAAAGAAGTATGTTTCTAATACTTTGTCAAATAAATCGGTAGCTATCACAGATATTGCTAGATCAAATATTATAGTAAGATATGCCAGAGGTTACAGGTGTCTAAACTCCAGGAAAAATGGACTTTGGATCTGAAATAAGATCAATGTACAATATTGGCTTTGTACTCCAACTCACCCCAAAGGCCGGGGTTAACCCTTCTTGTTATGGCTATGCCTCAGGTGGACTATTTTGTAGTACTCCAAAGCCTTAGCTATTTCAAAGCCTGTGAGAATATAGGAGGTGGTCTCAGGAGGTAGTCTAACCTCTTGAGTAAATTTTGAATATTATATATATATATATATATATATATATATATATAGAGAGAGAGAGAGAGAGAGAGAGATAATACATATTATATATAGTAATTTTTGATAAGATTATTTTCTACACTTCCCTCTATGAAGTTAGGACTTTGAAATGGTTATGACCATGACCTGAGGATCAAAATGGGTGGCTTTATAATGAAGTGATACATATATTCAGGTCACTGTTGTGTACTTTCTAAAATTACTAGAGGGGAAATCCACCAGAATCAGTGTCATCATCTTTCACACATAGCTGATAATATATGTGCATGTGTGCACCTGTACAATTGTGTGTACAATTACATAATTATACACAGCTCGTCAATGATATAGATGAAACATATACAGAACTTCTGTCCTTCAAAATTAAATCTGTTGAAAAATTTCCAGGGGACAGTCTAAAATTACACCTATGAGTAGCTATGAAAATGAGTGGGAAAGTTTAGCTGTGAATTTGATAAAGTCACCCTGATTCCATGTTAGGTGTTTTTTATTGTTTTTGTGCTTTGCTTAGTTTGGTTGTTGTTGTTTTGTTTTCTTTTTCTTTTTACTATTTACTGACATTTTATATCAATCCTAAATACTTGCAATTCCTGGAGCAGACGGTTGCTGGAAGAGCCTATGAGAACTGAACAGTTTTCTTTCACAACTCCAGAAAATCTTTTGGTTCAGAGAGTTAATCAAACAACTGCATACTACTTACTAGTCCACTCAGTTATATCCCCCACCCTATACAATAGTCTTTTTTTTTTTTTTTTTTTTTTTTTTTTTATGAGGGAGAGCAAGGGAAGGGCAGGGAGAGAATCTTAAACAGTCTCCACACCCAGTGCAGAGCCCAACAGTGACCTGATCTAACGACTCTGATATGATGACCTGAGCAGAGATCAAGATTTGGGTACTTAACTGATTCAGGTCCCAGGCATCCCAAATATGGCCCTTTTTTATAAACAAAACCACATGCCAAACCCCAATGTGCTATTTACTGATTACTAAGATTGGGATCACTGCCTGATTATTTCAAACAATTAAAACATTTCTTTATAGACTAATAGCAGACTGAACCACCAAACTTTGTTCCAGCACTATTCATATTTAATTTCTCCATCTTTCTCTGGCTTATTTCACTAATTTTTCACTAATTATACATATATTAAATTATATATATATTACATATATTATATGATTCTGGAAAGCCAATTTTTATCTGTCATTTTGTCTATTTTTTATTTATTTTTATTGTTTATTTATTTTTTTAATTTATTTTTATTCTTTTATTTATCTTAGTCACAAACTGCTTTTATTTATTTATTTATTTATTTATTTATTTATTCTCTTATTTTCAGAAGTGCTTTATTGTTGGCAGTTTTTCGTTTCGTTTTGTTTTGTTTTGTTTTTAACTTTCTTGGCAATGTACTTCCAGCATAACTTTCTGGACATCAGAGAGGTAGAAATAAGAACCTAGGATTCCCAAAAGAATATGTTTCAAATTCATTTAATTCTGTTTTTTTTTTTAAGATTTTATTTATTTATTCATGAGACAGACAGAGAGAGAGAGAGAGACGCAGAGACACAGTCAGAGGGAGAAGCAGGTTCCATGCAGAGAGCCTGACGTGGGACTCAATCCCTGGTCTCCAGGATCATGCTGAAGGTGGCACTAAACCACTAAGCCACTATGGCTGCCCATTTCATTCTGTTTTATTTATTTATTTATTTATTTATTTATTTATTTATTTATTTTATTATTATTATTTTTTTTTTTTTCCTGAACACTTACTTGGAAAAGCAATAGATACTGGTGGTCTGGAATTAATACTATTCACTTCTCTGTTCAATTTCCTAAAATAAGCTCTCAGCAGAGTTTTATTAAAGTGTTATAAAATACACTTGTAGCTTAGATTTTTCTTAGAATTGCCTCCCAGGAAGAAAGAAAATGGCAAACCAGAAATAAGGCTCCAGAATTTGTAGAATTTTATAGTGCATTAGCATCCAATTTTTATTGTTATTATACTATGTTTATTCCCATAGTTCTGATATAACAAAGATGTTTGATATTTAGTAGTATACTAACATACTAAACTTTGATTAGTAAAATATATATATTTTTATATACTATATATTTGTGTGTATATATATATATATATATATACACACACACACACACACTCATATATATATATATATATATATATATATATAGCCCTGGATATATAGCTAAAGTCAGCAAAATTTTAATGGCTTACAAGGGTTTGAATATGATACCTGCAGAGCATGAACTATAGTTTATCCATTTTCTCTTAAGTCCCTAGACTCAATAAAGTGATGGTTTGAAAAATCAATAATCACCTTGGAAAACAAGATAAATCGTTGAGGTTAAGAAAACTTTAGAAAATCCTAAGAGACAGAAGGCAAGCAGGGCCAGAAACAAATAAGGAAACCGTAGCTCAAATGTACATAAGAAAATATTGCTGCAAGATAGTACAGGAAAAGGAGATTTACCACTCTTGACAGATGGATACCAGTTACGAAGTAATTGATGTGTAATTTTTAGGGTGATTAATTGAGGCTTAATAGAAAGTAAATTTACACCCTTGGAACATCTCTCAAGGCACACTGATATGGTCTTGTGCCACTAGGCAATGGGAGGTGTATGTACCTTCCAATGTGAGCGGTGGATCCAGGTAAGCAGGGCAATGTACTTAATGACTGATGATTACAAATAAGAAATGAGAGCATTCACATCAAAAGATGAGCAGGTGAAATAACTTGCCAACCATCACGTTCTTTCTACCAATCTCTTTATAAAGACAAAATACCAAATGAACAGTCATACTTGTATACCTCTTTTTCATAATATCCTACAGGCAAGGAGATTCACTATTTGGTGAGATGGAATTTCAATGATAAAGATGAGCATACAACTCATAAATTGCCAAACATTTAAGGAAAATTCTACAACATGAAAAGTAAAGAAATGCAATGAATGTAAAAACTTCATAAGGAAATATGAGGAAACAGTAAAAAGTGAAGATATAGCACACCTTAACGTTGCATTAATTTCACAGTCTCAGAAAAATGTGAAAGGACATTGAGTTCATACAAAAGAATCAACTAGTGATCAAAAATTTGAATTATGAAAAAAAAATTTTGAATTATGACGGGACGCCTGGATGGCTCAGTGGTTGAACATCTGCCTTTGGTTCAGGTCATGATCCTGGAGTCCTAGGATGGAGTCCCATTTTGGGCTTCCTGCACAGAGCCTGCTTCTCTCTCTGCCTGTGTCTCTGCCTCTCTCTCTCTGTGTCTCTCATGAATAAATAAATAAAACCTTTTAAAAAGTTTGAATTATGAAAATTTAAAAGCAGAAAAAAAGAACTCAGAAGGATACATTAGAAATCTTTACAAAGAGGGAGACACAAAATGCAGCATAACAAGATAAGTAAAATAAAAATTATGGAAGAGAATGAAGGATTGATCTAGAAATTCCAAATGTATCTACCATATTCCAGGGGAAAATAAAGAGTTAAAGAGAGAACATATCCACCAAAATAATGGAAGAGATTTTCTCAAACTGATGAAAGACATGAATTATCCAAAAGAGGCTCTATAGTGCCAAGAATAATGAAACAGACACACACAGCACACCTATTAAACTTATTGTAATAAAATGTATAACTACCAAAGAGAGAGAGAAAATCCTAAAAGTTTCCAGGCAGACTAGGATAGGGGGAAAAAAATCTCTATAAATGAATGAGACTCAGTTCTTAGCTGCTATATACTGTTTCCCCCTAAAATCCACAAATTGAAGTCCTAATTGCAATGTGATGGCATTTGGAGGTTAGGCTTTTGGGAAGTAATTACATTTAAAGAAGTCATGATGATATTAGTGTCTTAAGAAGATGTCATGTAACTGCCTGACAATTAGGGTTTATTATTATTATTATTATTATTATTATTATTATTATTATTATGTAAGTGCCTGACATAAGCTTTTAAGTAGAGGCATACATTTCAAAGAAATCTTTCTCTCTCCACTATAGGCGTTGCCCCTTACACAACTAAATACAGAGCCAGGCTCTTCACACCCATGAAGTTGTCCTTTTAGAAAGCCTCCCTGACCTAAAAAACTGAACTTTGAGTGACCCTGCTTTCTCCTTCCTGTGCTCTAATTCCCACACTTATGTTTTAATTTCAACAATAGAGTGAACCCACCAAAGCTAGGCACCCCACTCTTGACCCCAATAAAGGCTGGAGTGTACTGATCCTGGAGTGTACTGATCCTGGAGTGTACTGATCCTGGAGTGTACTGTCTCCAACCACAACCTTGCTGTGTGCCCCCAGATGTGCCACATATCCTTCGAGATTTGTGAGTAATAAACTGTATTTTTTCAAAAAAAGCTGGTGGTTGTTGCTTAGCTGTGCCTTGCAATCATAATAAGAATCACAAGGGCTGGTCCAACTACAACATTGTCTCCAATGGAGGAAATGTCAGTGTTGGCTCAACACAAGTAGTACAGGCCCATGTGAGTACCCCCAAGAATTTCTAACCCAAAGTATCATCACCTACAGGCTGAGGCCAACCCAAAACTGAAGAGGAGAGACCATGTTACCAGTGATTTTTCACAGCTACCAACACGGGAGGTGAACAGGTGAGCCCTGATGCACTACCACGGCCAAATGCTCTGACCAGAGGCATTCCAAGGGGGCTGGACAAATTGAGAGCATAGCTCCTGGATGAGTTTGCCAACACTGCTGTCCAACCAGCTGGGATAAACTCATCACAAGAGAAGCCAGTAACTCAAGAGACAAGGGTTTGGAAGAGATAGGGGGAAATTTATTTCAGGTACTGGCAGCTGGGGGAGATGGCAGTCTGACCTCTCTGCCTACAAGATAGGAGCCTAAGGTTTGATAGGGAGAGGTTCAGGGATATATGCAAGGGAATAGGGGTGGAGCATGATCATGAGTAGGGGTGGGTATATGTTCATCTCTTGTTTATGGGCAGGGAAGGGGATGTGTAGGGTGGGGCTGTCCAGGCTTTCTGTTACTATCAGGGCTTTTCTGGCCTGGCAGTTGGAATGTCCAGTCATTGTCAATGCTTCAAGAAACTATGATAAGAAATAACTATTAGGTCTGTAGTTTAGCAAGAGGGCTTGCTGACAATTGGAGGACTATCTCTCTTTCTCACCATCATATGAGAAAGCATTAAGAAGGTGATCATCTACAAGCCAGGAAGAGGGCTCTCACCAGAACTCAACCATTAGGCACCCTCATCTTAGACATCTGAACTCCAGAACTGTGAGAAATAAATTTCTGTTGGCTACATTCTCCTGTCAATCATATTTTCTTAAGTCAGGTCCAAGCTGACCTGGACAAAACCTCACCTGCCATATCCTCAGTGCTAAGTCAATAGAGCAACAGATTTAAATTTTTGAACAAAAAATAGCTTTAACCCTATCTATAGGAACCATGAACTTGGTGATAGGAAATTGTTTCAGACATTAGAGGGTTCTGAAATGTAACCTACACAATTCTACCTAAAAATATGATTGGAAGTAGTGATTATGGTTGCACAACATCATGGGTGCAGTTAATGCCACTGAATCACAGAGTTAAAATGGCAGGTTTTACGTTACATATTTTCTACCACACACACATACACAAAATGTTATTAGATGATTAATTCTCACAAGACAAAATATGAACCCAAGAGGAAGAAAAGAAATGGAAGAAGCAATGGTGAACAATCAATTAAATACAATGGTCTCAGAAAATGTAGTGATAATGGCAAAAATTGAAAATTGAAGGAGATTTAATTACCATGATACAAAACCAAATCTGTTAAAGATATAACAAACTTCCTACCTGCTAAAACATAGTAAACACACTTTTTTTAAGCAGATGAAGGACACAAAAATGATTAAGTATTAAACCACTTTGAAGTTGATTTTTATTCTGGCCGTGTTCCATGGCTATACAGTACACCTAAAGATCAACAATTGTAAGTAGCCAAATATGTGTGTATGTGCTATACCAAATTCTAAACAATTTTAGTTTAAAGAAGAAATTCATTGGCAATTATGACTGTAAAAATAAAAAAATAAAATATTTTATGCAAGCAAATACAATCTGTAGAAAATTTATGGCCCCCTCCTATAAATTGACAAAATCGTCTCAAAATGGAAAACCTGAATAGACAAAAACTATAGGATACATTAAAACAGCAGTAAAAATTCTACCTCTTAAAAGTAAGCAGACACAGATGTTTCAAGAATAAGTGATATCAAGCTCTCAAGAACAAATAACTCCTACCTTATAAAAACTGTTTAGAACACAGAAAAAAGGTGGGAAACACTCCAAGTCATTTTGCAAGGCGTGTATAAAGACAACTTTAATGGCGTCTGGGGACTTCAACAGAGACCATGAAGCTGGGGAACAATAGTTGCCAGACTATTGCTGCAGAACATACTGAGATACTGTGAAAACTCATGGCAATTTTAGCTCATCAGTGTGGAAGCTCTCACATTGCAAGCAAGCAGATTGATCAGAAGTGTTCCATAGTTGGACTTCCTCTGGAGAGAGGTGACGGTAGACTGTGGATCCCCAGCCCCTTCCTGGCAATAAAGAGCTTCAGATAACCTTTGAGAAGCCTGACATGGGCAGCATGCACACTGCAGGATTTCAGGACATGGCAGCCTGCTTCTGAAGAAGGACTTGAGTTTTTCTCGAGAAAAAAAGAGCCAAGCTTGACCCAAGTTGAAATTAATCCCTTTCAAACATGCCATCAAAAGAACTGAGGAACCCATAAGTGGTAGAGGCTGGGCAGGAAGAACTGATGGAAAATGGGAGCTTGCAGGTCCTAAGAAGCCAGTCAGAAGAAGGCATCTTCTAAAAACAGATGACATCTGTGTGACATCCTGAATACTGCCCATCTCCAACAGCCAACAAAAGCACAACACAAGAGAAAAAGCCAGAACTCAGACCTCTATCACACAGGTGGTCCCCAAACCAGTTTATAATGAGCAAAAAAGTCAAAATCATACTTTTATTTTCCTCTAATCCTTGCTCCTTTCTAGGTCTGACTGAATGGGCCCCAAAGAGAGGCCAACTGGAGGAGGTAGAAATAGAGCACTAAGAGCAGGAGAAAATGGCCACCTTTTCCCTTCTCCCCTGCCTTGGTATCCAATAAAGGAGGGTAGCTTTTTTTTTTTTTTTTAGGATTTTATTTATTTATTCATGAGAGACACACACACAGAGATAGAGAGAGAGGCAGATACACAGGTAGCGGGAGAAGCAGGCTCCAGTCAGATAGCCTGATATGGGACTGGATCCTGGGACTCCAGGATCACACCCTGGGCGAAAGGCAGGGTCTAAACCGCTGAGCCACCCAGAGATCCCAAAGGTAGCTTTGATATGAGGCTGGACCAAGCAAACAATAGTATTATCTACTGCTAAATCATAGTAATTTGGAAAGTTAGGGGCTCTGCACAACCTTCACCCTTGAACCTTTTATTTATTTTTTAAAACCCCCTTCTTTTATCACTTCTTTTAAAGATTTTATTTATTTATTCATGAGACACACACACACACACACACACACACACACACAGAGGCAGAGACACAGGCAGAAGGAGAAGCAGGCTCCTTGCAGGGAGCCCGGTGCAGGACTCGATCTTGGATCCCGGGATGACGCCCTGAGCCGAAGACAGACACTCAACCGCTGAGCCACCCAGGTGTCCCCCTTAAACCTTTTATAATTCTACTCCCACTGAGTTAGCTCCTTCAACACATCAGTAACACTGCAAAATGTGGTAGCCACATGAATTTAGGATAGCACAGTAAAGGAAACAGTAAG
The DNA here is from genome assembly GCF_018345385.1 of Vulpes lagopus. Classification (NCBI taxonomy): domain Eukaryota; kingdom Metazoa; phylum Chordata; class Mammalia; order Carnivora; family Canidae; genus Vulpes; species Vulpes lagopus. The sequence goes on along the minus strand of NC_054829.1, from coordinate 15,464,206 downwards.
AATATCTCCTAAATAAAGTAATAATAGAGACTCTTAGGTGGCTCAGTGGTTGAGCGCCTGCCTTTGGCTCAGGTCATGATCCCGGTTTCCTGGGATTGAGTCCCACATGGGGCTCCCCACAGGGAGCCTGCTTCTCCCTCTGCCTATGTCTCTGCCTCTCTCTTTATGTGTCTCATGAATAAATAAATAAAATCTTTAAAAGTAAATAAATAATAAATCAAGTAGTAAAAGAGCAGCTCACAGTAGCACAAAGATGTATCCCCAGTAATAAAAAAGATACTAAAATATCAAGGTGCATATATATACATGTATACTACATATATGCATTCTATATATATATATAAGAATATTCTTATACATATAAGAATATAATTATTTATATTAATAAATCAAAGGGGAAAATATGATCCAAGTGCTTGCCCAATAAGTTTTAGCTAAAGCTAAATAGTCATGATAGAACTAAATCCAAAAAAAATCATAGAAACTATGAAGTCAGAGAGCATTCTTCATAGAAAACATCTTGCACATTATTATTACATAACATTTATTTTATAATTATTACCTAAAATTATTTTATCAATACAAGAAATAAGAGATAAGTGAATTTACCACAGTAACCATTCAGAATATTACTGGAGTCCCCGGCCAGTTGAATCAGATAAGGTGGTGTAATTGTCTACCTAAGAAATCCCAGCAAATCACAACAACAAGGAATCAGCAAGGGGCTAGATGAAAATTAGATCATAGAAATCAAAGCTATTTCTTAAATGAACCTAGCAATCACAAAAAGTAACAGAAAAAAAAATCTCCTTTACCACGTAACAAGACTATAAAATACCTACGAGTTAGTACAAACACAATAAAAAAGGACACAGCTTTTTACAACTTAACTAAAGGAAATTTTTTGAAATACTTCAGTATTAGTCGAGTAAGGCTGTGGTCTTGAAGGAGAAGATGGATAACGGTAATTACATTGTTCTCATTAATCAATTCCCAAATATTATTCATAGACTTGACAAAATAATTCTAAAATGCTTATGAGGTTGTCACTGTTTTTACTTGCCAAATGATTATGAAATTATGAGAGAATCAAAGGAAGATAAAGAGAGAGAGATCACCTTACCACATCCCAGAATATGTTATATACATTCTATCACTGTGGTATTGTACAGAAATGGACAAGGAGATTAATTGACCAGGACACACGGTACGGAAATAGACCTATATGTATAGGAATTTGTACAGTGGGTAAAGGGTGTTTCACACTGGGGAGGAAACAGTAGGTTATTCGATAAATATTGCCAGAAAAGTTTGATATTCATACATAATCAATAAAGTTCTATACCTACTCTCCTTTACTCAAATTCCAGATAGAATAAAAACATAAACATAAGTAGCAAAACTACAAATATATTTTTAAATATGACAATATATGTTTATGACACTTAGGGAAAAGGTCTTTATATATAAAACACATAAAACAAACATCATAAATTAAAGGAGTCATAAATTCACCACACAAAACATTTTAAACTTCCATAAGACAAAAGATGAGTTAGCAAGAGTAAAGGTAATCAGTGTACTAAGAAAACACATAAATAATACAAATGACTCTAAATGATATTCCCCGAAATAAAAAAAGGCATCCCCAAATCAAAGAAAAAAAAAATACGTGAGGCAATAGAAAGACGAATAATTCTTATGAACAGGCAATTTATCAAAAAGGATGTAAACATGGCTAAGAACTTAAGAAAAACAGTCTGTAGTATCTAGATAAATGCAAATCAAAAACAGCAAAATATCGAATTTCAAGTTGGAAAGTTTAGGTAGGCCTGCATGCTTACCTTCTGCCAAACTTGACGTGGGTGGGGGAGATTTGGCAAAATCTTTTAAAGTAAATCATATGTTAAAAATGCTCACGGACTAAAAGCAGCCGTTCAAAAATGAATGTGTACACAAGACACAAAACATATATAAGAACCTAAACTGCATCATAGTTTGTAATAGTGAAAGTCGAAAATAAAAAGGTCTAAATACCCATGATTGTGAAATCGTTTAATTAACTATAGTACATCTGGATGACCATATTCTATACGACACTTTTAAAGAATAAGAGAGACCAACTGGTATTAGTTATATAGTAAAGAGAAGATTTAATACACATAATAGAAACTGAATAAAAAGTTACCCAATGATACTATTTTTTAAAGGTATTTACATATATATATATATATATATGAAAACGCATAGAAAAAAATCCTCTGAAGGGAGATACACCTAACTGATGACAAGTGATGATAAATTTCCTTTAGGAGAGGACTGGGGCAATGATGGTTGTGGTGGTGGTACCTGTTATACTTTAATTATATTATATTTTATTTTGGTATAACGATCAATCTGTCACATGATAATCATAGTGAATCAAAGAGGAAAGACTATTTGATCACCTTGAGTGAGCACAGAATTTTTTTCCGTATCCCATCCCTCTACTCGGTCCCTATAACACCTACCACATACATGTGCATTGCATTGGTAAATCAACTGACATCCCCATGCAGGAGAAAAAAACCAATATTTATGCTTTTCCATGTTTGTTGATGAGCACACGTGGGGATACTGTTCACATTTTTCAGAGAGGTGGTCACGTGTGCAAGTTTTGTGGCACTTGGCGATAAATGACTCAGCTAACATACTACATTTTTCTCTCCTTCAGTGATGCTGATATACTCTATCATCTATCGATCGATTGATTACAGCATTTCCAACTATTTACAATTTTACCTAAAAAATAAAACTTGTTTACGACTGAAGGAAAGAACATTTAAGCAGTAGTGTGAAAATAAACCATCATTACCCTGCCCCACCCTCACCCCCCAAGGTCAGGACACTCCTGTCCCTCACCACTCCACTTCCCCCTTGAGTCTCAGCCAAGAAATAGCAGTTGGTTCCCGAGGCTGGAACCAGCTGCAGCAGGCCCATGATGTACAGCATGTACTTCTGAACACCAGAAAATGGGGTGCCACTAGAACTTAAATTTGTGGCATTGTAAGTGCTGCAGGGGCAGAATTGACATTTTGCCCTTTAAGTCCTGATTTTGAGTAATATCCATAGAGGTAGAGTATTCCACACTTGTTATTTCCAAGGGTCCATCCTTTCGATGTCTAGTAGTTTGGGGCTGGTAATGATTCTAGGGTTTAGAACGGCATTGAAATGCACCGTGAAAACTAGAAAGTTTACAATAGAGTCAAATGCAAACCTATCCCCACCATGCACAGGATTTCGGTAATTATCCTGTAAATTGGATTGCATATTAATGCTAATCTAATGTAAAGGTGTGTAAAAATGAAGATATATCTTACCCATCCAGTGAAAGATAAGATCTAGAAATTACTCTGTGAAATGGTATGGTATGTGAAGAACTCCAAGCTTGATTTCTGGGGCGGGGGACGGTGGGGGGAGATGAGAAGGGATTGATGGAGGGGTAGGTAGAACCAGATCAAGGGAAGTCTTGTCTGCCGGGTTACAAGTCTTGAGTTTTGTATGAAGATGATCAGTCTTCCTGAAGGAAGGCCAGTAAGTCCATAAAGGCTTTCCCAGCAGTATCTAACAAGACAGTTCTACAGGAATCCATTTTGAGATGCTCAAATTCTAGGTCCTTAATTTCCACATGGTCTCTTCCTGAAGCTGCCTGAGAGATTTAGATCATGATCCCATCAGCCCTACCTTCATTTCAGCAAAGAAAGGCATAGTCTTAACTTTAGGTGCAGAACAAAGAGATAACATATGTTGGTTTTGCAGAAACTCTTTTAATGATTCATGAGTATGATTTAAACTTACTGTTCTTCCTACTTTATCTTGTATGTTCTGAAATCAAAAGGTGTATGCATTAGGGGTAACTGAACCTGATTCCCTTAAGCCTATTTGAATTTTTGTCTATGACCAATTTTTCAAGATACATTAAATAAAATCCAAGCATAAAAAATGTACATGATTCCTTAAGATTGGTTGTGTCATATTCAATAGGTGTTTAAAATTAAAATTAAAAAAGTATGAATTATTTATTCCAATTACAGTAAATCCTTATTTCGTCTTCCAAAATATTTAGTATCCTTATCTCCCATTAACCAAAAATAAACTTCTAAAATGGTGATGAAATATTAGTAATTGGAAACAGCTCTTTGAGGGAGAACGAAAGCAAAATATTTTGAAGACTGCTGCTATGGACTTCACTAAAAAATCATTAAGGCAGGAAAAGGGTACTGAGGTGAATGTGGTAAATACAGTTAACCTTGGGGAATGTGGGGTGATAGAGGAATATATATTCTGATATACCAAGAATTTCAAAGTACCACAAAATTTAAAAGCAACTCAAATTGCTGTGTCTGCACCCCCTCCAGGTGCACACTTTTCCATTAGTTGATTAAGCACTTGCACTTCCACTCAGTACATAAATAAAATCTTAAAAATAAAAAAAATAAAAAAAGGAGAGAGAGAGGTGCCTGGATGGCTCAGGCAGTTAAGCATCTGCCTTCAGCTCAGGTCTTGATCTCAGGGTCCTGGGATCAAGCCCAGAATCCAGTTCCTTGCTCAGTGAGGAATCAGCTTCTCCCTCTCTCTTTTCCCCAACCTTCTGCTCCTGCTCTCTTTCTCTTTCAAATTAATTAATTAATTAATTAACCAATTAATTTTTTAAGGCTATTTCTCAAGGTTCTAGGGCAAGGCAGGCAGTATGAACACAGCAAATCTGTATCTTCTGCAAGAAGATCATGTAAATCGAAGTCCAATGTTCTTAATTATTCTTTTTCAATTGAAGTATATCAACTTTGGAAGGTTTGTGGAAAATGAATTTTTTATCCAATGCTTTTATAAGAAAGGCTATCCATTTTCTAGAAAATTGGTACATTATTTTCAGGGTGAAAACAAGCAAACAAGCAAGCAAAATTCCTGATCAAAAGTAGGGTAAAAACCACTGTCAGAGGCTCTTCGTCGCTTCGTAAAGAGAATGTCCCTTTCCTTCACTCTCTTGTCTGATTTCCTTCTTTTTTTCCTCTTGCCTCTCCTTCCCCTCCTTCTTGTCATTGTCTCCTCCTCCTCCTCCTTCTCTTCCTCCTCCTCCTCCTCCTCCTCCTCCTTCTTCTTCTTCTTCTTCTTCTTCTTCTTCTTCTTCTTCTTCTTCTTCTTCTTCTTCTTCTTCTTCTTCTTCTTCTTCTTCTTCTTCCTTCTTCTTCTTCTTCTTCTCTCTCTCTCTCTTTCTCTCTCTCTTTCCCCTATAGTTGTGTCTGAAAACAACCACCAATTCTGGTTCTCTATAATTTCACATTCTGAGAATTTTGCCTAGTTAACCCCAGAACTTGACCTTTATTGCTCACTTACTTCTACCCACAGACCATTTCATAATTTCCCTTCAGCTCTTCTTTCCCGCTATCTTTTAACTCAGTCAAAGAACTCTATGGGCATAACATCACATGATGGAAATCAAAACTACCCCTCAAGCAATAATGACTGCCTGAAGGAAGAGCTCTGGTGGCTCAGACCACACATACCAGTTTGAGCTAAACCCCTGAATAGGATGTCTATGCAGATGGACCATGGAGTGACCTCTAGAATGACTGAAAATTACCTTTACCTCATTATAATATTAAAATTGCTGCTCGAAGAAGAAGACAAGCCTCATATATGCAGTCATATGTTTCCTTAAGGCACATGCATGATCCCAGGCTCGCCTCTACATATGAAGATAAGACTTCCCTATTTAAATATTCATCCTAATTCTAAATAAAAGGAGTCCATTTACTCTTGCTTGGGGAGTCATGACTTTGGAAGTTCTTCCCCATGATCTCCTTATTTGCTGCAAATGAAATTTCTTTTGTGCAGCAACTTACCTCCCACCATTTCTACTTGTGACTCACCAGTGGACTTTCATTGGTTCGGGTACAATTCCCCTGTTGCACACTTGCAATATATGTGGGTCATGTCTAGGAATTTCATGCCCATATTGCCAAAAATGAGGTCTCTGGTAGCAAGTTTTGGGGCACCAAACAGGGAGGGCACAGCTATCTTTCAATAGCAGCTTGTCACTAGACACTGAGATGCTTCCTCCTGGATTTCCCCCCACAACCTGTAGTGAGCTCTTTAAAGAATTTTTGAAAGACGCAATGCCTGTAAGGTTTTCATAGAATAATTAAAAAAAAAAAAAAGCCAATTTTGAACGACAGCTGTCTGAGCAAACAATTTTATAAAATGTTGTTTTAAAGCTAAAATTGGGAAGATCTTTTGTGACAAATATCCTCTGGCATAAAAATTGAATGGACTTTTTTTTTTTTAAACTGGAAACAGTTGCAAAATTGTCTGTAGGTGATTGAAAGAAGAATGGAAATATTAGCAATTCTTGTTTTTAACAAGTAAACCCATGCATGATGAGGCATGACTGATTTAGAAAATCAATGCTGAGTAAGAAAGTTTGGTGTCTATATTTTTAGTTTTGGTTTCAGTTGCTAGGAACATTTCTACTTCCTCAAAGCATTTTTATAGTTTATCAGATTCCTTCCTTTTTCATTCCCTCTCTTTCTCTCTTGGGAAATGTATAATTATATAAAGTCACCGGTTGTCTTCTGCTGCCACATTTTATATTTATAAACATAAATTTTTGATTGAAATTCAAAATTTTGTCAAAATGCAGCCAGCATGAACAACCCAATACAGGAGATCAAAATTGGCATTTTTTGCTTTGAGAAAAATCAGCTTAAATCAAGTCAAAGACTGATGGCCTGGCTAACTTACCTGTCATTTCTTTTGTATCATGTTGTGTACATAAAATATGACTTTCTAGACTGAACAGAAAATTTAAAATAAAATTTCACTGTCACTTATTGTCAATTAAAAGTAAATTTCTTATTGAAGGTAAGAATGAGAAAAAGCATAGAGCTTAGACAAATCCACAAAAAAAGCTTTCCTAGCATGCTTAAATATTTGATTAATAAATGTACCCATGCTGCATTTGGGGTGTCAAAGAGAAAAAAAAATGAATCTATATAGCAGCACGTGAGCACCAAATATAGACTCTAATAAAATCATGCTTTTGGGTGTTTAGGAAAAGACCCTGAAATATAATAAATGACATAGTGGGCAAATTATTGCTCTTTGTAATAGTACTGCAGGGAACAAAATCAGCCACTAAAATACTCTCTCATTCCAGCAGTGTGGTATCATCAAATAGTTAACTGCAACGTTAATGCAAAATGTCAGTGTAAATTGTCAAGGTTGTAAGGTAGTATATTAATGCTACATAAAAAGCTTGCATTATGTAGCACACAATACTGCACTGTCAATTCAAAAGCTTATTCTAAAGGAAGATAATTCTGAATTATATTTCTGTCTCTATTCTGTGACAGCCTAAACTGAATATGTTCTTTGCTTTTCATTCTAAAAATGAAACTTATGTCAGTTCATCCGAGGGGGAAAGAATGGAAATGGAAAGCATCACAGGGAATTTAGGACTATATTATAGCCTAAATTAAATATCCATTTTGCCTCTAATGTGAGCCATGGTTTCCTAGCTGCACAGAAGTGGAATTCAGCTAAAGCAGAAGCTAATTTCCCTTCTCTGTTTCTGGAACGCCAAAGGCAGAACATTCAACACCATATCAGGCAATATTCCCATAAAGCTAATAGATTTAGCAGAATTGAAAAGTAATGTGACCCCTGGAATTGAAAAACTTGCTGGCAAGGTAGAAATATCATAACCCTGGGATTTCCTAGTGTTGGTTCTACAGCCAAACTCATAGGAGTTTGGAGTTGCAAAGGACCACCTGGTGAGACATGGGCTTTTTAGAGTAAGAATCCAAGACCCATAAACTTTATCACTTGGTTGGGTTCACAGAGTGGTCTGTGGGATGACAGATAACCGGGCCAGGGAAGCCATTGAGGAGTGGTGACCATTGGAGATTACAGGGTAAATGGAGAAGAAATGTATCTGATAATTTTCATGTGTGCTTACAGGATTCCTCTCTTTTTCCATCCCTCTCTTTCTGTCTTAGGAAATATGTAATTAATTACAATACTGCTGTTGATCTGCTGCTCTTTTTTGTGTTCATAGTTGTACATTTTTGTTTAAAATTTAAACATTTGTTGAATTACAAAGTCACCATGAATCTCTAATACATGAGATCAAAGTTGACATTTTTGCTTTGAGAAAATCATTATCTTAAACCAAGGAGACTATTTCAGGAAGGTCACAAGTGGAGTCACAGGGAAGATGGGACAGATCTACATGAGTCTACCAGTCACGCTATTGGGAAAAGTGAGGTCAACCACATTTGATGACTACAGGCTATGAAGAGCAAGTATAGAAAGATGCCCAATTTCCAGCTTTCCAAATTAGGAAATGAATTTAATAATTCCTATGTAATGGATTGATTATGAATGTGCATATCTATATATTATTCTTTTTTCTTTAAGATTATATTTATTTATTCATGAGAGACATACAGAGAGAAAGAGAGAGACAGAGACACAGGCAGAGGGAGAAGCAGGCTCCATGCAGGGAGCCTGATGTGACTCCATCCCAACTCTCCAGGATCATGCCCTCGGCTGAAGGCAGCACTAAACCACTGAGCCACCGGGGCTGCCCTATATATTATTCTTACTACAATATTCATATTTGACTATGAAGACTAACAGACTCTAGCTTTATGTGTCTGGGTGTGTCAGCATATGTAGGAGAAACAGAAGGAGATTATTAACTATTAGCAAATAGTTGTAAACCCATTAGAGAAGATTATAACCCAAATGAAAAATACAGTCTAAGTCAACACTTTAGCTGAGAAACTTCTGGTAGTCTGAAGGAAAATCTCCTCTTAGACTTCTCCTTTTTAAAATAAGACTAGAAAATGTTATTTTCCTCAGTAGTTTAGATAGGCAACATTCAATTGTAATGAAAGGTTTCCCTTGGTCTGACCCAATAGTTTAGTGAGCTCCAAGTTAGTGCACTTTTAATCATACAAGTTAGATTATTTGGTAATTTGAGTACATAACTGCATTGTAATTATAGAAAACATATTGTGTTTTACAAGCAAACATTTCAGATTTTGATGGTCAACATCAGGGGTGCTTGATTTAAAGAGATAGATTATCTAAATTTGCTTCCCTAATAACAACTGTTAGATGACAAATTGTTTTGATTGAAAAGCCTTTTTGCTATTCATACAGGAATTATAATTTTTGGCTATGCCTGTGACATCTCTTATGAAAAACATATGACTTTAGAGTAGCTAATTATCATGATGTTCCTGTGGATAAATATAATTATAAGCACATATATATTCTAATCATTTATAGAAGAAATGGATATTAGTAATAAAGTAATTATAAGTGCTACAAGAAAATATTAGCATAATAATTAGAACAGGGAAATTAGACACCATTCAAATTATTAATGATCATTCTCTGATTTGTTTTATTTATGTTTCAAATACATTACCAACTGTGCCTTAATCACTTTAAATGCAGATAGTTTGATGTTGGAACACAAACACACACACACACACACACCTATGTATACATATATAAATGTGCAAATGAACCCAAAATATATTTTTATCTAAATATAGAAACAAAAGATTACACAACTTGAATTATGATTTATGCTTTGCTTGCATACTGTCACAGATGCTATTTTAAGGAATTTGGTACCATGAGTTTTTGCCTTAAAATGAGTAAAATTAAAGTGGAGAATTTTGTTGGTTATAGTCATAGGGGTAGAAAATTTTTGTTCTCTTCCCTTCTAGGTTTTCTAGCTGGCCTAATAACTAAAGTGGCATAAGAGTAACAGAAGAAAAACAAATTTAATTTGTGCGTATGGAAATCCATGGAAATATAAGGACTCAAGTGACCAAAGCCTGGTGCTTTGATACCTTTTAAACAAAGGAACATTAGATCTATGAAAAATTGAAAGAAGTGTGGGCTTGAGGAAGTAAATTCGTAAAGAAGTAACAAGTATTTTTTTTTTATATGAACTCACCAGCCTTGGTTGATAAGGATATCTCCTTCCCACCTGGTAACCGGAGGGTAGCTTCTTTCACGTGGGAGATTCATTTCCTGCTTTCAGGGGGACAAAGGATGGTGAGAGAGTCCTTCATAGCCTGTTTCTTATGTAATTTTAATTCAAAATGATCAGTATGCCAAAGTGGCATATTTTGGGGGGCCTGTCCTGAGCCCCATCGCAGTGTAACTTACAAAGGTCAGAAGGGATGAAGTTTACTATCCTCTTTTGTAGAAAACTGGCAAGACCATTAAACAAAAAAATTAAAACATTTTTCAAAAAGCTGCATTTACATGGTAAAGCCATCCAAAGACTGTGTTTAATTTATGCTTCATTAGGTATGTGGGTTTATATGGCTATCTATTACATTACTGAGACCAGGTCTAATAGCAGCTGCCATTTACAGTACCTGGGAGATACCAAGCAGTTTATTAAAGTGCTGATTTTCACTAATAGGAAATCTGATCACTAGCTCTTTTTCTAGTGTTATTAGGAAAGCAAAAATGCATTTTCTCCAGATTAGATTTAGGGGTAATTTATCTTTGTAGTAAATGTAGATTTATCCTTATTGTTTTAAGAAACCAAAAAAAAGTAGGCTTTAATAAAGTTGTTCAATAAAAGGAATCTACAGAAAGTACAGAGAGGGACATGCACACAACCAGGGGTCTTTTCCCAGGAGAATAAATTAGAATCATGGACCCACCCCCTTCCACACCTTCATATCTCTTATTTATTTGTCTTTGCCATTGCTTATAAGCAAAAACATTGAAATGGGAAAATTCAGGTGTGCTAGATTCCTACTAAGTTTCTTCAGTATGGTTTGTTTTATTATTATCAAGCACAACACGACTCAAGGGAAATCAAACTTTATTTCTCTTGGCTAATGGAAATAAGTAGTGGCTGAACAAAACAAACCTGTAGAACCTTCTTTTGAAATACTTTTGGAATCACTCAAGCACTCTGAGATACTAAATACTTCCAATTAAGCCATTATATTCCAGAATATCAGACCACACCATAAATCACTGTTATTGTAACCAGGCCCCAAGGATGCAAGAGTACCTGCTTCAGGGGTCCCAACAGACCAGGTTTGGCCATTTGCCACTGGCAAAATCCAAAGGCAGCCAAATGAGTGGTGGTGAAACAAGAAAGAAATTTATTTCGGCGAGGCCAACAACTAGGAAGATTGTGGACTAACATCTCAAAGTCCTGGAAATACCCATAGGTTAAAATAACAAAACTGTGGGACAAAGGTCAGTGGGTACTTGCACATGAACAGCAAAGGCCAGGTTGACCACTGTCATGAGGTCAATAACCAAGATCTTCCTGTCCTCATGGAAGTTTCTATTGCTGGAAGGGGTAGTTTTGGTTCCCATGATGGGATACTTTGCACACCAGGTCTTTTGCTTGAGTTAAGAGAAGAAGCTGAAAGGAAGAGCTTAATCAGTGAGTACTGACTGAAGTCAAAATAGAGGTTAAGTCCTTTTTGATGATCTAAATTGGAATATTATATTCCTTCAAATGAATCTCCATTATGTGGGATATTATTTATTAACCATCAACATCTATCAGCTCTAATACTAATAAAATAATAATGGTGTTAATAGCTATCATTTATTGCATGCATTTTATATGCAAAGTGTTGTATCAAGGACTTTACCTGAGTTCCTTGTCTTACACAGATGGCAACTCTCTGGCCATAGCCAACTCCAATTTCATACTTTTGCTGATTTCTCAATCTGCCATTCCTTAAACTTTTTAACTATTTCATTTTCCCATCCTGCAAGGATTCAAAAATCAAAGATCTCTCTTTTTTTTTTCTTTTTCTTTTTTTTGGGGGGGGGGTGGATTTCCCTAAAACATGACTTACAAAGACAACTACTTGCAATCTTGCAATCTACTTATCATCCCATTTTGAGGATAGTAATGGAGTTATGTTGGGTACACTACAGCAACATGTGTCCATGTAATTTAAAATATTTCAGCTTTTAAAATCCTCATCCAATCCTGCTTAAGCATGTTTTACCATTCCCTCCTGGCTGCTCCTTTCCTGGCTGCTTTGCCTCTTGCATTTTGTTGTCCCTGGTCTTCCCATTTCTGCCTCAAGTCATATCTTTGGTCTTGATGTGTGCTCAGAAACTCAGAAGTCCTTGGAATTTTTGTGCAGCATGATTCAGCTCTCTGTCTACAATATATACATGTGTCCTGATGAACTGCTTCATTTTAAATTAGCCTAAAAAATAACCCATAGCCTCCACTGGCACACTTAGAAAAATAAATGTATTTAATTCTGATTCTAGCGTTTCATGATAAGATGGGGTTGATCAGTATCCATTGTAAAATAAATCCATTTCTCCCTATCTAACCTAACTCAGTTGGTCCCTGTGGGTTGCAACTCAATCAGCAGGAAATATGGCTCCAAGAGAGGTTAGCTGTTCCAGGATCACACATCTTCCAGAGTGGGCTTTCTGAATAGCCCCTCTCTGCATGCATCTGAGATGGTGGGATAGACTTGGGCAGCGTTTCTAAGGATTTGGAAAGTCTCTTTCTTCCCCTGTTAGGAGCTCTGAGATCATTTAACTGCCAGGTCTGTACCTAGAGGTCAAACTGTTGTGAACTATGTACTTACCTAGCTTAGGGAGTCGCTCAGGACTTCAGACCACAGGCTCTGTGTCTGTGAAGCTACAGAGTCCTAAGGGGAGAAAACTTTTCGCACTCATACAGTGGCCATCGTAGCTTATCTGTGGCCCTGAATGGTTTACCTATATATGTGCTTTCTGGTAGAGTGTGTAACTTCTTTCTTGTGTTTACTTGTAATTGAGGGATGCCATTGGAAATATACTCCTTTGAGTTTCCCATAGTTTCAAACATCTTCTATATAGTAGACACTGTAGATGATTAAATTAAATATAACATCAAAAAGGGTGAACCTCTTACCTCATAACTCTCTTCTCGCACCTCCTGCATCCACATATTTTTGGAAGTTCCTGGTGAGTGTCTGCAAATGCTCATCAGCAAGCCTACTAGATGCTGCAGTTGTTGGGCTGAAAGCTACTGTTTGGGAAATCCTTCTTTTCCCTGAAGTACATGACATACTGTTTTGCTGTATTCTTATTCCTGGGTGATTAGCAAGTTTTTACATTCATGTCCCAAGATCACACATCAGCATCTTCTCACACTAAATTTTCTCATTAAATGATGTGCCTTATTAAATTAAATTCTGAGTTACAATCTGGAGACATGCTCAGATGATAAAACCATACTTGGAAAATAGGGTACTCTCTAAAAATTCTCTCAAGAGTTCCTGAGAGATGAAATAAATGTTTCCCTTGACAATCTCCTGCTGCGAGCACAGTGGTACACAATTAAATATGTGATACGTACCAATTAATAGAATGGAAAGAGTATATGTTACACTTCTGATATAATTGCCAATTTTTTTTTTTTTTTACTTTAATGAATCATTAAATTTTACCTCCAAATTTGTCTGAAAAATTCAGGATAAAGAAACCTAAGTGTCTTAGGTATTTATTCACTTTTATTTTATCTGATCTTATTCTTAAACAACTGAATAATACATGTACAACACATATTTTTATAAGAAAGAGATCTTCACTCTTAATAGAGCTCAGCATCCTACCGCTTGTTTCCCACTTCATGTCATAATCTTCTGTGACATCACAATTAATTCCTGTGGAGATGATTATGGTGACACAGAGAGGATTATGATTTCAATAAAGTGATAAACGGCAGGGACAGAATAAGGCCTTATTTAACCTCTCAAGGATTACTAGCTTCATATCAGCCAAAGCTGAAGCCAAAAAAAAAAAAAAAAGAAAAAAGTTCCTACAGAATACTATAAAATAGTATAAAACCATAGATTTGTTTCTCTTGTGAAAGGCAATTAACTCTTTAAACAGTTTTCGGTTGATTGCATCAGCTTAATTACTTACTTAAACAGCAAATGTTTTGTCAGCTCAATCACATATTTTACTAGCATTGCTTTAAATTAAGATTCCAAATGTACCTTATGATTGAGATTTATCAGCATCATTATTGTGGATATTGGCTACCTGTGAATGTTTAGCGTTGCAAATACCTCTGACTTTAGGACTTTAGAACAGCGATAAAATAAATTTGGCCTTCTAGAATGCATTCCTTTCCACTAAAGTTATCAAGAATTAGGTGATAAAGCAAGAGATTTCTTTTTGTTTACATGAGCTCTAAAAACTTTTGAATGAGAATCTCCCAGTGCCTATAATTCCATGGAATGATGTTCAAAACATTATGTGCAAAAGATCAGCATCAATACTTCCACTTAAATATTCTTTATATTCCTTGATCCACAAATATCTTCTAATTTTGTTATCCACTTACATGTATAGAAAGTGAGTACTATATATGGGGTGTGACTCACATTCTTATGTTAAAAATGGCTGAAATAGGAAAAGCAGAGATAAGGACCAAGGTTGACTATGAAACAAACATTGTTCCCACCTGACTTTATCACCTCATGAGTGTTTGCCAATAAGGATATTTGGGTAGCTACAATTTTCCAGAATATTTATTTGTCTAGACTTTTCATAGAAGGCCCAACTAAATATAAAAGGGGACAAAATTCACTAGCTCCATCCACCAGAAATTTAAATAAAAATCCTTTTAAGCTCAGTGGAGGTAGGTTTTTTGTTTGTTTGTTTGTTTTGTTTTCAATTTCTCCAGGCAAAAATAAATGTTATATAATAGTTTTACAACCTGTACTCAAGCTTGAAGGATTCAAAATTTTCCACTTTGTCTCTGAGAAACTCTGAGTTAATACTCCTAGAAAGCTCAAATGCTATAATCAATAAATGGTTAACTCTTTTCACAATTTTGGCATTGTTCTTGAGACAGAAAATAAAAACAAAATGAAAAGTTTATAAACAACTTAAAGAACCTGTAAAATGGCATTTTGTGAGGCTATCTTTTTAAGTAGGAAGAACTTTCTTCATAATTACCCAAACACAATTTTCACTCTGAAAGCTTTTTAGCTTTGAAAATTTCCTAAATTATAATTAATTGATTTAAATCTTGCCTTGATGAAAGAATCCAAGCAGATAAGATTAATTTCTTAGTCTCTAACTATCTAACTTACCCAAGAGGCTATTCCAAAATGCTCAGCACTCAGACCCCCATCGATTATAATTTATATAAATGATCTGTTTCTCTGCAAAAGTACTGAGAAAGTACAATAGATACACAAATCAGTGGGCTGGTGGGAACATACAGAGCAGACTCTCTCCACGTGGGCTATTATGAAAGCTGATTTAATTATTTCTTTTCAAAGTTTAATATGCAAAAAGTTAACTTCTAGAAATATTCAGACCATTGCCAGATGGCTATGAAAATTGTTTTTCATTAAATTGGACTGTTCAAATTTTCCAGGCCCATGAATCCAAAGACAGTTTAATCATAGTCAAGAGGGAATTGTAACTCTGGAAAACTAAGCAGAACCCTCCAGCCAGGGCTATAATGATAATTATAATGAAATAAGACCACATGATTGGGAATCGGCCTACGAGAAGGTAATTCTAGCCATCCAGAGTCTGACATGAGAGGTTTATCAAAGGCAAAGCTTGACAAAAATTCCTAGAGAGTCTACTGCAGAACCAGGAAGAAGAACGGACTCTCTTTAGTAGAGAAGTACATGGTGCCATCTTTGAGTTGTACACACCACTGAGTTGGGATGATGGCTTCTCATTTAATATTCATTTACCCAATCAAAGGAACATTTATCAATACGTCATTCATTACACAAAGTTTACATACAGAGTAGTGTGACTGATGTTGAAAACAATCTGCTCAATGAGGACGTTTTCACTTGCATCTTCATAAAAAGGTTTCTGGGATGTTCCCCAAATATCAAATGATTGTGAAAATCCCTCTTTGCAAAGCATCTTCACAATCAGTTCCTAAACAATATAATATTATTGTTACTTCAGATGTGGACATCTCAGAAGCATTATGACTAAAGCCTGTGAGTGGTTGAGCTAGCTGAGCATTTATGATTAACATGTGAAATGGAACTATTCCAGGCTATGCAACACTTGCACAGTAGCGTGTTACAAATGCAAACCCCTACAATGGCCCCATACCACGATGAAAGTGTGAGATCCTCCAATGTCCTGCTACAATGGGGATATTTAATGGTGTTGCTTGGGGTTTATCATGGCATTCATATTTTTATAAAAATTATTTTATTTTCACAGAAAGATGTATGAACAAGTACTGAATCTTCCCACCAAGAAAAGATCTACACAAATCTGATGCCTTCCCTGAATTTGCAAATATTAATCCTGCAGATGGGCTAGAGTTGCTAACTTTTTTTCAGTTATAAATAGAGTTAAGATAGAGTCTGTTTGATAACTGCCTAGATAATGTTGGAGTTTTGCAGACGTTGGAGAGATACACAGCTTTCCACACACAATTAAGAGTGGGTTCTTGCAGCCAGTACCTTGAGTCAATGCAGAGACAGACAGGGTACCAGAGCAAGAAGGGTACATCTTATCTCGGGAATATTATGAGATGTAGAGAGGCACTTCAGATCGCCACCGAAGTGTTCTCTTTGTTCTGCTGGTTAAAAGTCATACCTGACCTTTGTAAAATAGAATTCAAGACTTAACAGAAACTACTATCCTTCCACATTCCTATATATCGATATATAACCTTAATTCTCATTTAAACATGTGATTCAGTCATTCTCAACACATGACTGTGTCAAAGTCATAAACATCTTCAATCATTATCATGAATATGCCGCAAACAGGAGTAGCCCACTGTGAGCTCAAGTTGAGTTTTGAACAGCCTGGTGAACGTCTGTGTATAAATGTCTGGCTGAAGGAGACCTATTTCAACTAGCAGCTAGACATTAATGTACATAAGCTTGAATTCAAAGGAAAACTCCAGCAAAGGGATTAACTAGAGCTGATGACAATGTGTTGACTCCATGCATATGTTTCCATTTGTTCTCTTCTGAAAGAGATTGAAATATACACTTCATTTTCCAATGTAAATACACTCAATTATTAAATATCCCATTAGAATTGGTCAGGAAAAAAAAGAAAGAGAAGAATGTTCATAATGGTGATTTTTGTACTTGGAATTAAATGAAGACTTGCTTTAAACAAAAATGCTTTCACCCTTTTCCAAATTTCATTAGGTAAAGGATAGGAATGGGTCAACTTGCAAATAAAATAAGACTTTCTAAAAATATTTTTGCATATATAATGAATGAGTAAACAGTTGGATTCATACAAGTTATACTATCCTTAGGGTGCTTTTCTACTCCCTTAAGAAGACTTCACAGCTCCATGTTCTATACCTGAAGAATATTTTTCTTCTACAAAAATAACAATGAAGAAAGCTAAGATTTATTGAACATTTCCTAATGCCAGCTTAATTGCCCTACAGATATTATTTCATTTAATTCTGACAACCACATAGTGAGGTTGATGCTCTTGTTTTTACCATTTATTCAAAGAAGGGAAGCTTTATAAGAGATTAAGTGGCTTGCCCAAGGACCCTGGAATTAAAATCAGAGCTTTTCAGTTCTACCTGCTACTCCTTTAAACTTTGCAGCAATAATCAACTTACATTTTAGCTAGCTTCTTTCCTGTTTCTTGAGTAAGATTAGACAGCCAACTCTCAGAGGGGAAGATTTTTATAGTATGCTTCTTGCCATCCTTAGAATCTAACAGCTCCTGGCTCTAGAGCTCAACAAATGAATAAAGAAATGTTGAATGCATGAATGAATGAATACTTAAACATAATGAAATCACCTTTTAGCCAAGGCCAAAATTGACTGTGACTTTCACTTTTTCATATAGAGCTTTTGATGCTTTACATCTTTGCAGGAAAACACAAAGTGATCATATTTTTGTTTGAAAATACTTGAATGATCTCAACAGTACAAAACTAAATGTTATCACTTGATTTGAGGATTATTTGTTTTCATTTAAGGACTTTGGAGTCCTTCCCTTGGAGACTGCTCACAGGCTAGAAGGGGTTATTCTAACTATGGCTTCAAAAAGTACTAGGAAGGGAGTTTATCTAAGTGGCAGAGGTCTTTGATATGTTCTCTGACCTACACAGGAGCTAAAGCTTTTCTGGTAGTATCAGTAACAAACAATGTTCTCAGCACAAAGAGTAGGTATATTCACGGCTGAATCACACATCAAGTTATTGCACTCTTGGTAAGCACACAGATCCCCTGGATCCCTGTTTCCATGGTCCAGTTAGAGAAAACTCTGCTCCACACTGTGCAGAGACATTTGTTCCCAGAAATGATGGAAATGATTTGATCATGAGGATTTCTCAAGTGCTTTAAAAAAATTCTTACCTCTTTCCTAGGACCATTAAGATTAATGACCTCTAAATGATTTAATATTTCCAAAATACCTGAAGCTCCCTGAAGTACTAGGTAAATATGAAAATCACCCACAAAGAAGTCAATATATGTAAATGGTCCTTTAAAAAAATAGCCTGAATTAGGCCCAAGAGAGGCTGTCTTTTTGCCTTATCTGAACACAAATTGCAAACACTAATCCTAGACGGGATTTTTCAGTTTCAGCTGTTTTTAAACAACCACTTAAAGGATTTTTTTAGTGTTTTTGAATAATTGATGATAAGAATCTACACATAGAAATAACAATGACTCGGCTATGAGATTAAATTCAAAGGCTTTCTTTCCCATGAAACGATACAGTCTTAATACACATCACTCAGCAGGAGAAGGGACACAGCAGCCATCAAATACCAGCCTTGATGATGACAGTTCACTTGGAGTTCTTTGTTTATCCCTACAGTTGCCAATTGCCCTACAACTCTTGATGTTGAGACTCATTTGTGAGTTACAGTAATGGGAAATACTTGTCACAGCCCAGGAACTGCTTCTTGAAGGGATGCTGAAAGACATGGTAGGCTAGAACAGGCACTCAAAAGTTTGGATGCTTATCGGCACTCGATTCAAAAACAATCTGAATGGCTTTTGATATATTATTCTGACACTTCCCATTTAGAATTGTTTGAAAGAGCAAGGGCAGAGGCGATCAAACGTAGAATAAAAAACGTGGGCTTGGAAGTGTAAACATTGAAACTTTACAAGCATAAGAGATTCAAATTAAATTTGTGGTGAAGTTCTGAAGAGTACCTTGATGGAAACTCTGGTTAGATATCTCTGTAGCGAAGCCATTTATAGTGTCTGCCTGCAAAGTGCAAGTGTGATAAGGTTAACTAAGATTCTTGTCTCTGCAGGCTCTCCTATTTCTCAAGTTGCTCACTAGGTAGATTATCAGAGCTAAAATTCTTTTATCTTTCTTTTTTCTCTTGTTTATTTATAAACAAGTTCCTGTTCTCACAAGTGACATTAAAACAGCACAGAACCTGCACAGCAAAGACAAGCAAATTCCCTCATCTTCCTGACACATCCTGTCCTCCTGATCCTGCTAATGCTTCCCTTCCTTGTTCAGAGCACCATGCTCACTCTTCATTGCAATGAAGATAAAGGCACATCCAGGGTTTGGGAAGGAAAAACTCATTCTCAATATCCAGGCTTTCTTCAAAGATACTCTGTGGATATGTGGGAATCTTTAAAAGGGGTTTGGTTGTTTCTTCTTACACATTCCAATATTTTACACAAATTAATGTTGATCTAATGAAAGGACCCAGAATTAGGATGTGAGATCACTCTCTGAAAAGGAAAAATAATGATCATAATGTATATATTTACATATTGCAGAGGCATTTAGCTTAAGCTATGATTTGTAAATGTATCACTGGAAAGTCTGGGGAAAAAATAGCATGTGTTTGACTCTCAGTGGAGGAAAAAAAGTATTTAACTAATTAATTAACTATTTTTGTTGTCACTGTTTTTTATTTTTTCTGCTTATGCCTATAGCCTAGATGCTAGAAGAGTGCCTGGCACATGATGATATTCAGTATCAGTTACGTTAATAAGATCCAGCAAATCAATAATAAAATAACAAAGGCTAGTGTCTTTATATAAATATGGAAAAGAAATGAAGGATAGAGTTAAAAGAGAAAAGCAAAGGATCGGTAAGAATAAGTATTCAGCATCTTAAAGATATTTATCTATATTTATATAGATATACAACACATATATTTTTGCCTATCAAAATGAATTGACAAAAATACAAATATAATATTGATGAAAGTGTAGCAGAATTACTGCTTAAAAGGTAAATTCTGAAAATAAAATTACAAAAAGATGCTTTCTGGGAAACAATAATGCTCATATTTAATCCCAAATCTTTAACATATGCATACGCTGACATAAATTCCACTTCCAGGAATTTATTCTATGGTGAAAATAAGTAAAGAGGATATATACACATTCAAGGTTATTCCTTCCAACAGTACTCATAATTAAAGGAAATTAATGTAGATATAACCTGAATTTCTGTCAAAAGGGTTTGAATATATAGAAGTGGACATTGTTATACATAAAATATAATGCATATTAATCAATGACACTAGATGTTAACGATCAATTATTGAATCGAAAGGAGGCTTACAAAAATATGTTTGTGTGTGCATTATGTTTATAAAAAGATACAAAGATTTTCAATAAACTATCAATATATTGATATTTAAATTTTTGACAAAAAGGTAATTTCACATTGATGTTTTCACATTTAATAAATATTTGAGGTTTTTTTAAAAATACTTATTTAGTTGAGAGAGTGCAAGATAGAATGAGAGTGAGAGAGAGCACAGAGGAAGAGGTAGAAGCAGACTGTCCACTGAGCAGGGAGTCCAATGTGGGACTTGATTCCAGGACCCTGGGATCATGACCTGAGCGGAAGGCAGATGCTTAACTAACTGAGCCACCTAGGCACCCCTATTTGAGGTTTACATGCTACATGTATGGTGCAATAACATTTTTACTTTGGAAAAATGTATCCTTATAGATGCTTAAGAATTTGAAGTTCAGTCAAGTTTACTCCAATCTAAAGAATATGTTAAAAAAAAAAGAATATGTTAAGAAAAAAATGCAATTAAAAAATTTACAAAAGAAGATTCAAAGAACAATGTGCTTGCAGTATTTTGGTCCTCTGAATTGACTCTGACCATGCACATAATTAACGTTATAGTTTGTTTCTTCCCCAATAGATGAATGGATGTATTATGGCAGTGTATTTGAATATCTTATCAAGAAGGTTTTCTGATTCTTTTGCTCTCTTTGTGGGTTCCTGCCAAGGAGGAAATGGATAATATCCAATCTAAGTTGGATTGGATATTATTGGTTTTCTGTGAATTTTGCCAGCCTAAACTAACCAGTACTCTGGATGAACTTAAACAAATTGAGTTTCTGATCTATGAAGGAAAAAACGTTGATGGCCCTTTTAACACTAGTTAAAAGACACTGTCAGCCTGAGAGGCCCTACTTCCCATAAGGCCAGCAGATCTTCCTGTAGGCTCTTGCTTCATATGGTGTAACTGGACCATTCTTGCAGCTTCAATATTATTGGGTGACAGATGACTTCTAACATGTATACTACTTTAGGATACATACAAGGCATATAAGTCCTCTTGTGATGATTCTTGTCCACTCCTCTAGTTTTATTCCTAAAAATATCCTGCCTAGTTATAACAACTACTTGAATTTCCTTGTTCACCATTCACATGTCCCCTACTCTACTGTCTGCTCTGCAACTTCTCTGCTAGACCTCCCTTTACTTCTTATGCCACGTGATGGATGACCTGTGTTTTTACAGTTCACTGCTTGCAACCCTGGTGCCACATTGCTTTGGTACACGTTGGTTTCCTTGCCTTTCTGCCTATTAGATTCTGATTCCCTGGGAGGAAGGACCTGTGTCTGTTATAGGACAATGACAGACAGTAACCACTCAAGAAGTGTTAATAAAAGAATGAATGAATGATTGAATAACCCCTAAATGAATGATAATACATAAAATAAAGAGATTGCTCTCTCTTCAAGAATAAAAGCATTATGACATTTTATTATGCCATCTAATTATGATTTGAGGAAACGACTATAATTGTGATGAAAAATAAGATAATCAACACTCCTTTAACACATGAAATGCAGCATTTTTGACTTTTAGTGTTTTATAATTACTGTATCTTTTACTATAATCATTATAAATGCTTTAAGCTACGGGAGCAAATTAAAAAACAAATTCAAATCCTGAGCAGATAATTAATATAGTACTATGCCATAACCATTCTCTCTCTTTCTGTTCCTTCCTTATATCACTTTCATGCCATTGACTGTAAATATTTATTTGGACTCTAATGTGTGTCAGGTGCTATTTTATGAGTTAGGGACACACAGTGAACAAGATAAACAAAGTTGATGGCTTCACAGTGTCTATGCTGGGGGAAATGGGGAGGCAATCAATAACAAATCAATAAACATAGTAACAATGTAATTTCAGAACAGAATAAATAATGGAAGGAACGATGTACTATGATATATAACTGAGGACATAACTGAGGGTGTTTCCGAATTAAAATCGGTGATTGAGGAAGATCTATCTAGAGCAGTGATAATTAAATTCTTGACCTGGACAACAGAATGTCTAGAAACTTCTCTTTGCCTGATCGTGACTTAGACTTCCTAATCTCAAATCCTACCTCAGTAATATCCAGAAAACAATGTTATGGCTGATTGAGAAAAAATTCCTCAAAGATCAGGCTTCAAAATTATACTTGCTCCTTATTTTATGGCTCTTCACTTTGCTGTTACATTTCAGGCTTGAAATCTGTCGTGACATTCCTAGATGTATTTTTTTTTTTCTTTCCACTAGTTAATTGGTGACATGTTTGCTATTTTTCAATGATTGTGCCAGACCCATGGGCACAGTGAAATCCTTGTCTGCTACATTTGGACTTCTTATAAAAAAAAAAAAATCAAATCCCCACCAAAGATGTTGAAATTGATTAACCAAACCACAATCTCTCCAGCTTTAGAGAATATGTTCCTTCAAATTTCATAGAAATTTGAGTTTGTTCATCTCTTAAATAATATTAACATGTCCTACATAAAATTAACATTTGACACCCACCTTGTACAAGCTATAAATAGGGGCATTTATCCAACAAAAGCCATAAATAATGAACTATACACCTTGGTATGTCATATAGGCTCAAAAACTATTTTATTTAGTAAGCATTTTCTTGTTATTTATTTTCTTGTTATTCTTACTTATAAGAGAGGTTTTCAGTTTGACAGAGAAGCTTCTGATGATCTCACTCTTCTTAATTTAGTGATGTTGCCATGAGGAAAACTTGAGAGAGAAGCAGAAGCCACACACTACGAAAGGACACCCATTAAGTGGCACATTCCCCGTTCCTTTCCAAACAGTCTCTAGTGTCACATACCCCACATACATCTACTCACACACACAACGAAGCAAAACAAAACACAGAACCAAAAAATATACATAAAAGAACAGAAAAGACACACACACCATTGATCCACAGGTTTGAAGAGTTTAAAGCCCAGCTTCTTATTTTAGCTTAGAGAACAATAGTAGCCATCTTTAGATGGTGATGTTTGTAAGTGGAAAATCCCTTGACGATTTCTTCAACAGCTTCTAGAAGAGCCAAGAGCCTCCTGCAGTCCCAAGTCTAACACTTAGAGACTTTTCCATCTTCCCCTTCATTTGGCATTTAATCACTCATTACCATGTCTGGCATCTTGAGTACTCATATTTTTTAATTTTTTTTTTTTTTTTTAAATTTTATTTATTTATGATAGGCACACAGTGAGAGAGAGAGAAGCAGAGACACAGGCAGAGGGAGAAGCAGGCTCCATGCACCGGGAGCCCGACGTGGGATTCGATCCCGGGTCTCCAGGATCGCGCCCTGGGCCAAAGGCAGGCGCCAAACCGCTGCGCCACCCAGGGATCCCGAGTACTCATATTTTGAGTGTAAATGGTTCACTTCCTTCAGCAGGTCTCCAAAATTTACTTTGAGCACTCAGCTTCAGAAAAGCTAGGTTCACATTAATTGATGCTTCTCTATTTCCTTGTCAATAATTCAATTGCTTGGAAAAAAAAAATCCAAATATGCGTACAATTACAAAGTTTTAATAATTAATTAATGAGGACAACAAAAGGTCAGGGAAGACTTTTCTAAAGAAGTTAACACTTAAGACAAGGTAAGAAATTGGAGAAAGCAAGTTTCAGGTAGGCTGAAGAGCAGGAAGTGAGTTCAAGAATCCCAGGGTAGCTGGTGATCACAGACCAAGAGGGAATCCTAGAGAGATAATCTGGAAGAAAATGCAGAAAGCCGAGTTATGCAGGTGTTTGTAGGACAGACAGACTTTGTAGATAAAGTTTGAATTATATTCAAAGTGTTAAAAGAGGAACTGAGGCACATTAAAATTTTGAGAAATTTTATTTGAGCAAACATTGATTCCAATCAGGCAACTCCAAACAGGAAGTAGGAGAGCTCCACCCAGAGAAGCCAGGGGGCAAGGTTTTTATAGAGAAAGTGGGAAGCAAAGCAAGGGAATTATTTGTTTGGCTATAGCTGAAGCGATTGCATTATTTTAGAAAGTGTAGTTGGCTGTTTGTGATTGGTTTTCTTCTTAACCCCGAGTTATTTGCAGAAACTGTCTCTGGCTTCAATTTTGGGTTACTTATGCAGGTGATCAGGCCATTAGAGCCATCTCAGTGTAATCCCTCCTTGTTTGATTACTTTAACACACATACAGTGGGAAAGCCCATGAAAGATATTATGGAGGAGAGTTGAATCTTATATGTCAAAACGATGCCATATTATTTTTTCCCTTGGCCCAAGGTCTCATGATTCTTTTCTTTTCTACATTGCTTCCAGGTTAACCAGCTTGGAATGCAGTTTCTATTTCACCTTATTCAGAATTCTAATAGCAGCTACCGCTCTTAACGGAGTTTGCTGTGTGCATCTCACATACATTATCCTATTTATCTTTTATGGTCACCATAAAACTCTGGTGATTGAGGGATCAATACTTTCACTTTAAAGATAAGGAAACTCTGAGATGGAGAAGTTTAATAGCTTGCCATATTTAACCTAATTTTGCCAACTGTAGAACTAGTGGTGTAATATGGTCTACTAACTTCCACAAACCACACTATTTCCCTATTGCCACCTCAATCTCATTTGAGCTCATAAATATGTCCTTTAAAACCTATCTGACTGGGGACTCTTAGGTGGCTCAGTGGTTAAGCATCTGTCTTTGGCTCAGGGAGTGATCCCAGAGTCCTGGGATCGAGTCTCATATCAGGCTTCCCACAGGGAGCCTGCTTCTCCCTCTGCCTGTGTCTCTGCCTCTCTCTCTTTCTGTGCGTGTCTCTCACAAATAAATAAAATATTTTTTAAAAAGACTAGCTTAAAAAATAAAATAAATAAAAATAAATAAATAAAACCTATCCTACTGCATTCATATACCCACATAAATCTCCCTCTATTCCCATCCAAACAACTTTCTTGAATCTATCTCCTTTACCCACTCATCCCCATCTCCAGCCTCTCACCACATATAACATGCTTATTCTTTCTTTTTTTAATATTTTATTTATTTATTTATTCAAGAGAGACACACACAGAGAGAGAGAGAGAGACAGAGAGAAGCAGAGACACAGGCAGAGAGAGAAGCAGGCTCCGTGCAGGGAGCCCTATGTGAGACTGGATCCTGGGACTCTGGGATCACCTTCAATGGTAATTTACTAGAAAGACCATTGGTTGGCTGAAAAGTTGAGTTTTAATCTGGAATATTCCTACTAATGGGACCTCACTGAGTCTCCAAAAGTTTTCTTTAAAGTCAAATTAGTAAAAAAAAATAATAAATAAATAAATAAATAAAAGTCAAATTAGTAATCTCCAGCACATCTACCCTCTAGGAATGGATTGAAAATTAGATAGAGTGGGACATGGAGATGTTCTTTTAACTTTAAAGGACTATGTAAATGTACATTTTATTTTATATCTTGTTTTAGACTCTTCTTTCAGCCAGCAGTGCTCCCTACACTGTTCATCTGTCCAAATGTCCAAATGTTGCCTCCCAAGCTAAGAGCAAGGGAATGAATGCTAGAGACTCAGATGGTTTCCTCATAGATCTTAACTTCTGGCTTCCTTTTGTGTACTCTCACTAGTTGAGTGCAAATTATTACATTTTTTTAATGTTTTCCATGTATATAAATCATGCTTGCCTATCACTGATGCAGAATTAGTGCAATGATCATATTTTCCACTACCTGCATCCTCACCATGCCCAACACAGTAGTGTTGGAAGAGCAAAGCCTAACCAGCCCTCACCACAGACAGATCTGGTTTGGATTCCCGACTCTGACACTTAGCTGGATAATACTGGCTAAAAACCAAGAATTCTCTCAGCCTCGGTTTTCTCACCTTTAAAATGGGGTCATGAGTTACATCTTCCTCTTTAAGGTGTGAAATTTAAGTCAAGAAAGGATGGGTAACAGGTGGTCTGCTCCCTTTCTATTAACTATTACTATTATCATCCTTCTTGCAGTAACTATTATAATGCCTCATATATTTTTGCAAACCTCATCATTATGAGTTTCCTGGAAGCTCAGTTGATGTGTGCTTGCTAAATAATGAAATATACAATCTATTCCTTAGGACTTCTGTACCCCGGATATCCACTTTAAGCAATTAGACTGATCAGATTTTCTACAATAGCTATTTCTGATCAACTTAAGGTAAATCCTGGTAAATTCAGGTTTCATGGAAGCCTTAATGAAAGAAATCGTACTTTGTTTTGTCAGCTGATAATGCCATTTCACACAGACTAAAAAATGAGTATAATTTACTTTTAATATCTTTTGTCAATTGTGATCATGATATTTTTGAGTATTTAATAATTTTAAAGGTCAGCACTTTTATCAAGGTTTATTTTTCATGGAATATAGAAATAGCCCAGCCGAAGAAGCTGAGTTGAAGATTGTATTAGTGGTTGATTTGCGAGAGATATTTGAATGGAAGAGCATGTGTCTTTTTCTGAAATGGTGAAAGAAAGCAGAGTATGGAATCCCTCTCAGGTACTAAGTGAAGAATGCACCTGCAGATGATTTAAGTTGCCATCTTTAATCTCTGAACATTTTAACTAGATATTAATTAGTGTGTCATGTTAAATTCATTACACACTTTATGAATATCTGCCATCCTCTTACCATAAGGACGTGATATAGAAAATTTGGGGAATAAAATATTAAGTACTTTGGACAAAGAAGACTTTGGAAAACACTTTACAATAAACCATTTTTTTGAACATTAATAGACATAATTTAAGAGGGTTTAATCATGCTGATTCCTATTTACATTCATGAGATTAAACTGACTGGTGGATTTGAGAATGGAGGATTTTTAAAGGACATTGTGAACATAATTTGGCCTTTAGCAAATTTGTAATTGAAAACTTCAGTTCATTAAGCAGATTTGTCTTTAGAGCTTGTGTGAAAGAGCCTACCGTTGCTTTAGAACGTCACAGAACACTGAGGTCAACTGAGCCAAGAAGTTCTTTGAAACTTTTAACACTTTTTAAAAATATTTTATTTATTTATTCATGAGAGACACAGAGACAGGCAGAGAGAGAGGCAGAGATAGAAGCAGGCTCCATGCAAGGAGCCCAATGTGGGACTCAACCCTGGGACTCTGGGATCACGACCTGACCGAAGACAGATGCTCAACCACTGAGCAACCCAGGCGTCTTGAAACTTTTAATATTTTAAGTATCTAAATATATTGAAGACTTGAAGCATAAGTAGAGTAACATCAATTTACCTTCCTCAGCTTCAATTCTTTCTTTCCTTTTTTTTCTTCTATCTCTCCTTTCATGTCCTCTCCTCTTACCTCCAAGTAGCTCTATTACATAGGATAGCCTCATGGAATAGAAACAAAGATACCAGAGCTTAGCGAGTGTGTCTCAGCCTTCGAGGCAAGAGTCCAGTGGTGAAAGTAACTGATTGGTCCTCATTCTAGCATCTATGTTCTACCCCACAGCTGAGACTGAAGGCCGGTGCAAATACTGTTCTTGAGAATGGTTTGGGGAGGTGAGGTAGGGATGTGGTCTGAATGCCTGCCATCGAAACCAAGTTCTTCTGTTCCATAGCTATGTAACACTGGACAAATTGACCTCTCTCCACTATCATGTCCTCTCCTGTAAAGCGAAGATAATATTTGTGCCTACTGTAGGAGTTTTGTGAATGAGGATCTAATAAGACAATCTAGGTAACCATTTAAACCCATGTCCTAAACGTAGTGTGTGGCCAACAAATGTTGGCTCTTATGATGACATGCTTGTTTGTGTTATTAATATATATGAGATGCAGGTAGGGGAGTGGAAATTTCAGAAAACAAAATAGCCTGGTAAGAGGAGCCAGATTTAGAAAGTAGCATCTCTGAGCTTCAGTGTCCTTATCTGGAAAATGGGAATAATTACAATGTCTACTGTGTTAGGGATTTACTTTTAAGAATTCGGTGAAATGCTGTACCCAAAGCATTTAACTCAGCACGTGCACATGGTAAACACTTGAAAAATGGTAGCTATTCTGATGATGGCAGTGGTAAATGAAATGATAGAGTCAAGGTTAGCAGTGGAGTGGCCTGGTCACAATGTACAGACTGGAGGCAGGGACGCTTTGAAAGGAATGATAGATTGGTCATTGAGTCTTACAAAATCATAAAGAAAACTGTGATACTTCTCTCCTGAAAACCCCGTAAGGCCTTCCCATTGTTGCATCTCAGTACTCCTTAAATGTGTCACTTAGACACTTTTTTTCACTTGTGTTGTCATATGGTACACCTCTTACTTTGCCTCCTAAGAAATAATGTTCGAGAAATGACACGATGGTGCCTGAGTTATATTTCTTCCAAATACACATCAAAATACATTTCTAACTGTCAAAATTAAAAATCAGATCAACACCAAAAAATTGTGTGGTAGTATATGTTCCATTTTTGGGAAACAGTTAAACTACTGTGAATTACCACCATTGCTGCTATAAGTCAGAGCTAATGAAATGAGGTGCAGAAGTAAGAACAGTCACACTGAATTCAGTTAGTCTGGTTTGCTTGTCTACTATGGCTGCTTGTTGGTTCTCCTCAATCCCCAGTACCTCCAGAGTCAGTCAGTCCAACACTGGAAGCTTTTCTTCTTTCTTTCTTTCTTTCTTTCTTTCTTTCTTTCTTTCTTTCTTTCTTTTTCTTTCTTTCTTTCTTTCTTTTTCTTTCTTTCTTTCTTTCTTCTTTCTTTTTCTTTCTTCTTTCTTTCTTTCTTTCTTTCTTTCTTTCTTTCTTCTTTCTTTTTCTTTCTTTCTTTCTTTCTTTCTTTCTTTCTTTCTTTCTTTTTCTTTCTTTCTTTCTCTTTCTTCTTTTACTGGAAAGCTTTTCAATTGATACTTATGACATGATGATCCAAGAGCCTAACGTTTTACAGAAAGCTCAGATACTTACCTCATTTAGATATTTAGATAGATAGATAGGTATTTACTTACCTCATTTATTATGCACGTGTGCACTTTATTAGATGATTATTATGTGTAGTATGTGTATGTGCATGTGTTTATGTCATTACTATTATTATTGTTTCATTCCATGTTATTTATGCACAAGCTAAGGAAGATCAGGATGTGATATTTCTAAGAACAAGACTTAGGTCTCCACAGAAAAACTCAGGTAAAGAGCTAATGTCAATATTTCTTTCTTTCTCATTTTTTTTATTTTAATTATTAATTTGAGAGAGAGAGAACAAGCATTGGGGAGGCAGAAGGAGAAAGAGAGAGAGAGAAGTAGACCCCTGCTGAGCAGGAGGCCTGATGTGGAGCTCAATCTGAGACAGGGAGATCATGACCTGAGCTGAAGGCAGACATTTAACCAACTGAGCCACCCGGGCGCTCCTGAAATCAGTATTTCTAAAGACAAACTCCTCTCCTTGTACCTTCTTTCTTTCTCCTCCTCCTCCTCCTCCTCCTCTCCTCCTCTTCTTCTTCTTCTTCTTCTTCTTCTTCTTCTTCTTCTTCTTCTTCTTCTTCTTCTTTTTAATCTCCCCCTTCCCATTTATATCTCTTGAAAATGGAAGTAAAGCTGAGTCATTCAGCTCAAGTGGCTCAGGTAATTTCCTCCCCTTAATACTTCACTTTGAGATAGAGACTATTAATTGTTACAACTCTGAGTAGCTGAGAGATAAGAAGGATGTACTAAGGAAAGGATGGGCGTAAAATAGGTCATTAAAGCATCCTCACCCGCCTTCCCTGCTCTGAGATTCAGGGAGCTTTTATGATCCACCTGTGTGATTCTCATCATCGTGCTAACAGGGCGCTGCCAGGACGACGGAAAGGTCCTCTCTGGACTCCCTCCGAGCTTTGGGTCGGGCTTTTCATTTCACACATCATTCACTTCCTCGCTCCAGTGATCCTGAAGAGCCAATAACCCACCTGATCCTGTGTGCATATTAGCACCAATCATTTAAATTCATACTTTGGAGAGGTGGAGATTAAAGTACTTAAAAAGCATACACACTGGGGACTTTTATAGTGGCTTCTCTTAGAAATCACCTCAGAAAGTGATAAAATTTCCATCCAGAAAACAGAATAGTTTCCTTAGCTCCTGACCAACCTTCCCAATTACAGTAATGTTTCCTTGGGTGAACTTTTCTTTCCATGGTCATAATATGGAATTGAACTTGAGTTTACATTAAACAAACATTATTTTCCTTAAATGCAATATATCTTCTTCAGTCAAGTTGGCTTAATGTGGCAGACTATTGGAGCATGAAGAGAATCCATTTTTGACCCTAAATAGGCCCAAGCCTAGAAATATCCATCTGCTCTAATAATCAAAAGTGAATATTTCCAAATTTGCTGTTTTCTACTTGACACCAACACAAACAGTTTAAAATTAAATAGAAAAAAAATACAAATAATACTTTAAAGCCAGCAACCTGAAAGTGGGCCAATTTGTGATTTAAAGAGAAACTAAATTAATAGTTGAGCATTGATGAGAAATTTCAGCTTCCATTAGAAGCTTTTCTACTCCTGTGTTAGGTTAACAAACAATAATAACATGTTTGGAGCTGCTATAAAACATTAATCAGCTGGAAAAATAGAATACTTAAACAGAAAGTAATATTAGCCACATCTTGACCTTAAAATTGTACTTGAATCTGGATGCATAATGTTGAAAGAACATTTGACATTACCGTCTGAATATCTTTCTTATTGTCAGACACTGTTACCTCCTTAGCAACCATTATTGACTTTTTTTCCTTGGTAGCAGAACCCTGTGTTTATTCAGGAATTGGGTGACTATTTGTTTTATGGAATCTCTCAGCCCCGAGTAATGAACGTTGATTAGACTGGGATTGGTTCCCCAGTTTATGTTTATTGTCTCCTCCCTGTGTTTGTGATCATCGGAGTGAGCTGAGAAAGCCAAACTTTACTTCCATCCACATAAATTCTGCTACATATCAGTGGATTTCAAGGTAAACTCATTGTGTTGACTTAAGGATCCATTATTCTTAACATCTTAAGGTCCTGCCAACTCAATGCATGGTTTCCAGGATTACTGAATGAGAAAGAGAGAGGTAGAGCATTACCCAGAAACCTTTTACTGCCTCCAAATGATAGCGGCTTTCATCCAATCCATTAGCCAGAACTAGACACATAGCCTAGAACAACCACAAGAGGCTGGGAAGTGTAGGAACACTCTTGGATACTTAGTGAGTTTTAAAATCCTCTGCCACAGTGAATCTGGTCTAGATATAGAGATGCTAGATGTTAGGATTAGGAAAGCTTACTGTATCATATAATAAAATATTTCAAAATATTTGAGTTTGAATTACTTTCTAGAGCTTTGAAAAAATGTGCTTAATTTGTGGAAAAATGCACAATTTTGATAAACATTATTTTATCATATGATACAGTAAGCATGAATGTTAAGTAAGTCTATGAGTGACCTAACAAAATCTTGGGAATCCAATACAGCATAGTCATTTCTGTTCTGTGTTTTACAACACCACTAGGCAATCCTCAAATTCTCAGTGGACACTGGTTGGATGTCCTATGAATTTAACTCAATTCTGACACTCTCTACCTAGAGATGGTGGCTCAAGGACTCAGAGAAACATTCACTCACATTTATTATAAAGGATATGATAAAGGATATAGATAAACAATTAGATGAAGAGGTACAGAGGACAGGTCCAGAGGGTCCTGAATGTAGGAACTTCTCCCTCGGGGAACTGAGTTGCACCACCCTCCAGCATGTGGATGCATTCACCAACCTCAAGCTTATTGATTTTCCTTGTTCCAGAGTTTTTATAGATCTTTAAACTCCAGCCCATGGCCCCTTTCCTGGGGGTCAATGGGCAGGTTTGAAGGTTCCACCTCTCCCATCACTTGATCTTTCTGCTAATGAGCCCACTAAAGTTACCTAGTGGCCCTATCCTAAGACACCTCATGAACAGGAGCTAAGGTGTAATTGAAAGGAGCTCATTATGAATAACAAAAGACATGCCTTTGCCTCAGGAAATTACAAGCATGTTAGGAGTTTTGGGTCAGGAAGCTGGGACCAAGACCCAATGTATTTATTATATCACACCATCCTATATGAGACAAATATTTTCTTTTATTCTCTAACTTTGCTATCCAGTAGGCATTATATTATAACTAAAGTGCCAAATGAATGTGTCATTTTACAAATAAAAATATTGCATTATTTCTCAAGCAAACTTTTTTCTTCCTGCTGTCCATGCTTGGTGTTTTACAATCATGCCACAGTTTTGTCAGTAGAAAGAGAAGAGAAAAGGCAATTAAGTATACTTAAGCTTATATTAGGCAATTAGAGTAAATGTAATACCATGCCAATAAAGCACAGGTGATTTTCTCCATAAATAAAATCTTGAGTTATAAATTCTTCTGCATTGTATTTCCCAACTTTCTGCAGGGCATTCACAAGAAATAATGCTAGTGAGATTCTGTGATATTGATGTTTTAAGTGCATTTTGGCATAAACAGCACCTGTATTCTTTAACCATAATTGTGTCAAAACTTGCTACTGTTAAAAAAGAGACAATACATTTTAAATGGAGTCACTCGTGCTAAACCCCCCATCACCAATTAGAGACTGCCTACTCAGCCTTTAATTACAGTTTCAACCTCTCCCAGAAATGGAATCTTAAACCAGTCAATCTGGAATTACCTGGTCAGCACTACTGATGATCTCTATTGTCCCCTCAAGGAAGGTGACCTTGCCACAAAAAATCAGTTCTTTGCTAGTACAACTTTTTTGTCCCACCCCCTTCTGCTTATAAAAGTATTTCATTTTGCAGAGCTCTTCAGAGCTCTTTTTTATTTGCTAGATGGGATGCTGGCTGATTCATGAATCCTTGAATAAAGCCAGTAAGATCTTTAAAATTTACTCAGTTGAATTTTGTTTTTTTAACACTACACTTTCATATTTTAAATATACAGAGAACAAGAACAGCTTGGGTATAAAAGACTCTTAATCCTTTTATGTCATCAAGGGCTAACTTTTGGCTTTAATGAATTGCATTTGCATCCTGTATAATGTGTGTGTGTGTGTGTGTGTGTGTGTGTGTTTGTGCGCATGTGTATGCATGCATTTGATGTTGATGGTATAAAAAATTGGAAGAAGAGAGGAAGTAGTGCTTTCTTTCCTTATAGCTGGTCCTCCATTCATTCACCAAACTCATATTGAACACTTATTATGTATGGAAAAGTGGGCTAACCAAGCAAATACATTCTGTCTCTAAAAAGTAAAGTTTAACAGCAAAGATAAACATTAAATAAATAAATTCAATAAAGTATGATCAGTGTCATGGAGTGTCAACCAGTCATGTGAATGGGTGCCTGATGATATGACCTAGTTTACATGAATCAGGGAAGGCTTAAGTGCAGAACAGATATTTGACTGAACAATGAGAAGGAGATAGATTGGCCAAAAAGTGGGAGAATGATATGCACACATTAATACATGTTTCCTTGTATTCTGAGATTTTAGTTTCTGCATTTTGTTACAGATGTATGTGTTCAGGATTTTTGTTTGGGCACATGGTAGAGGGAATTTCAACAAAACTGAATAACATCTGTGGGGATCTTCCATCTTTATGTGAAAAACGCTAATTCTTAGATACCTTGTTTTATTCTCTGCAAAGGAAAACATGATGGCCATTGGATCTGATGAATATGTACTTGGGTGCTAGTTGTGTAACCTGGGTGAAATTTTTAACCAAGCAGATATCCTTGATTCAGTCATTTCATGTTTAAAAAATATATAAATTAACATATTAATATAAAATTTGAAATAATTAACATATTCATTACAATTTTACCTCTGCTAGTGTTTAGTAGGCCAGAAGTAGACGTCATGGAGGATGACGAGCAGGAGCAGACAGGTTAGGAGAAAAGCATAGACTGAAGAATGTGTGGTGATTCATGAAGCAGAGCATCCATTGTACATGCATACTGACACACTGGATTAGAGAAATGGAAGGATAATGAGGGCTGCGGTGAGAGTAATGATCATTAACAACTGGATATTCCTCTAAAGCAACACAAAACTACCTATTCATACCTATTCTTTGCTTTGGTCTTTATGTAAAGGCACCTTCAATCCAATTTCTTAACCTTTTACATAGTGTAAGATGTGATGTAATGCATTTTGTATTTCAAACGTGTCATTAATTATTGTTGTGGCTTTGGGCATGACACTTAAAGCATGTTTGTCTGGGGCAAAGTATTTTTATGATATAAAATATTCATTTTTCCCTCAAAATAGAAAAATTAAAGTCCATTCCCTTTGTAGAATAAACTATGAAATTTAGTTTATCTATCATTGTTTCCTGTAAAATTCTTATTATCTAATGCAACCAAGAATCAATAGCACAGAAATAGTGAGTATTTGTAATAATGTCCTGAGGCTCGGCATTATTGACAAGCACATTTCTAACTACCAGCTAATAAACGAATCATGATTTAATTAAATTTGTATATTAAGGATGAGTGGTGCTTTTTGCTGTTGAGAAGGCACTTTCATTTACTCAATAAGCAATATTGAGAGACTATTGTGCATTGGAGCTTAAAATCTTAGTCATAAAAAGTTTGCAGCCAGAAACAGATAAACAAAAATTCACAGTCCACTATATTAAGTATTCTAATTTAAATGCATGTGTCGTCCTATGACAGCATATTTGCCCTCACAGTAAACAGGCGGGTTAGATTAAGGCAGAAAATTCAAATACCTTGTCTAATTTCCATGAGTTTATAAGAGCAGTGTTTAAATCTTAATCTCTTTCTTCAAAGTCTATATATTTTTCAGTAACTTCTGATCATTTGAAAACTAGGAATCCATGTATATATATGCATACGTCTATAAGTGGATCTGTACAATTTAAACCTATTTTGTCCAAAGGCCAACCATTTTTTTAAGGTTTCTTATAAACACATTTAAATTCCCTGATCTACTCTTTCAGTTAATGTACATATATCAATACATACATGTAATCTACCAAACCACAAACTCAACCAAGATATAGGGTGTTTATCTTCAGAAGGGCTTCACCATCAGCTACATTCAGGGCCATATCTACTCTTTTCTGTGAACCCACAGGTCCTGGTCTGACCCTGAATCACCAGTCAGGACTCCTTTCTTCCCACTGTGGTTTCTAGTTTTGTATTTTGTCAATTTTTCACTCATACAAATTGGTGTACCTCATTCTTAGGGACTTATTCTGTGAACTAAAGGGGTTGGAACAGATCTGTCCTTTTCAGGTCATAATATATTTTATTACACCTTTCCCTAAAGCAATTGATGCCAGCTAGCCCTTGACCTTCACAATTAAGGGAACCAATGGGAAGCAACCTATTAGTGATCCTTCAAAGTAAATAAGGATCAGCCCCAAGGTGATAAGTTGTCACCAACTCTAGGCAAATAATTTTGCATATTTTTACGCCTCATTTGCAATGAACTTGTGTTATTTATGTCTTAATAGGAATATTGGATGTTCCTCTCTATTGTTAATATAGTTATACACATGGAAACATCTCAGCCTGAAAATAACACACCTGAGTCACTTCTTGGCCTGAATAAGACCATCATAAACATGCTGATACCCAGGGTGAAGCCCATATATATTCCTGCTAAAAGCTGTCCCAAGATTGCACAATGAGAATTTTATCCACAGAAAGCAGTTTTGCAACAATATCATGCTGGTGGTAGCATAACTTTCCAGCATGCTCATCGCACCAGCCATTAATTCCTTTTCCAACTGAATAGAAATCATTGTGTTTCTTCCTCACCTTTGCCGACTCCTGTTTCTTGACTCCATTCACAGTATGTATATTTTATTATGCAGTTTGGCAATTGACAGCTTAGCAACTATAAAATTATTTTGGAGGAGAATCTATATTAAAAAAGCAACTTTCAATAATGTTGTAGTGCATGTCCTTAGAAAGCTAATTTTAGTGGAAAGAGATGTTCAGCCAATACTGATATGCTAAAGAGTATGAACATACATTTTAATGTATCTACCCTTAATAAAAATGGGAAGTTAATCTTTACAGTCCTTGTTTTAATTATTTTTCTGAAGAGGTATCCTATTTATCTATTGTTTGACTCTCTTCCTAAGCCAATATTATTAAGAATCATTTCTTCTTAATCATTACAGTTTCCACATTTGTTTTTGTAGTATCCTTATTTCTTTTTACATGTAGGAAAAATAAAGCATACATTGTATTACAATGACATCAATTATTCCAACACTTTCTGGACACGAAAATTTCCAATTATTCATGTCGACAGCATGTCTAAGCGTGTATATGGGAAGAATATTGTGACAATTGTGCATTTAGAAAGAGATGCCTGAGTCTGTAATATATAATATGCAGAGGGGATAAGAACATGGCCACAGGGAAGCAAACAGAAACTAGTTATCCTAGTTTCCTCCTGAGCACCTTCCTTTCTAAGAATTTTCTTTTCCTTCCCAATTCCACTACTGAAGCAGGAGCAGCCATATCACACTGTGTCTTCTTTTCCTGGACAGAGTTGGTGGTCTTCTAGTAAGACATGAGGTTTGAAATTGGCTGATAATAGGAATAGCCTGGCTGCCAACACCACTGAGCCACCCCTGATGGTTGATTCAGTGGTTGGGAACCAACTGCAGGCTGAACCTGTGAGATACTTCATCAAGATTTCTGCACTTGGGCCCAAGGAAGCTGAAGCATTAACTCCTTGGATACTTGGATACATAATATGTGCAATAAAGGAAACACCACAGCCATGTTTTTTTCATGAACTAAGATGGAGGAAGATATTCTACAGCTGCAAAAGACTAAATAAAGAGATATTTGGGAAGGGGCAAATTATGGAAAAAGTCCTAACATTGTTTGAATCCTTGGATTTTTTAATTTCTTTCTTTTTTATTATTTAAATTTAAATTTTAGTCAAGAGTATAGAGTACAATATTGCTTTCTGTAGTAGAACCGATTAATTTCTTTCTTTTTTCTTTTTTTTTAAATTTTTATTTATTTATGATAGTCACAGAGAGGGAGAGAGAGAGAGAGGCAGAGACACATAGGCAGAGGGAGAAGCAGGCTCCATGCACCGGGAGCCCGACGTGGGACTCGATCTCGGGTCTCCAGGATGGTGCCCTGGGCCAAAGGCAGGCGCGCTAAACCACTGCGCCACCCAGGGATCCCTGATTAATTTCTGAAGCCCAAATACATTCCTGCTATTGGTTTCTGAATCTAAGAATATCCTGAGTACATTACTCCTTTTGAGTAAGCCAGTTTGAATTTAGTAGCTATTATTTTGCCCAAGCAAATGTTAACTATACTGCATGGTACTGAAGAGCTGGCTGTATCCAAAGTGCAATAAATTGGAAAACCATCACAGCATCATCAAAGGGCTGTTTGGGTCATGATCTAATATTGGGAAACACAATAATAACCATGAAAGTCTCACTTATCAGGGTATTTAACCCAGATTATGTGGCAATTGTTCTGCTGCAACTGTGTTTTCAGGCACATCTCAGGACCATGGTTAGCTGTCCACACTGCAAAAACACCCTGTATGAAAGGACCAGGGAGTAATTCTCAGACTACATCAGGCATTCACTTCATTCAAAAAACTTAGAGGCCAATAAGACAGGAGGTGGACTAATACTAGGTCGAGATTATTGACTACCCATACTTCCCTAGAGCTAACTATGCAGCTAAGTCTCTATCAGCAACCTTCACTCTGTTCCTCTTTCTTTCCTGACTCAGGTCTGGTTATCACAATAATTAACTTTTTTTTCTCCCTATATATTTGTAGTCAGGAAAATAGAAAAAATAAAATGAGTCGGGATCTAGGATTTTGTGAAGTGGAGTACATCATCTTTTAAGATCTATGACTTCAGAACTTAAGGTAGACAAGGGTTCCTGCTCTCCTTCCATCTGCGTTAAAGACAGAATGAGCTTATAGTGGTTGGCATTAAAACTCTTGAGTACATGCTTTTCAATGACAGTATTTGCTATAATTTCCCTGAATGCATATGAGTATGTGTGTGGGGGAATGTTTTGTTTTATTATCAGTTCTATGGACTTATTTAAAATAACTAGGAACTATTAACTTCAGATAAAAGTATTCTTGACAACTTTTTACATAAACCTTTTTCTTAGTATTTTCCTCATTATTTTGAATTGTTGGATTTCATTTCAGGGTGATAACAGATGATTTGCACCTTGCTAATAATCATCTTAAGGCAAACCATATTTTTCCATTAGTCTGATGATTCTCTTTGGGCTGTTATTTTCTAGAGTTCCTGCCCAATTAAACCAATTTCAGGACTCTTACACCAAGGTTGAGGAGATTAAATAATAAAAGTCATCATATGACCCCAATATTCATGATGTTACTTTTACTATACTCACAAACTTTAGTTTATTTTTTTATTTTTTTAAATTTTTAAAAAAGATTTTATTTATTTATTCATGAGAGATGGAGAGAGAGAGAGAGAGAGAGAGAGAGAGACAGGCAGAGGGAGAAGCAGGCTCCATGCAGGGAGCCTGATATGGGACTCAATCCCGAGACTCCAGGATCACGCCCTGTGCTGAAGGCAGGTGCTTGAGCCAGGTATCCCCTCAAACTTTAATTTTGAACCATTTTATCTGAAATCCAGAATGAGATGATAGAAAGTAATCTGGTGGTTTTTAATGCAAAGCTCAACATGGATTGAATGAACAAACTGAAAATATCAAAGATGCGGAATAAGATGTAGGAGAAGTTATTAAATGTCAAAGGATTGGAGGAGAATGGGTGGATAAATAATCTATCTTGAATGTAGATATGAAAGACAAGCGGAGCTGGATGGCCATCGGGTAGATCATTAGAGGCTGCAGCAGAAAGGATTATGCCTACAGACTGCAGCATGCTTATGACATGAGATGTGTTGTCTTCTGGTGTTTATAAGGATGAATGCTGTGTGGTGGCCAAAAACCTCTGACTAAGGTGGGCATGTTTGCATTCATTAGAATACAGCTTGCTTGAGGACGCAAGAATGGGTTAATTGGAAAGAATAAAATGTAGTGCCTCCTGGACACTGTGTAATTGGCTCCCACTGGCACATCAGGGCAATGTGCCAGGTTCTGGTGTTGGCAGGGAAAGAGTTCTCAATTAGGCAAATCTCTCCACTTCTTAACCACCAGCCCTGCTAATGCTCTGGTCTTTGGCCGAGATTATTGCAATAACCTTCTAACAAGTCCCCCCGCTACTCCTCTTGCTCCTTTACAGTCTACTTGCCACATGTCAGCCCAAGAGATTCCTTCAATTTGTTAAGTTACATTACATCATTTGTCTCCTAAGTGACCTCAAATAGTTCTCCTTCACTCAGGAAAAGCCAAAATTCTCATGGCTTATAAGTTGCTATATTTTCTGCTTCTCCTACTTCCTACTGTTCTGATCTTAAATCCTACTTCCCTTCTCCTAGTTCATTTACATCAAGTCA
Organism: Vulpes lagopus; assembly: GCF_018345385.1. Classification (NCBI taxonomy): domain Eukaryota; kingdom Metazoa; phylum Chordata; class Mammalia; order Carnivora; family Canidae; genus Vulpes; species Vulpes lagopus. The sequence goes on along the minus strand of NC_054829.1, from coordinate 15,424,136 downwards.
CAGGTGACTCCTCACTACTTCACTACATCTCCAATGTTCAAGGCACACATCTTCCTCAGGGCCTTTGAACTTGCTCTTTCCTCATCCCAGCATGCTCTCTCTTCTATAGGTAGATGTATGCTCTAGCACCTCTTCAGGACTCAGGTTAGGTTTCAGCCTCTCAGAGAAGCTGACTAGGCTTATTGTCCTCCTTGATACTTGAAATCAATCTCTACAACCATAATTTTCTGTATAATGATGATCAACTATATATAAATATGTGTATATGTGTATGTTTTTGTTTTGTTTAATCCTCTATCTTCTAATACTTAAACACAAGCTCTTTCTGTTTTATTCACTGATTTATCCCAGCACCTAAAACTCCCTGATATATATAGTATGTTCTCAATGCATATTACATATTTGTTAAAGGAGCTGAGCCCTTCCTTCAATGCCCAGAGATGACAGCAACTACCATTCACTTCCTTTAGGAAGTAATACATATCACATGTGTGTATGTGTAAAATTCACCTGTGTTTAGAGAACCAGAAGAGAGGAGGGGATTAACCAAAAATAGTGGAAAGAAAAGTAATTAAGAAAGAGGAAGGGAGGGGATCCCTGGGTGTCTCAGTGGTTAGCTCCTGCCTTTGGCCCAGGGCATGATCCTGGAGTCCGGGGATCGAGTCCTGCATCGGGCTCCCTGCATGGAGCCTGCTTCTCCCTCTGCCAATGTCTCTGCCTCTCTTTCTCTCTGTGTCTCTCATGAATAAATAAATAAAATCTTTAAAAAAAGAGGAAGATAAAAAAAAAGTGTACTGTTGAAATTAAGAAGTTCCAAAAGTGAAAATTCTAAAGGAAATCCTAGAGAACAGCTAAAGGAGAGCCACTGACTCAAAGCTGTAGAACCATCAATCAACTTTAAGAGGAAATTTTAAATTTTCAGGAGGAAGGGACCAATGTATGAAAGGGTTTAAGTTACATGGACTTGGAGAAAAGAGCCAGAGCATCTTGGAGTAACAGGTGATTCCAAGTTTGGGGCAGGAAATGTACCTTGAACATTGTGTATTAACAGGAATGAAGCTTGCTATCCAAAAGTTCCTGAGAGTCAATTTGAAGAGAGTCTCATTGGTTAAAGATGAGACAGTTTTAACATCAATAAGAATAATAAATGCCATGGAGTGAAACACATTAAGTATGATTAAATACATGAATTCATAATGAAAACAAAATGAGCAAAGAAAACACACTGGTCACCATTGGGAGAGTCTACAAAAACCCAAGCACATTATTTCAAAACTGGTAAATGAAGGGTCAGGCATTTCTATTGCCTTTTGGAATAACTAGAAAACTAGTAAACCGGATATTAGACGATGAATTTTTTTTCCCGTTAGAGGTTTTGATCTGGTAAAGAAAACATTATAAAATCCAAATTATCACTTTGAAATCTCTATTTGAATTAATGAATCTAGGCACTGGTCATCAACAATTTTTAACATAAAAATGAGAAACAATTAGCCATTATGTGTTTCCTGATAGAAAGACATACCACCTACCAAGGAAGCAGTCTTGCCAGAAGAAACAAAACAGTCATATCAAGCTTCTGTGAACAGTTAGCAATTTACAGGGGAACATATTAATCTGTGCCATGGAAATATAATCAACACAATGCAGACTGTAGGAAATGTAACAGGACGAACAACACTATCTCCAATGAATAAATCACAAAGATAAATAAATTGGGCAGAACTTACGAAAAGACTTCAAGAAACATCAATAAATTACATTACTTGAATTTTATGCGGACTGATTCAAGCAAATAAAAACTAATAAACATAATGAGACAGTGGAAATGTGAACACTGAATGGGTTTTGATGTTATTAAGGAATTATTGTTAATTTATCTTAGATGTGAAAAGGATAATAGAATACTTTTCTCTTTTGAAATATCTGTGATTGAAATCATATGTATGATGTTTGGTTTTTTTCTTCATAAATCATGTCCTCTGTTTTCCTTTAAAATTCCTCTCTAATAGTTCACTCTTTGTGCTAAGCCTGTGTTTGTCAGAACCAGAGCCTGAGATGAGGATTGTGTGCAAGTGATTTACTAAAGGTGGTACTCTCAGGAGACACCTGTAAGAGTACAGAGTCAGGATAGTGAAGAGGAAGAAGCCAAGTGAGATAGAATCTCAGCTTCAGCCAGAGGCTGAAGAGAATAACAAAAGTATTAATTATATTTCAGAGAGTATTTCAGCTGGAGATCTGGGATAGACTCAAGGAGTCTGGAAATGGGAATTCTGCAAGAGTCCTGAGGGGAAGGCCGTTAGCTTCATGGCCACAAAGATACAGAGTGATGAAGAGTATAAGCTCAGGATCAGAGAACTGAAGTTTAAATTTTAAATCCTGGCTCCTTCATGCACTGGGACTCAGAATTCTCATCTGAAAAATGGGGATAATAATAGCAACCACCTCATAGAGTCACAGGGATTAAATGAGACAATACATATATAAATCGCTTGGAACGATGCTTGGGTCATAAAGCTTGAACAAATATTAAGAATTATTTATGATAGATGCTTTAATTGATAGATATCCTGAAACATATGATCTGTTTTTAGGAATCCATAAAGTCAGTAATAAATATAGATGATAATAAACATATACCTGAGCAGGTAGCTGGTGGTTGTAAAAGAGTGAGGAGGGATCCAACCAGAGATGGGGGCGGACTTAGAGTGTTTCCTCAGGGAGCAAACTCCAAGACACTAATTTGTGTGAACTGAAAAACACTCTTGGGAATAGCCCAATGAGAGGCAAGAGAAGCAAAACTGGAATCTTTAGTAATACAGGGAAGGCAACATAGGGTCACACTTTCAGGGGAGTGGAATATGGGACAATGAGGGACAGACTCCACATACTACTTGAGTAAGGGACCTAAATCCTGGGATCTGTTGTAGTAAGAGCTTGAAGTCAAGAACTAGGTAAGTAAGATTTGATCATGGTAAGCAAAGTAGGTACGATCAGAGGGAGCATGAGGGTTAATTTGATGATATAGACTGAGTTATCTCATTTAATGCTCTCAATAACTCTATTTTTAAAAAAGGGTGGTTAATACCATACTCATTTTAGAGATGAAAAATCTTAGATAAGGTTGAAGTAATGTGCCTAATTAATTCAGTAATGTGCCCAAGTCAACTCCTTGATTAAGTGGGACAGTTGTGACTAAACTCCAGATCTTTACAACTACAGTGCTTGAGTGTTTAACTTCAATACTGAAATTTTAGTCCTAAGCTTTTAAGACTATTTTTGGTCATCATCAAGTACTTGACCATTAAGTTTCATGAGAATATGATATGACCTGTTGATGGAATATATCTAGTATTTCCCATCAGGAAGAAGAAGAAGAAGAAGAAGAAAGAAGAAAGAAGAAAGAAGAAAGAAGAAAGAAGAAAAAGAAACATTACAATATGTTGTAGTTAGGCTGCTGTCTCAAAGTGTTAAACATTATAAGTGTATATCCAGGTCCAAATCAAAAGCATGAAAATTTTTTTATCTATGCCAGAACTCATCCTTCGTACAACGAGGACATATAATGCAGACTTCCCTGTTGGTAAAAGTATGCTGACAGTGTGCTCCAAAAAGAAAAAAGCAGCCCATTGGTCTAAAGAAACTTATAAGTAGAAACAAATAAGTATGGCTCTAGCCATATTTTTTGCATCACTGGTCATTAATAATCTGTCAGCAAGCATGAGACCATTTCCATCCGGCTACTGTATTAATGCCAATTTAGGAACAGAATAGGAGTAATTGGCTCAACATGCCTACAGTCACTTGTTTACCTAAGAATAAAACACTGGGAGGCATGTTGGAAATTAAATGAAAATGAATCCTGTTCATAATCAAATAAAAATACAATACATCCAGAGAATGTTGTAGTCTTGAACTTTCCCCCATGACCAACTAACCAGCTGGAATGACTTTCTAAGTGTCATCTTATTCAGATTTCTGAAACTCAAGATGCTCCATTTAAAGGGAAATCTTCATTTTGTTGTAGTCTTCATATAAGACTTTGGTTTTATTATTCAAAATAGAAACAGATTTATTTCTTTTTTTAAAAGATTTTATTTATTTATTCATGAGAGACACACAGAGAGAGAGAGAGAGAGAGAGAGAGAGAGAGAGGCAGAGACACAGGCAGAGGGAGAAGCAGGCTCCATGCAGGGAGCCCGACATAGGACTCTAGGATCACAGTCTGGGCCAAAGGTGGTGCTAAACCGCTGAACCACCTGGGCTGCCCGAAACAGATTTATTTCAAGGTGATCTTTGATTAAGCATAAAAATACAAATTCTAGTATATTTTAAATCCAGGATGAATGCCTGCAGTCCTACACATATATAGGAAAACTATGAATAAACTGTTGCTATCCGTGTAACCTGTTAGAATAAAAACTCATGAAGGTGGTACATCACTGCCAGCACTCAGTACCTAGAGAAAACAAGGTAAGTGAAAAAATCTGGTTCTGAATAAATAATGACAGTTCAGAATTTTTGGTAAGTATTTTTTCTGGTAAGAGATAAAGCTACTGAATGTTTTATAAATGTATGACATTGAAATAAGTATACAAACAAGTTCAAATCATTTGTTTTTAATATGACACTTCAGTTAAATGATTGAGTAATAGATTTCTACCAAGAAACCTAAAAAGCCTGGCATTTGGACTTGGGCATAATAGGTGCTCAACTAATACCTATTATGCAACATGAATACGGGGAAAATGTGAGTTTGGCAATCATGTACACATGAATTAAAATTCTAGTTAGAAAATTTATCAGCTCTCAGATGGCATATTTAACTTCTTATCTCTCAGTTTCCAGGCTTACAGTAGAGAATCTGCTTCAGGGAAGGAAGATTCTAAAATCATACTTTACACAAAAATTATATTTATCCATTTCAACCTTGAATAATTTTGAGACTGAAATTCTCATTTTTAAAACAACAATGAACTGTTATTGACAGTATTGACAGGTTAACAGAATTCTACTAGAGGTGATAGCAAAGCTGGCATGTTTTCAGTAGGGACAGAGAACCTTAGGATAGGCATGGCTAAAAGGAGTGAAGAATAAGCTGGTCTCTGAGATGCCCGGAAGGCTTATAGAGAAATGCCAGAGACAAAATGCCTTCCAGAATTATTCAACTTATTTTATGTGGCTTGAAATGTACCAGGTATTTCAATGTTTAATTTTAAGTATAAAATTTTATTCAATTTATCCTTTTTAAAGTTATACATAATCAAATAATGGCATGAAGAACTGGATGACTGAATAACTGGGTGAGTGAATAATTTCATAATTGAACTTGAAAAGTGAACTTGAACAATATTATTAGTTGTAAAATTCTTAGCCATTTACTGAAACCATTCCAGCTTATAATTCCTACAAGTTTGACTATTACATATTCTGATAATAGCATAGGAATCTACTTAAGAAAAAATAAAATTGAGAAAGAATTGACAGTGTAAATCAACTTTAGTGACACCACCTACATCAAGGTGACATCCATCTTTATTAAATAGCTAAAAGACTTCTTGAGATTTTTATGGTGAACATTTCTCTTTTAGTCAACAAATCATAATTTCAGAACTATGCTGCACTCCTGTTTGTATATATCAAACATATGCCAAGAACCGTAATATTCTCTTTCTATAACCACATTAGCAAAAATTAATGTTTGATTAATGGATTAGATTATTAAAGGCATAGTTTTTTCCAGCTCCATATGGCATTTTTCTAAGATAGATATTTCACTAGAAAATTAAAGAGGCTGGTAAACATTTTCCACTTTCTTTTTATTTTTTTAAATTTTTATTTATTTATGATAGTCACAGAGAGAGAAAGAAAGGCAGAGACACAGGCGGAGGAAGAAGCAGGCTCCATGCACTGGGAGCCCGATGTGGGATTTGATCCCAGGTCTCCAGGATCGCGCCCTGGGCCAAAGGCAGGCGCCAAACCTCTGCGCCACCCAGGGATCCCCATTTTCCACTTTCTTTTAAGAACTATGATATCTATCTTAATATTCTAATTGTAAGACTATTTCAAACAGTATTGCAAAGAATTTTCTTGTATATATTGTTTAAAGCCCCCCTGTGTATTTTTTTAACCAAAAGAAATTGACCATTTAAAGTAAAAATAACAACAACAAAAAAACAGTTTACAAATATCTTGGAATTCAGTCAAAGGAGTTTGGATATGTTTCTATACAGAGGTATGTGAGGAGAAAAAAATTATATATTTTTATTAGATTAAATTAAATATATTTCTCATAAAAGAAAGCACCATTGTCAGTGTAGGTCCTGCAATGTAGGTAACAATTGGGATTCAAACTGAATTGAAAATTTTCAAATACTTCTACTTCATACCAAGAAAATAGAGAGAGAGAGAGAGAGAGAGAGAGAGAGAGAGAGAGAAACACTTCAGTTTAAAACAGCTTTAAAAGAACTATGTGAGACTCCTGGAATGGCAATTTGAAGAAAATGACAAAATCTTTCTCCAAAAAGCAATGATAAAAACTGGATGAATTGTCAAAAAATAACCATTCAAAGGCTCTGGAAATTGACCAAAACCATACAACAAATGAGAAATATGACTTTAAGAATATCAACGGAGCCTCAGTAAAAATGGTGGAGGATTGCGGAATTTTAGTCCAAGGCTGCTGGGTAAAGAACAATTTTACCTATTCTAGCTCCATCATACAGAAGTTTACCTGGGTTGCAGGCTGAGGCCTGAGTACTAGCAGGCTCACTGCTAGAAAGGCTGCATGCACAACACTGTGTGCAAACTTAAATGAAATGGGGGGTGCCTAATGAGCTACTGAATTTTAAGAGATCTATTGGCAAAATGTGCAAGTCCTACTCTTTCAAAGTGTTTGAGCATGACCTCTAAATTAGCATTGGATCAAGACTAAGCTATGTTGACCCAAGAACTACTTCAAGCAAGCTAACCTTAAAAATGAAAACCCAAATCAAAGAAGACAAAAATAGAAACAAATAACTGAGCAGAGACATCAGTCACCACACAGGTCATGATCCTTGGGTCCTGGGATCAAGTCTCACATCAAGCTTACCACAGGGAAAGGCAAAGTAGGCCTTCCTGTTTGTAGAAATTGACAGGTTGATTCTAGGTTTACCGGGAAAGGCAGAGGACCCAGAGTAGCCAACACTACTTGACAGGAGAATAAGGTCAAGCACGTAAACACTTTCCAATTTCAAAACTGGCTATAAATCTATACTAGTCAAGGCAGCGTGGCCCTGGCATAAGGATAAGCTTATAGATAAACTGAACAACAATAAGAGTTCAAAATTAAACCTTTTACATTTGTGGTAAAAAAAAAAAAAAACAAGTTTTATATTCATGGGTCTGAATTTATTGTTCAATAATAATTACAGTTACTTAGCATGACCCAAAAAAAAAAAGTTGGATAAAATTTGAGAGTCTTGCATCATGAGATTTATGTCGAAATTACACTAAAGTAATGCTAATTGTGGAGCAGTGTCAAAGATAAACACAGCCGGACATTAATTTCAAGAAGTGAGAACTGATTTTATTCAGTAACTACTGACTGTAGGGTAAAGTGCTGAGCTCCATTCCGATTTGTTCAGAGGTGATCAGAACTTTGGGAGAATTAGAGAGTTTTACTGGGGCACGGGGTGAGGGGAGGCATGTCAGGGGTTTAAACAGGCAGAAAACAGACTTTTTGTGAAAAGTCACAAAAAGGCAGAAAAGGGTAGAGGTGGTCCATGTGATACCCGTCTGGGTCTACTAACTGGCACTTCCAAAGGTAAGCTGCTCCCTTTCACACAGAGATGGGGAATTAGAGGCTCTATCTTCAGGCATTAGCTGTAACAGACAGTAAAGTCTTTTGGCAGCCTTGAGTTTTCTCAAGCACGTACTTTAAGAGGGGCTAGAGACATCCTACGGGCACTGCCTTGAGCTGTTAGAAACTATAGTAGTGTTTGTTCAAGTCTTTATAGGCCAAGATGGATGCATAATCAAGAAAAATCTGACTATGGTTTGGTCAAGAAGAGAAATCTTGGTCAGCAGGGATCTTAAAATCTCTGTAAGCCACATACAAGAGAACAATTGGAGTGATTATGGGACATGTAGTTTTTGAGTCCTCCCCAGAATTGTTAAATTAAAATACAAAATTAAAAGAAAATTAAGATATGAAATGAAAATATTTAGAAATCACCCTAGATGATTCACAAATACACAGAAGTTTGAAAACCACATGTTGAGAGGAACCACCATTTTGGAATGGATGTACATTGTAATTTTCATAGCTGCTTGGATGAAAAAAAAAGAGGGTATATAATGATAAAAAATATATAAATCAAGAATCTAAATATGTGTCGGGCTTGTTTTAAAAACTTTTCATGTATCAACCCACTTAACTATGTATTATGTTTCGAATATTTATTTTAATGATAAAGAGAACTATATGCAGAGAGGTAAAGCAATTTACCTAAGGTCAATACAGCAGAGCAAGAATTAGACCCCAGAAATTTTGCCTCCAAAGGCTTCATTCTAAGTCACTATAGTATATATTTAATTACTGAAATGATGATCAACAACCTATATCCAATGTTCTTAAGATAATTCCCTGTGATTGTAACAATATAGAGGTCTTGCTAAATATGGCAAGACTTATTTTTTGGGGGGTTAGAGGCAGACTGGAACAGCTTACAGATATAGAATGGTCAAAGAAAATGGAAAGAAAAAGGAAATATAAATCAAAAAGTATTAAATTATAAAGTAAATATATCTCCTATTTGTAGAAAAAACAATAAGGTAAAAAACTAAATTCTTGAAAAACATCACAAAATAAATAAAAAGCCGAGCCAGACTCATCAAGGAAAAAAAGTGATATATTTATCTTATCAGAAAGATATTGGATATTAAATATATAGCTTAAAGACATTAAGATCTTAAAGATATTAGAAATCTAAAGAATATCTTTTTTTAAAAGTATATTGCTTTTTGGGTCCTGGATCAGTGGCTTGGTAGTCGGTGAGGACAAGTGCTTTATGAAAGAGGCCAAACAAAAGGGAGTCCAGAAGAAAGTAGTTGATCCATTTTTTAAGAAAGAAAGATTGGTTTGATGTGAAAGCACCAGGTATGTTTAGTATAAGAAATATTGGAAAAACACTAGTCATAAGAAATCAAGGAACCAAAATTTCAACACTTGAAGGCTTCAAGGGCTGGATTTTTGAAGTGAGCCTTGCTGATCTGCAGAATGATGAAGTTGCATTTATTAAAAAAAAAAAAAAAAAGTCAAGCTAATTACAGAGGATATTCAGAGCAAAAACTGCCACATTTCCATGGCATGGATCTTACCTGTGACAAAATGTGTTTGTTCCGTGGTCAAAAATGGTAGACCATGATTGAAGCTCATGTAGCTGTCAAGACTACTGATGGTTATTTGCTCCACTTATTTTGTGTTGGTTTTATTAAGAAACAAACAAGCAAACAAACAAAAAACCACAACAATCAGATTCAGAAGACTTTGTATGCTCAGTACCAACAGGTGCACCGAATTCAGAAAAAGATGATGGAAATCACGACCCAAGAGGTGAAGACAAATGACTTACAAAGTGGTCAGTAAATTTATTCCAGACAGCATCGGAAGAGACACAGAAAAGACTTGTCAGTCCATTCCATGTCTTTCTTAGAAAAGTAAAAATGCTGAAGAAGCCAAATTTGAGTTGGGAAAGCTCAATGAGTTTCATGGTGAAAGTAGTGGTTCTGGAAAAGCTACTGGGCATGAGATCAGTGCTAAAGTTGAATGAGCTGATGGATGTGAGCCACCAGTCTAAGAATCTGTTTAAAATTCAGATATTTAATGGTGACAAATAAAACAAATCTTATTTGTGGAAATAAATAAATAAATGAGACATATTAATCTGACAATTTAGATGAACAGTTTTAGAAAAACATAAGCTACCAAAACTGAAAGGAAAAAATAGACTAATCTCAACAGCACTCTTTCTGTTTAGGACATTAGATCTATTATTTTTAAAATCTCCAGATTTATGATTTCACTAGCAAATTCTTCCAAACATTTACAAAAGGAAAAAAAAAATTATAATCATCTATTTAATAAAGATAAAATAATTCTTAACTCTTTTTTTTATTAAATGAGACTAATCTTTGTGTCAAAACCTAGCAAGGACATTAAAAGAAAAACTATAGATCAATTTCTCTAATAAACATTATTTCAAAAATCTAAACAAACTTTTAGCAAACTTAATCCAGTCCAGTAATACCCAAAGTGGGGTTAAAGTGAGCTGAAAGCCTTCATTCTTTTTACCTATGTGAGACACTTTAGGTAAATTCCAAGAAAATTACTATTTCTTGAAGATTAGAAAAAGTAATAAAATTGGAGTCTTAATCCAGTAATGGAAATGTAGAAATAAATGGAAATAAAAATAAAATGAAATAAAAGAGTTGGTATGTGCATGTACCTGACAATGTTCTCTGAATTTGAAAATTCTGGAAAAATAGTTTTATAAACTAGCCAGTAAGATCTCTTTTTTCCCCTATTTATTTGAGGTCATCAATACCATGCACACATAATTTTAGTGGTCCCCACTTATGAGTAATAGATGGAAATCTGTATCTGTTTTTTAGCTTTTTTTTTCTCTCTCTTTTGGAGTCTTGAGGGAATGGTGTAACAGTTATAACAATACTTTGTGTCACTCGATCAATTTAAAATTTAAAAAATGAAAACTACTTATTTTTGAGAAGTGGTGACTGCTTTTGCATTTGAAAAGTATTTATAAATCAGAAATATAAATGTAACTCCATAGATGTCATACTTATTATTGATCAAATGATTTTCAAATAAATTAACCAGGAATAACTTCTTGATAACTTTCATAAACTTTTATATCACTAATCAAGAAAAATTCACTTAAATTGTATATTTTTGGGGATCCCTGCCTGGCTCAGCAGTTAAGCATCCGCCTTCTACCCAGGGCGTGATCCTGGAGTCCTAGGATCAAGTCCCATGTCGGGCTCCCTGCATGGAGCCTGCTTCTCCCTCTGCCTGTGTCTCTGCCTCTCTCTGTGTCTCTTCTGAATAAATAAATAAAATCTTTAAAAATTGTGTATTTTCCTTTTGATTTTCATCTCAGAATGGGTGACTGAGTTGTGCAAAAATGTTGATCTTTTTTTTAAAGGCCAATATTTTTGAAGAATCATATGAGACCATAAACTGCACTTAACAAGTGTCTAGCTGCTGGAGCTTTGAGGAAAATCCCAATGTCTTGTCTGTTATTTATAAAGTAAAAGAGAGTAGAGAAGTCAAGGAAACACAATAAAAATGATTCTCCCTTGCTTTAAGCATCTTTGATACATAATTTTAGCCAGAAGATTCTCAACCATACAGTTGATATTGATTTGAGCAGGTGATAGGGTAACAACTGCCTTTAACCAAGAAAATTATTTTGTGTTCTGTAATGGGAAAAATGATAGTGGGCCAGGTGATTCATATTTTCAGCTCTGGGGCAAATCCATTGATTATTTTATATTTTATTGCCTCTGTGTTGAAAGAGAAAGATTTCTTCCTCGTGTTCTCTATTTTGTCAAATAAAAAATGGCACTAGGATTTTTACAGAGTCATATTCACTCACGAATGTAACATGGATTTTGTTGGGTCATGCTGTTTGCCTCCCCTGGTGTTTTGCATGTTAAACACTTCATGATTGTCCACTAAATGCCTACAATAGTCCAGTTATCTTTGCAAGATACTATTGGAAGTTACTAGCAAAGATTAAATTTAATCTCAATGTAATATGTGTTTGTGTGAGCAAGTATGTGTGCAGGTATATGTACATTTTCCTCCTTACCTAGAAATTCAGGAGATGATGAATACAATGTTTTTTGATATTGTCTGTGATTAAAACAGTAGGTCATAGTAAGCATCTGAACAACTTTTTTAAAGCAAACTTACAGAGAACCCCTCGATCTTTCCAATCCATCATGTCAGTAGACAGTGATGGGTTTCACTTGCTGCTCTATCTGTCTCCAGTGAAAGGCTCTAGAGACATTACTCTATGTTGCAGTAAAACTGTGCTTTGGGACAAACCAAATCAAAGTCAGGCAAAAATACAGGTAGCACTTGGGTCCTGAATGACAGACCAGGTGAAAATTAATTATCAAGTAAATCTTTAGCACCCAAGCTGTCTATACTTGTGTCAGGAGCACCATGCAAGTGAAGAAATAGCTCCACTCAGGATAAGCAGACGAGTACATTTATACACAGATGTACATCTTATAGGTGCAAATATAATTCATTTTCACCCCAGTCAACTGGACTGTCATGAAGAGAAGTAAGCTAAAAATCACTAAGGCAAGAAAGTACACCAATCGTTTTGATTGTGAAAACTCCCCCTCCTGGCGGTTCTTTCCAGGAATTCTATAATTATCTGGTTAAATGTTGAGTCTAACTTATGCTTCTGCCTTTACTCATGATCTCTTGCTTATTTCTTTTTTCTTCTGTTTATTCTGGCCCAAATCAGAAAAAAATCTGCCACCTTATCTTCGCTTGGGCTACCATAAGAAATTATCATAGTCTGGGTGGTTTAAACAACAAGACTTATTTTCTCACATTTCTGAAGGCCGAAAGTCCAAGATCAGGGGGCCAGCGTGGTTGAGTTCTGGTAGAGGCCCTCACTATTCCTGGTTATAGACAGCTGTCTTCTCGTTGTACCCTTGCATGGTGGAGAGAGAGAGGGTTAACTTTTTCCCTCGTCTAAGGATTCCAGTTCCTTCATGGGGGCTCCACTCTCAATGACTTTATTACTTCCCAAAGACCTCACCTCCTAAACCCATTTTATTGGCAGCTAGGGTTTCAACAAATGGATTTGCAGTCCATAACCCCACCAAATGTGCCACTACTATTGGGTCAATCAAATTTTACTTGTGAAAGCCACGGTTTGTGACATAGTCTTGGCATGTGTGCATGAGTACACACCTGTGTGCTTGCATGCAGCATGAGTACACCTCATGTGCACATGTGTATTTTAAAGACAATCTTTCATCAATGGGGAACCTACTGAATCATTGGCTCCCTAGCTTTGACGTTCCTTTTATAATTAATGAATTGCTCACCTTAGAATTCTTAGGGGCTGAGCAGGAAGTCACTGCTACTTGCTCCACCTAACTTACTTCACTCTCTTTGAACCAAAGGTATATGCTTTGATCCCTCATGAAAATTATCTTCTGCAAGTTTGGATTAGAATTTATTTCACATACCATTTAGGTTCAACAGATATAAGATTCAGACTGTTACAAATGAAAAACGTAATCCAATAATATAAGAACATACTTATAATTTAGGAAAGTAGACGTAAAGCTAATGGATTAATTTTGAGAGTTTACTCTAGTCCAAGCATCTTTTTAATTGTTTCAGATACATTTCATTTTATACCTTTACAACAAACATGTGGGATATTATTGTATCCAATTTTTAAAAAATATATATTTTATTTACTTATTCATGACAGAGAGAGAGAGAGGCAGAGACACAGGCAGAGGGAAAAGTAGGCTCCCTGAGGGAACCCCGATGCAGGACTTGATCTCAGGACCCCAAGATCACTACCTGAGCCAAAGGCAGAGGTTCAATCACTGAGCCACCGAAGTGTCCCTATTGTATCTAATTTAATAGATAAATTGTGGCATGATGAGAATAAGCAACTTGATTAAATTGTATATGGCTAGTAAGGAAAGAACCCATAATGCCATTCTAAGAAATATGAAGCCCAAACCCGCTCTTTTTAAATTATTTTTTAAGATTTATTTGTTCAATTTTTAGGGAGAAAGCACGTGAGTGTGTGGGAGCAGGAGGACGTCAGAGGGTGGGGATCTCCCAGCAGACTCCTTACCCAGCACAGAGCCCAACACCAGGCTCCATCCAAGAACCTGAGCTGAAATCAAGAGACAGACTTTTAACTGACTGAGCCATCCAGGTGCCCCACAGAAACCACTCTTAACCAACGTGGTTTCTGCTTAAGGATGGTCTAAATTATTGGCCTACCAATCTTAGAGGTTCCTTAAATAAACCTGGGTATTCAAGAATTTATTTAATGTAAATAAGTCTACAGATACCATAAACTCCATATCTAAAAAAAGAAAGAAAAAATACATACAGTTAATACAAATGAAATATTTATACATATATAATTTCAATAAAAGTTAGAAATGCATTTTATAAAATCCATGTTTTTATCAACAGCATTTAAAATAGGAATAAAATATTCTTCAATAAAATTAAATATCTTCTACTTCTGTAGTTCATATGTACTTCACGGAGAAATGCAGGATATTTTCAAAATAAGAATTCAGAAATAACAGGATCTTATCACCATTGCTGTTGGGAAATGTCATTTTAGCTGACACTACTATTTGTAAAAACATTTCAAATATTATATTTCCCTGTTATTATAAAAAAATACAAATATTTCAAACTTGCTAACCAAGCTGTTTGCAAAACTAGCCTGCTAACCACAAAATTTTCCAGAAAGCTACACAGCCAACTACATTCTCCTCTCTTAATTTAACCAAGAAATAGTTTCTATTGCTCCTTGTAACACTTCACTGACACACGTGATACACTACGTTGCTTCTCCAATTATATAAAAGGAATGCTCCATAGACCCCAGGCCTTGCACCAGGCTGAGGTTTAATGTGATATACAGACTCTCCTGTAGTGTCAAAGCAATGGAGCCTTTGCTTACAAACTACTTTCCAGTGTGAAAGTTCCTGTTCCATTGAAATATGATATAATTTTATTTCTTCTGCAGGCTTGACTATTTTCACCACGGTTTCCAGGAGGAATAAATTATTTTTAAAAATTGATTATCATTTAAGACAAAAAATAAACTAAAAGGATCTCTACATTAGGGGAATATGCAGAAGTAATCAAATTCCTACATGTAATGTAAATAATTTGAGTATTAACTGTCATAATATTGATAAAACAGAGAATCAGGATGATTGTATTTGAATAGATCAATTTATCTCCTAAATTAATGGTCATATATATTGTTTTTATACAATGTATTTAGAAGATTTTAGTATTTTTTTAAAATTGTTTAATAATGAACTTCTGTGTCATTGACAGTTTAATTTATCTGAGAAACCTGAGTCTATTTCTTTGGTATAAGTATGGAAGAGAGTAAGAGAAGGGGAAAAGTTTTTTGAAATTTCTCAGTTTCTCCTAAGGTTTACATTATATTTAAAATTGTTAGTGTCTATGTGTCAAAAATAATAATTTTTGTTTTCTTAATAAATCAGTGATTTCATCTAGTATTCCTAATATATTTGCCCCGAGTTGGATACAATATTCTTATAATTCTTTGATAATATCCTATATTAATATTATTTTTCTTCTTATTCATAATTTTTGTTTTTTCTATTTTTCATGGATAGATTTTCTTGTTCCTTTTCCTTTTATTGCCTTTCCCTTAAATTAGATAAATAGTTCTTAGGTTTATTTCTTCATTCTAATATTATTGGATTTTCCATTTTATCAACTTTTGCTTTTTTTAACTAATATTTTCCATAAATGAATATTGTGTTTTTTTTTCCTAGCCCTGAGTTAAATATAATATTTGTTTCATTTACTTTCACTTTTTCTTACTTAGTAATGCATGCATTTTAGGTTATGATATTTTCTGAACACAACTTCAATTGATTTATTACATAAAATTGTGTTGTCATGAGTCTTTAGGTCTGTACTGTGCACTATGGTAGCCACCAGCCACATGTAGCTATTTAAATGAAATTTAATGTAATTAAAAGTAAATGAAATTTAATGTTTAGTTCTTTGATCACATTAGCCACTATAGGTACCTATATACCTACCACTCATCTTAATTTTGTTTCATGAAAGTGAATTCATACTATATTGTTTTGTAAATTTATTTTTTCCTCTTCAATAGTTTATCAACTATATCTTTCAGTGTTACTTAGTGCAGTGAATGGCCTGTGTCTGGCTCCAGAGTCAGAATGTTGCTTTCAAATCTTGACTACTTTATTTAACAGACTATTTGGGCTAAAGAAAGTTACTTAACATCTTACATTGAAATACCTATAAATGGGGATTCTTAAAAAATATTTTATTTATTTATTAATGTGAGACACACAGAGAGAGGCAGAGACACAGGCAGAGGGAGAAGCAGACTCCTTGTGGGAAGCCTGATACTGGACTGGATCCTAGGACCAGGATCATGACCTGAGCCAAAGGCAGACCCTCAACCACAGTGCCACCCAGATGTCCCATAAATGAGAATTCTTTTGCAACTTTCTCATTCACTTGTTGTGAGGATTAAATGTGATACTATACACGCAGAACTTTGCATTATTTCCAGTTAACTAACAACTGCTCAATTAAGGTTAACTTTATAATAATTACTAATTGCCTTATAGGTTTTCCTCAGTTTGTAACACGTGCAAAGTGTTCTATATAAATGTAACTCACCCAACCCTTTACTTAGAAGCTTTCATTACTGAATATGCTGTTACTAGAATTCTTGACATAGTTTTTAAAAATCTCTCTTCATTGATACATGATACTAAAATTGTTGAGTATATAGACAGATGTGTATATAGATATATATGTATGTATAATATATATATATTATATGTGTCTCTCATGAATAAATAAATAAAATCTTTAAAAATAAATAAACAAACAAACTAGTGAACCTTCCCTATTCTTGCATTACGAGTGCATGAAGACATTCCATGAGGTATACAATTGTGGAAAACACATTCTGGTTAACTAGCATACATACTTTTCCAAATTGATCTGATTGAGAATGGGCCTGCACTGATTGCTGACCTGATCCTGTCTCTCCTGTGGCAGAAAAAAAAGGCAGCTGTCTGCGTTGAGGTAGTGGGTGTTGAATACAAGATAAGAGAGTGGTGGGCAGGACAGCAGGTGAGGCCATCTACAACTAGGTAGTGGGAGGAGACTGGTTTTATTTTTTTTTTTAATATTATGTATTTATTTTTAAAGATTTTATTTATTTATTTATGAGAGACACACAGAGAGAGAAAGAGGTAGAGAGATAGGCAGAGAGAGAAGCAGGCTTCCCCCAAGGAGCCTAATGATGTGGGACTCGATCCCAGGACCCCAGGATCACAACCTAAGCCAAAGGCAGACCCTCAACCCAGGCACTCCAGGAGGCTGGTTTTAAAGAGGAAAGGTGAGTAGGTATGGGTGCATATGGAATGTTCCCTTTTTTGGTAATAGTACCTAGTTGTAAGTAGCTCATTGGTTAGTTAGGGCCTATGCATATTTTGAGGTGGGTTGCCTGATAGGCCTGTCTGTCCTCAGTCAGGGGGCGTTGTTGTGGCCCCTTTCTACATTCCATTGTTTAAGCCTGTGCTTAAAAGCAGCCTCTATGCCTCCTTTCTCTGAAAAGTATTTTCTTTACTTTAAGAAAGAAAGATCAATTTCCCACCATTGTGCAATTTACTATGGTACATTGTCCAAGGATATGAGAGTCCCCATACCAAACAAAAGGAGAATTTTAAATTTGCTTGTTATATTTCAAGTTCTTTTTCACAAGTTGTAAAATACTTTTTTAAATTAAGTACTATAGATATTAAAAGATAACTCAATACAAAAGATTTTTTAAAAATATCTAGCATTATAAGGAAAAAATAAAATGAACAAATTTCACTGTATACGTATGCACATATTTGTACATACACTCACATTTGCTGTCATTGTTAGAGACATGATAGAATTATCAAAAGAATAAGCATGATACTATATTACCCTGTATAAAATTATTCTGGGAAAGTGGAATGGAATACATTGTCAAGAAGATAAACTAACATTCTAACAATAAAGGCAAAACTCCTTAACATACTTTAAAAAAATGATTAATACATGATTTACATATATATTCAACCAACAAAATGATGATATAATTATTTTATTTAAAAATAGCAAATTTATATCTGAAATTATGATCTTTGTAATTCATACAACTATTTCAGGCATGTACTTAAAATGTATGAGGAGATAGATATTCAGATCTTCAAGATTTTTTTAGTGTTATGTATGTAATAAATATTGTCGTTGTCCAAAGTACCTTTGAGTTCACTGACTGATGGAGTTTTATAAGTTAGGTATAATACAGAGAGGTCATGGATCTAGAGGTGAGAATTCATCTCCCACTAAGGTATACTTATTAAACGAATGGCAGGCAAGCATCCTACACAGGAAAAGTCAGAATGTCCTATAAGTTCCCCGGATAGGACCAGGTAGGCAATACAAGTATCTCTTTTACTCCATGTTATTTAGTTAGCTTGTATGTTTTGTTTGTTTGTTTTACTTTTTGTCTTTTTAGATATCTGAAGCTTATTTCAAGGAGAACCACCCACCCTCACACTGAAAGCCTTTAATCATTTTGATGATTCTCTATGGTTCAATCATGTTTCCTGTGCTTCTTCCCTCTGAGTTCGAAAGTTGTCCCGATGGACAGGAAAACTCTCACCTCTGAAGAAACCCACCTGCATACCTACTTTGATAATGGATTCTTCGTTATGCTTCTCCATAAACTAATCTTATGGGCAATTCTTTCTTAGAGAAATGGCTCACAATCCATGGTCCATCTATTTCTCCCTGGCATTTATAGGTTTCATTCTCCTTTGTTTCATCCTCAAGCTTCTCTTGTATCTTTGCAGCAATTCCAACACAATTTGAGAAAGTAGAAATGTCTCTCATCAGTGGAACTTATAATTTCTGACATTTTTCTTAATTCATCCAATATGCATCTAGCTTAGAGGCTTGTAAGGAATTTTACAGTTTTTATTTGGTTAATACAAGCTACTTTAAAAGTAGATTTTTGGAGGGCACCTGGGTGGCACAGTCAGTTAAGTATCTGACTCTTGGTTTCAGCTCAGGTCATGATTTCAGAGTCATGATCAAGCCTCTTTGCAGGCTCAGCTTATCCCTCTTCATCTGCTTCTCCCCATTCTTGCTCTCTCTCTCTCTTTCTCTCTCAATAAACAAATAATCTAAAAAAAAAAAAAGGTTTTTTTTTTCTTTGTATTTTGCAACATCTCAATAATCCTTATATTTTCTTTATATATTGTTTTATATTGTGGCATATACTGTTTTTTGCATGTAAGTCTATCCAAATGGCTATATTGACTATATTGACTCACTAGTTAGGTCAGCTTCCAAGAATAATCATCGATACATTTAATAAAATTCATTATTTTGTCCTCATGTTTTCAAAGACTGAACTGGTTCAGTTTTTATCCACAGTTGTTTTAGTATCATATATACATTAAAAATGGTTATTTCTGGTCAATCTGATAAGCTAACAACAGTATAAATGCTACATTCCCCTTTCTCTGAGGAGTTTTGGCATAAAAAGTAGTTGCACATGCAAATGATTATTGGTAGCATTTTTCTTGTGCCCCTATCAAATAACATGAATGTGGTTATTTGAAAGAAATGTGAACATGGCAATTTACAAGTATATACTTAAAGGTACTATTAGTGCCCATTTGACCTACAACTGAGTTCCCAAATTGGGTCCTTACTCAAAAGTATGTAACACCATGTCTGAATAAAATAAGTCTCATGGTGTGATCTTATAAAATGGAGGGCTCTGAAATGCAAACTTCTCAGGTTATACAATTTATTAAAATGGAAGTAATTTAAAACAGTCTGTTTCTTGTTAGACTTTAAATATGCAAATAAGAAAGGCCATTTGATTTATTCATTTTTATTTATGCCATTTCCAGATGGGAGTATAACTACTCATTATGAATTCATTCCCACTTCCAAGCCTCTTGATTTTGCATCTTAGCTTTTGAAAACAAATT
The DNA here is from genome assembly GCF_018345385.1 of Vulpes lagopus. Classification (NCBI taxonomy): domain Eukaryota; kingdom Metazoa; phylum Chordata; class Mammalia; order Carnivora; family Canidae; genus Vulpes; species Vulpes lagopus. The sequence goes on along the minus strand of NC_054829.1, from coordinate 15,404,252 downwards.
GATGCCTAAATATTACAAATTTAATTTTAACTATTGCAGCTAATCTCAGTCCAAGATGGTACAAATTAAAATCTCCAACAATGAAGTATTGTCCTCAAATTATTGCCTTGTGACGTTTAGCATTAGGTTTTTAATGATACCTACATTAATAAATTCATAATGAATCCAAATAAATGTAATTCGTGGATGGAGAAGGAATTCTATTTCATATACTATCACATTTTGTCTTGAATTGGAAAAGGCTTCATAACTTTTTGCATTGTTAAAATGAAATTGCTCTTTCGTCTGTCTGTTTGTTTAAGGGAACATCTTCATTTTTTATCAAAGAAGAGGTACCTAATTTTCTCAATTAGAGGAATTTTCCAAGTATGAATCCCTGTTTTTTCTGCAGACATGATCTCCCACACAGATTGTTATATCAATATAAATGAGCTCTCTGTATAAAATTAACCAAATCCCAGAATTAGAGTGGACACTAGGAGATTGGAGAATATCATTTGTATTTATTATTTATTTATTTATTTATTTATTTTTGTCAAATCAGTTATCCAAGCCTAATATGAAGGAGTCAGATTGTGTTTAGCAATTATGGTTCTTTATGACCAGTAAGGGAAGCACTATTTTTGTTCAATTTATTCATTTATTTAATCTAAAATTATTGAGCACTTTCTAAATGCCAAATGCTGTATCTTATCTATATTTTAATAATGTAGAATTTGAAGATTTATATGGAACACAAACACAGCTAGCTCCCTGCTACCTATTGTTCACAGCCAGACTTCTTAAAAATTGTCTTTATTGTTGTTACATCTTATATATGTTGTTCAATCTATTCATCCCAGAAACTGCAGTGAAAATGTTTCCCCCCATAAAAAGGACTCAAAAGTATCAAAAGGTCAGTTGCAGATAAAGGTCAAATGGATATTGCTCATGTCAGGTAATGTCAGGAGACTGGTAAGGGGTTGTTTGTGAGAGTTCAGCGAATAACAATATTAAATATTCTCCAACCATCCTATTTCCCTAAAATCCTAAAACAGTTTGCTGCTCATTTTTATTTAGCATAGCACTCCTTTGAGATCAAAAGTCAGTAACTGAGCAAGTAACCAAATTAGAGCCAAAACCAGTTGTTGGAGTCCGAACATAAACCCATTTCTGGTAAATACGTTGTTACTAGTATATTTGGCCTGACTGGAAGTGATTCTGTACTTCTGATCTGACACCCTCAGAATATATTCTCTATATTTTCTCCATATTTTTGCCAATATAAATTAGCAAAATTTTGCAGTTGTTTAATTGTCAAGTTTTCTACCCTAAATTTACACTTGGAGATCCTGTTTCCTATCAAACTGGGATATAACTCTTTTGTTTTATAGGTCTGAATACAATGGGGAAGTGACTTGAGGACATTTGGCTTACCAATGCAAGGCAATTCTTCAGGCAAATAAGTCCTCCAAAATTGTAGAATGATAAATAAATGTATTCTTTTTCGATTACAATTTTTGTGACATGTGGGGTGGCTCAGCGGTTGAGTGTCTGCCTTTGGCCCAGGGCATGATCCCCGAGTTCTGGGATCGAGTCCCACATCAGGCTCCGTGCGGGGAGCCTGCTTCTCCCTCTGCCTGTGTCTTTGCCTCTCTCTGTGTGTCTCTCATGAATAAGTAAATAAAATCTTTACAAAAAATTTTGTGACATGTGGAAAAAGTTGTAGTTTGCATTCTCATTTAAAGTTCTGTATTTCTTTCTTTAAATATATCCCCTCTATGAAATACTCAGTAATAGAATGTGAGGAAGAAGGCAGTGCAGATCCCCATAATGTTCACAATTGGAAAGATATTTTGAAAGAATTGTAATATTTTTTAGTGCACTGTGATGTTTTATAATGCACTTATAAAACATTTTATGCACTATAAATATTTTGTAACTTTGATTTGGTTTTTTTTACAGCTATGCAGAATTATTTTGTCAAGAAGCAACAGAATTAATATCTGATTTGATACCTACCATGATGATTTGTTATTATAGTTTTTCTGCAAATGGCATATCATTAGTTTTAAAATGAAAGTCATTTAACAAATGGGCTTGATATACTTTTTTTTTTTTTTTCCTAACAAGGCAGAAACATACCTTTTTGGCAACAGAAGATAAAACTATAAAGTTACTCTGGAACTAGTAAAGAAGAAAATGTCTTGAAAGTTACTGTTTAAGAGATTCAGTTCCAGTGTCTTAGAACTTCCTGACCTTTCATTTACTCATAACAGTTCCTGAACATTTGCTGGGAATTCCATACAAAATAATGCCAATTTTAATATATAACTTGATATGCTGTTTTAGATAGTGACCTGCTTTTATCTTGATAGTAGTAATAGAGTATTTTCACAGAGATTTGTCGCTAGTTTTTATTCTATATCATTCACTTGTCTTCCATGAAGGAATATAAATGTGACGCAGGTGCTATATGCCATATCAAGCACTCTGTTTCATTCTTGGCGTTGACTACTAACATTGCTTACCATTGTGAGTTAAGGTTTGAATTTTGTAGATCAGATATGATGATCTTTTAATCCTATTTTTAGACTCTTCCCTAATGCAATCCTGAGGCTAATGCTTTCAATCTTGAGTGTTTGAAATTCTATTCAAATTATTTAACACAATAAATTAAAACACTGATCCTAACCATGTCTTATCATTTCAGTGTCAAAATTTAGATCCATTTGATAATTTAAAATATTATTGCACATCATTCATGTGGTCCTGGAAAGAAAATATTTTCTACAACTCTCAACTCCTCTAGAACCATTCTTACTATAAATTCATATTTTCAGTGGAGGCTATGTACCTGCCCACCCAACCTGAATGAATGGATAAAGGTAAAAATGTAGATACAGTTCAACATGGATTGAGGAGACACCTGTTGATGATAGCTGAGCATCAGAGAGAACTGTGAATCAGCAGAAATCTCTACCACCGAACAGCATTAAATCTAGTAAAAGGGAATAGACACACATAGGTATGCTAGCAGAAAAGTAGAAAAGAACTGAGATCAGATCTATGGAAAGAGAAATTGATTCAGAGAAAGCAGTCCTTTCAGATAACTTGAGAGCTGAACAAATCTATTAGAAAAAAAAAGCCATGGCATTAAACACAGACATGTTGAATATAGGCAGGCTATGATCCTTGCCTCCAAAAAGCATATGTAGTTGTATCTAAATATTTCTATTATTTTTTTCTTTTTCTTAATTGAAGTAACTATTAAATTTGATGTAGATATTCACAATGCTTCACAGACATAAGAATAGTATCAGAAAAGAGTTTAGGTTTTTGAGTTAAAGGGAACAAGGAGTTCTCAAGGCAAATTTCCCCTATCTACAAAGTCCTAGGAATGAGAAGCACTTGAACTGGCACTCAGTCAGAATGAAGTTTACACCGGATACTTCAAATCCACCTCAGCCTTCATCTTTGAGGTTTTGTCATGGGAAAATAAAATAATCAATATGATATTGCATAGAATAGAATAAGAGCCTGGGAAAAATACAGTTGTGTTGTATTTGAGTAGCGTTCAACATGCTGCTCAAGAAATCCTCGGGTAATTTGGTACTTTTATATGGAGTTATCATCTAGGGAGAGAGTAAATAAGCAAGGCTCAGCTTTCCCTATAAGGCAGCATGTTAGTAGAATGGATTTTTACCATAGTGTTTATTCAGTAAATCTTAATTAAGCCCCTCCTATAATCCAGACACATATGTGATAAATGGGTAAATAGGTAAATGCATGGCAACAAAACGATAGTACTGATAAAAGGGATATCTCCACTTTGTGAGGCCAATCACCTGCTGTATCTCTCAGTAACCGCTATCGATCAGGATCTTTTAAAGGTGTTTGTGTGTAGCTTCTGTGTAGTTCCTCCACATATGGCCATATGACATTAATTGTCATAACCCACGACTACTTTCTGAATCATTGAGATGGTCTTAATATTGCAAAACTTTTCTTCATGCAAGCAATGAGTGGTACAGGAGAAGAACTTTTCTCTAGCATGGGAAGGGAATTAATCAACTTATTCATAGCAAATTTAAGGTAGTTCAGAAGACAAGGAAAGGTGAACTTACTGAAATAAATTTAATTAAATGCTAGACATAGTAAAAATTTTGGTGATGACTCTTCTGAAAAGGCAATCAGTATCTAATTAATAACTTTCAGATAGTCTCCAATATTTTGACTACTTAGGTCTGTAGTTAAGAAATCTTAATAAGGAGGTCAAGAAGTACATAGTGTACTATAAATTATAGTTACTAGCCCAGCATCACATATACTCAGACACTAAATAAATATTTCTAGATAGGAACTTGATAGGATTGTGACTGTCCAATATGGTTATTTATTAAATGAGGAAGTGAAAACGTGCAAAGAGCAGATTCATAACTGGTTTTAATCCATTTTCCTTTGTTCAGGCTCAACTGAAAGCTCTTGAATAATATAGTTAGTAATCAAAAGCTGAATGCAGGCTTGATTATTCAGACAATTTAGGGCTTTGTCAATCCTCTTCAAGAACACTCTGATGTGATCATGAAATGCAATGCATTGTACAAAGTTAAATATAAATAGGACATGTTTACAGGTGTAAAAATATGACAGCCTCTTGATCACAGTGCTATTTACATGACTGTGTTTGCTTTGTGAAAATTAATCAGACTACATATATGCATATGATATCTGCAGTTTTTTTGTATGTTCACTGTGCTTCAAAAAAGATTTTGTTAAAAACATTATGGTGCTATTTGTTGCCCATGATTGTAATATATTCTCTAGTTATCGTTGAATAAAATTGACTTCATGGACATGATATGAGAGATGAGAAAGTGTATTGAACTAAAAAATAGGAAGCTAGAAATCAAGATGTGAAGGATGATCTATATGAAAGAGTTTTGATTAGACAGCTTGGGGGCTTTGTAAATGTTTTAAGTTTGCCAGGACTGTTTCTTTATGGACAAGTCCTTTTTCCTTATATGCCTGTAACTGTCTACTTGCTTTAAATGTGTATAATCTTCAGTAAATGTTTTAGTCATCATTATATGAATAAGCAGGGGAAATAATTTGCCTGTTGGTGGTTCTTGTTACATTAAAAGGCAAGTAATATAATGACATACTGGCTTGCAAGTCATATAGTCTGAATTTTGACCCATATCTAATGCTAAATAGATGCATAATCTTGCATACAAAAATTCACATTCTTGGAACTCTAATTAAGTCATCCATAAAGAGGAAGATGGTTTATAAAACCTCACCATATTTGAATATTTTGTTATTATACTTTAAAAAAATCATCTAAAGCAATGGTTTTAATTACTGATCAAAAGAATATTGAATTTTTCTGTGATTATTTTTGGTTAATACACATACATTTGAGGTATATTTTTCTAAGGAATTGAGAGATCAATAAATGAGGCTAATGCATTCTTTGAAAATTGAGGAATCTTCCACCAGTGACTTTCTTAAGCATATCAAATGACTTGGATCATGGACTAACTAAATAGAATAACTATATTTACCTATATGTTAAATCTACTGTATTTTAAGCTATACATATTACAAGCTATCCCCTCTCCCTTTTTTTTTTTCCACATTATCTGCCTCAGAGTAAGAGATTATTCCTAAAAGAAAGGTGGAATACTGACTACAGTGACACTTAGGGTTATCTGCTAATTTTATTTTTTTATACTGTTTTTATTCCAAGAATAAATAGATACTAGTTTAAATTTGAAACTAGTAATAGGAGAGCAATAAAAATACAGAGACACAGAATGTTTGCTAGTAGTCCATGAAAATATTTGAATCTTCTCTGGATCCATTCATTTGTGATTTAAGCTTGAGATGTTTTTTACTATTATTGTAAATTCTCATATTTTATTCACAGAGGTATCTAACAGTATCTGAGTTCACGTATCTTTTTTAGTTACCCAGGTACACTGATACACATTTTTCATGGCATATGGTAGACCCAATGTGAGATATATCTTAGGATTCATAATGGCAAATTAGGAGACCAGAAGCAATATGCACATTTCATTAAATAATTGGGTATATGTTTACTTAGAGAAAAATGCTTTTTTCCCACTTTTTGGAACAAGTTTTGAATATTAAAATACAGGTACGTTGAAATCATGTCTTCTTCTGTTGGTGGGGGAGGGAGTTGTTCAAATGATACTAATAGAGCCGTGCTGTGGGAGGGCTTTAAGAGGAACACACCATGTCTGAAAGGAAATAATGAAATTCTTCTGAAACAGTACCTTAACTGCTCCTTCTTCAGTTATGTGATAGATCCCTGGCTTTCTCTACAGTAGAATTACTTTTGGTAGAAACCAAGATTATATGTCCAGAATTCCCTTAATATCTTACCTTTCCTCTGGGATTGACTCTTTGCTTCAGATCTATTAATGTTCTCACATCCTCTCTTGGATTTTTAAAAATATTTATTTATTTATTTATCTATTTATTTATTTATTTATTTATTTATTTATTTATATGTTCATTCATTCATTCATTCATTCATTCATAAGAGACATGGGTTGGGGGGGCAGGTAGAGAGAGGCAGAAGGAAAAGTAGGCTCCTGGCTGAGAGCCCGATGTGGGACTCGATCGGGGATCTGGGAATCAGGCCCAGAGCCAAAGGCAGACACTCAATCACTAAGGCACCCAGACATCCCTTGTCCCTTGGATTTAAGGAGTCAGAAGAGCAGTACTGAGAGGAAGAATAGCAGTCCATGTTGAACACTCAGGAAATGGATATTTGGCTCTCTCTCTGAGAATGCTGCATGGTGTCAGGATGAATATAAACTGGACACTCTTACGTGATGTTATCCAAAGGAAGAATGTTATCAGAAGTCAACTGGCTGATAGTCATAGAAACGTGGCTATGATTCATTGTATATTGGTTTCCACAAGTGGACAAGTGGTCATAGAAGGAATAAAGTAGGAATTGCATACAGAGCCATGATATCCAGTTAGCCTTTGAGGGTTAGAAGGTGTAAACATCTTCCTTAAGACATTCATTCTGTGACCTGAGTTCAGATGTTATAAGTGATAGCAGAGGGAAGAGTGGTATTCCTGATGAAGGACAAAGTGAATACCCTACACACCAGATTCAATGTTGAGATAGTTAAGGTACTGAGTTAGAATAGACAGTAGACCAGATTCAATATGTTGGATAGAAACTGGCGGCCAGGCAGGTTAGGTTATTCCACAAGAATAATGTGGCAATATCATATAACATTTATAAGTATATATTATATAATGCTAATACTTAATACCACCCAGGCTCACATTATAAGCTTTCTCAGTGATCTGGGCCAATCTCCTATCTTTCCTTCTCACTTGCCCTCATCTAATGGAGACCTGGAGCCCCCCGAATTTCAAATGAATGAAGACCTTGTTTTCTGTGTACACTGAACTATCTGAACATTTGGAGAAAGATGATAAGCTCCATTTGAAGGGATTATCAGAGTGAACATTTTATTAGGGAGTTGGATCTTAGGCCAGGAAGTCAGGAGAAAGATGTCAGATTAGACTTGATTAGTTTCTATGAATTGAAGTAGTTTTAAAAATGGAATTAAATATATTTTCATAGGTCTGTAGATTGTAGGATAAGAAGATAAATAATTCACCTAATTATTTTCTCCCTATGGCTATGTTGGATTTCTCTCTGTGGCCAATTCAAAAGGTTCATTTGAACATTATAATCAATCCAATTTGGAAAAAATATGAATCCAGAATTATGTTTTTAAAGTTATCACAACTTTGTCTCAATCTTCAAATAGAATATGGGGAAAGTCAATGGCTACTAACACCTCTACCAATTCCAAGATGTACATCTTCCTGAGACTAGTTTGTCCCTTTAGAGCTGGTGAAATCTGGAAAGAAAGGGGAAATGCCAACATTTGTGGAGGGTGACTTGTCCTCATGACACTTTAGTTCAAACAACATTCCAAGCATGACAGAAATGACATTAGGGAAGCTGTTTTCCCAAATAAATCTCAATACCTAATGAGCTAGATTATTTAAGTAAGCATGGATCGGACTGCAAACTTTACAAGGCTTTTCTAAAGTGAGTTCAGCCTGGAAGCCTAATAATTCATAATGGGAAATGTTTTGAATTTACATTTGAAAATGGCTATTGTGTTTAATGAAGCATGTATACAATATAATTTTATAACATTGTTCGTACAAGGATGGGTCACAACTGATGATAACTGTATTGCGAATACAATTCTCCATAAGTTGCAGCTGGGTACATATACGGGTATGAGAAAATATCCATGAGAATGGGACCAGTGGACAAGGAAACCCAACCATGCTCGTTATGCTGTAGGCTGAGAAATGAAACCGAAAGATACATTTACATATCTCATGAACATTTCCTAAGAATTGCTAGTTGGAAACCATATTTTTCATTCTGTTCTCTATTTTCTATGTAATTGGGTTGTGAAGGGTACGTACAAACATTCCCTAGCCAGAAGGTTTTATTCATGATGTTTATACAATGCATGAAGGACTTTATCTTCATCTTGGGAGGATTTTTTCTGCCAAGGAGAAATTTGGTAAAGACAGAAGTGTCAATGGCTTTTGTAGGTGTGTTTGTAAAATAATTTGTTAATGTTCAAATTTTTTAAATACTAAAATATTCATTTGTTTATTGATATGAATGCTATTGAGTGTCTAATATGTGATCTAGTACTGCTAGTAACCACAGGGTGAGCCTCAGGAAAAAATTCAAAGGAAATTTTATTTTCACATCTTTAGTTACCAAGCATTTATTTAATATTAACTATGTAGCATTAACATGGCAAAGGAAATGGAAGTTACTTGAGAAAGGAATACTTGATAATATTTTATTATTGTCTGACCCACAGAATATCTTAAAATAAGAGATACTGAACATAACATGTGAAGAGATTTAAATTATCATACAGGCGTTAGAGTTTAATTAGATTGGACATTTCATTATTTCCCCACATTAACCTATGGATAGGTGCTTTGAAGATAAGCCAACTTTATTATGGGATTTTACAAAATCAAGACAGAATTGACATATAACATTGTATGTTTAAGACATACAAAAATTTGATTTTATACATTTATATTGCAATATAGTTGCCATCATAGCACTAGCCAGCACCTCTATGGTGTCATATGATTATCATTTATTTTTGTGATAGCAACAGCTAAGAGCAGTCTCTTAGGAAGTTTAATGTCTGTAATACAATTTTATTGTCTATAATCACTTTATTAAGTATTAGATCTCGAGAACTTAGCTACTAGTTGTGATATATATTCTTAAACCACATCTCTCTCATTTCCCCAACACCCAAGGATATATATTTTTTCAGTACATGTCCATATTTATAGATATTAACTTGATCATTAGAATTGTAGCGTGTTTTAAACATTTTGGTTCTGTTACAACTTTCTCACCGCCCTCCCCCCCAATACTTACTTTGGAAAATTGTAGGCACCGTGCAAGGTAATAAATGGAATAGATTGGAAAATTATAGCCATGAAGTATTTTCTAGGAACTCACATATTACAGTGTTTTTGTGATTTTCCAATTCTATCTTACTTCAACAATGACCTTGCATAGACACTATGTAGAACAAAATAAGCAATAAACCATCCCTCTGTTAATGAAGATAGTATTTTGCCCAATATCTAGCCTATAAGAATACAAAAGACTGTTCTTCCTAAAGAACAGCAAGGATTTGGCCTCTGACTAGGTTCCTTGCATCTCATCGCTGAATTATTTTGTTATCCTAAGATTTGCAACCAAATAGGATTTTGTATCAGATATTTAAAACTATGCATTTGTATAATGTCACTAAGCCTTTGTCTATATGTAAAAAATTCTTATATTAATTGCATAGCATTCATATGGTTTGGTTTTGCCCTGGATGGTCTTCTGTTTCTATTGATGTCTAAGGGAATATTCAATTTGGTATAAATGGAAGCATAAGTTTAATAAGCCTCTATTCCCACCTGGAATTTTCACGAAGGAACTCCCTGTCTTGTCATCCCATAAAAGAAGGTCACTTTGTCTTATTTGCATTTTGGATTCAACCTTGGCTGGATCACTGATCATATTACGCATTCTTATCCTGTTTGACCAGGGAACTTGAGATACCTTGCACAAGCAAACTCTGCTGAACAAAAGAAAAGGCCCCGCTGTCCTACCGGCAAAGTTTTATCTATGTCAAAGCAAGAAAATCTTCCAAGAAGAGCTCTTGTTTCCTATATAGAGCTGTACTATAATTCTAACATTTTGCATGCAAAGAAAATTAGGAGATGCAGCACCAAACACTAAAAGGGAGTCTTCTTAACTGGTCTGCTGAGTACTTGTAATTCTAACTCCAAAAAAGTCTCTGATAAGTCATATTCTTTGTGTGTCTGTTTCTCTTCCTACTCCACTTTTTCTACACGACCCAGTTATGCTCCTATTTCTTCTGCGCTTTCTCTTGTCCATCTACGTGAGCTACTTATATGCAAGACTTTATCAGAAAAAAAAATTACATTGTAAAATTGGTAGATCAAAAGGTTATCTACAGAATTTAAATGCAAAACTTGATCAAGGGCCAAGGAAGAAAATAATGGAGGGTTTTCTTATACCTCACAAAAATTACTGTAGAATTTGTGATTTTATTAGATACTTATTGCCCTCAAGTAGAGATCTATGCCAATACTTTAGTTAACTATCAGCTCCTTACATGGGAAAAATGTTGTTGAAAAGCAATGGGGTAAGAAAGAGTAAAGCACTGGCTAAGAAACTGGCCTCTCAGTAACTGCTTATATATCACTACATAAATCAAAATTTTCTTTCAAGAATGATTCAAATTCCATCTCTTCTGAGACACCTTCTCAGACTGTTGAATCAGTAGCTCCTTTCTTCTTTCTCTAATGCTTCACGTAGCAGAGGAATGGTTAAACAGTAAGCACCATGTGTAGCTCTTGCCAGAAAGGATGCTTTAATGTCATGAGGAGAATATAAGTCTGCCAAAGCTGCTTTCCAAGAGACAATCTCTTGTTGCATTCAACTCTAATCCTGTAGATGTTCTTTTGCCAATTATGAAAGAATAAATGCTCCCTTTCAATACCACAATAGAGTCAATAGACACAGCTGTCCAGAGAAGGGAAAAAAATGCTGGACAACTTAAGAAAATGAATCTGGAAAAATACCAACCTAGAGATAATTCTTTCAATGACATTTGGATTAGGGCTTTCACACATTCTTAGAAAAAGAAAATGGAAAGTTCTCCTCTGAGTCCTTCTGGATAGAATAATATCATTATACTTAACCTAAAATGTGCAGTAATAAGCTACTTGGTGGTCACTGTATAGTGTGAAATCAACCGTTCTCAAAGACATATGTTTTTGCCCTTGTAAATATCAAGTTTAAAATCCTTATATTAATTACAAAGTGACATCTGACTTATTTGGACCTTACATGACTTACATAACTTCTAATATCCAGTTAAAGAAGAGTTCTTATTTCTGACTCTCCTGTTTCTTACTGGATGTGCTAAACAATGCATGAGTATATTGCTTCATTACAGCACCTACCACCTTATTCCAATTACATATGACTTTTCTGTTACATTATGCATTCCTAGAAGAAGCAGATATAGAATATATCTTTTAATGTGTATAAGAAAGAACATCCATGAGCACCTGGGTGGCTCAATGGTTGATTATCTGCCTTGGCTTGGGTCATGACTCAGGATCCTGAGATCAAGTCCTACGTCGAACTCCCTTAGGAAACCTGCTTCTCCCTCTGCCTTTGTCTCTGCCTCTCTGTGTGCTCTCATGAATAAATAAAATCTTGAAAGAGAAAGAAAGAAAGAAAGAAAGAAAGAAAGAAAGAAAGAAAGAAAGAAAGAAAGAAAGAAAGAAAACATCCAAATTCGACGAAAGATAGAAGCCACTGCCTTGACCCCAGTTTATTGTTCTAGAGATAGACACACAAGTTAGGTCAGTGAGTCATTTCATCAAGCTTTGGACTTCGTATAGATTAAACATATTTGTCTTCTTTTGCCATGGTTAAAATGTGAAAGCTCAAGTCCAGAGTTAGGCATTTGCCATGACCTCTAAATCTACAAGGTGATGGTTGGTTGGATGGTTGGTTGGTTGGTTGGTTGATTGATTGATTGGTTGGTTGTTTTTAAAGCCTGTCTGTATTGAGAAAAACTATTAAGATGGGACATAGAGAGAAGCCAGTGTTGTAACAGGTAGACAAAATACTAAAGAGGTTTTTTTTTTTTTAAAGATTTTAATTAATTAATTATTCATGAGAGACACACATTGAGAAGCAGAGACATAGGCAGAGAGAGAAGCAGGCTCCGTGCAAGGAGCCCAATGTGGGATTCGAACCTAGGACTCCAGGAGCACACCCTGGCCCCAAGGCAGGAGCTTAACCACTGAGCCACCCAGGTGTACCTATAGAGTTTTTTTTTTTCTTAAAAGTCATATCATTCCTATCTTTGGATTCCATAAGATTCTTAAATTCTTTGTAAATTAGTTTGGGATATGTGTCTCTGTTACTTGTAACCATAAGAATCCTAAATAATACAGAGTGGATGGGGAGAAGCAGAGAAGTATTTCCACTTAGAACTCAGCAGGTGGCAAATATGTCCTCTTCACATGAGTTTGTATAAAAAAAGTGTCTAACTGGAATTAATGAGAATCTATGGAAATTCAGAAATGGAAGCCCTAATTCAGGCAGTCCCTGTGACAAATAAAAAGAAAACTAAAATATCATCAGGCAACCCTCTCTTAGGAGTGATAATTTCTCATGGTACCTACCTTTAGTCCTGCACATTGAACCCATTTTCCTTTCCTTTCCCATTTTTTGGTGCTTACTATTTATGGTCCCTGCTCTACTAAACTATTGGATTGCCTATTGCCTTACTAAGGCACCACAACACCCTTATCATACCTCATACCTGAGATACTATGAACCACAATTAAAATAGCTAACATATATAATACTATTTGTCTGACATCCATACAGTTGAGACATGGAAATATGACTGAGGCTCTGCTAAACATCCAAATCTATCAGAGATACTAAGTTAGAAGCTAGTTATGTGCAAAAGCAGGGACTGAGGGCAATCCATTTTGGTGAAGATGGTGGGAGCAAGAGCTCCTACATCCCATTTCCAGCGTTTGCTGTTTCCAATAGCCATTCCACACAAAGTGTCAGCCATTGAGAATATGGACGAGACAATCTGTGGCACCTGCACCTCACAACAGTAATGGAGGACAACTCTCTCATGGATAAACTCTACCACAAAACCAGAAATTCCTCTAATCTGGCACCTTCAACTCTGGTTTACAAAACTCCCAGAGTGCCTATGAGCTACATGGTGTTTTAGCAATCCCCTTAGATTTTCCAGATGTGGTTTCTCTTTATTTTCAATTTAGAATGCTGGTTATTACTCAGGCCTTTAGGTCAAAGGTTGACAAACTTTATCTTAAATGGCCAGAAAATAATAGGTCAGGCTTTGCAGGCCCCATGTAGGCATATTGTTTATGATTACTGTTGCCAGTGTCTGCTTTGCTGTGTTGTTTTGTTTTGTTGTGTTGTGTTTTCACAACTCTTAATTCATGAGATATACAAAAAACAGGTTGTACTTTGCAAATCCTCGCTCTCAGCTTTTAGCACTCCTGCTCTTTACCTTAGTCTCCTAGTTACTCAATTCCAGCTTGCAGAGAAATTTATTTGGTGCCATTAATCTCCCTGAAGCAAGCTGTTCTTAAAGATAGCCTCACAATAATTTCTCATAAGGAAGCAGGGGAAGAACTCTGAAGCCAATAGTTACAGTTAACATAACATACAGTTACACGGTGAACATTTTGGGCTTTGCCAGCCTGCCTACTTCTAATCCCCAAGCTGAGCTGTCCCAGGGACCACATGACCTAGCTGATCCCTACAGTCACCAAACACATGACTGTGCTTGAGGATGGAGTGGAAAAACCACTGTTAAAGAGCCGGAGCATAAGGATTATATATTTTAAACCAAACAGAGGCCAAATGATATGTTTAGCCTTCACTTCTATTTTAGGTATGTGGATAAGGAAGTAAGCTACACTGGCATCAAGGAGGTTATGGAGATGCTAGGCAAACCAGCAGAAGCTATTAGTGGCCCCTTAAATTGAAAACATCAATGCATAAGCGAAAACCAAACCAACAGGCAAGTAAACAAATAAATGAGACTCAGAGAAGGTTTCAGATTGTGGCGCTCAGTTCTGGCTTCTGTTTACTATCTTCTTTTCTCTCGCCTCAACTAGACCATTGGGTCTCAATCATCTGCGCTCACCAACCAGACTGATTTGGAAAGGATCATAGAGAACATGGTACAGCTGTTGTCTCTTAGGAGGGCTGTGAACAGAGTGAGAAAGTGGGTTCCATTAATCACCTCCATTTGAAGGAGGACATTAGGAAGGAGCATTTTAGTGAGTGAAGGGCGTGATGATCAGTACTAAATTAGCTCTTTTACTAAAACACTATTTCACTTCCTTGTTGTTTTCGTGGTGTACCATTAACTCCATTTTGGGGGCATTGACTTTAGCACTACTTGAGAAGGAAAGTAACCAAGAGGCCTGGCCCTAGTTTTTGATTCGGCCTTACTTTTGAACTGGTACGATTTCTGATCAAGCCCATCTTACTTAGCGAGATTCAGTTAAGCCCAGCCAGATGGTGGTGATAAAGTGCAACTTAAGTAGTAGATACTGTAATTAGTTCACAGACATTAAATTATATTGGATTTCGTATTGAAAATTGTAGTCCCTCTTTTGTTTTTAAATGAACAGGGAAGCATATTTTATGGTTAGCCAAGAGCCAAGAAGAAACATGGTTGATTATCCTTTATGAGAATCTGTAAGTTGTCTCTTTGGTCTTTGGTACCAAAAAATACTTTAGCCTTTTCTTTACCCATAGTTAGGCTAATGTGAACAAGTTTGTGTCATCTCTTGTTAGCATTCATGCTAAATTAGAGGATAATTTGCTCTCAGGTATTTAAAAATCGGACACTGTAGAGGTCTTTAATTACCAGGCCCATCATTCACATTTCATTATCATATTTTTCCCTGAATGAGACTTGATTTAACTAGGTCTTCGACATTTAGCAAGAATGTCAGCATTTAACACATTTATGCTTTAGATTTCCAATAATATTACAACACTTTATAGCTATGAAAACCTGCAATGATACCTAGTTAGTTTTCAAAAGAATCTTCAGGGCTTGAGGAGTAATATTAAAATCATTAAAAAATATGAATGGTAAAATAATTATTTCTAGCTGTATACCAAAAATTTTAATCGGATACTTTTGCATTTGAATGTTCTGGGAGTTACATAAAACACACACACACACACACACACACACACACACACACACGTACACGAAAGAAAAAGAAAAATAAAAAAGCATTTAGCCCAAAAGATTAACTGTAGGCAAATCATAGAATTTTAACTTAAAAGGAAGGATATAAATAAGATATGTTAATATCAGAAACATTTGTAATATAATGAAGTAGTTAAAAACCTGATTGTCCAGGTTCAAAACCTGGTTTTGACATATAATAGTTATGTGACTTGAGGCAAGGTACTAAAAAACATTTTGATGAGTTCATAGAAGACTAATTTTGCCAGTTAACTACTTATGTGATTACAAAGTGTTCTCAGGGACCATTGTTTTAAAATATCAAGAAATAACATGATGTTGGTTCGGCCTCTGACCACTTGAGTGACTCTGTTAGTTCACTCAGGATACCTTGACAAAGTACCATAGGCAGGGTGGCTTAAAAGACAGAAATTTATTTTCTCATAGTCTGGCTGGAGGCCAGAAGTCCAAGATCAAGGTGTTGACTGGATTTATTTCTCTTGAGGCCTCTCCTTGGATTGCAAATGGTTACCTTTTCCCTATGTCCTCACATGCCTTTTTCTCTGTGCATAAGCATCCCTGGTCTCCCCTCTTCCTCTCTTTCTCTATGTCTTTCTTGCTTTCCTCTTAAAAGGACACCAGTCTTATTGGGATAAGGCCTCACACTTACAACTTATTTTATCCTTAGTTTTCAACTTAAAGGCCCTCTCTCTAAATATAGTAACAGTTAGAGGTGGAGCCCCAACATACAGATTTGGGAGGAAACACAGTTCAGTGCATCACAGTGACCTGTGTCAAGTCATTTGATATTTGATATATCTCAAGAAGAAGATTAAAGTTTTTGTGGGCATAACATTAAATAATAATTGGCTAGCTCTTGGGGGGATGGCACAGAGTTGGAGGAAGATGGCCTTGTCTGTGGGCAATATTTTGGTCTGATCCAACGTGCAATTCCCTCCATTGCACAGCAAAACTTGACTAGTGGAAAGCTGAACTGACCTTGGGCACCACCGTCTTCCTGGGATCATACCTCATCAACCAGCATAATGATGATGTTTTGGAGTATAAGAGAAGAAACAAATTGGAATAAACTTTTAAAATACTAGTATGCTACATGGTGTGACTACGGTTCCTCTGGGTTTTTTAATCTTTTGAGTTGTAAATGTGAGAGAAAACATTATATGGGAATATATGTCAAGTAGCATTTGTGTGTTGTATCATTAAATGAAAAAATAAAATACTTCGGTATTCTTCAGATAATGCATATTGTGATCACTTATAGAAAATCTCAATTTCAAGATATATTATTAGATGTATTATTCCATATGGAAGATACACTGAATTAAATGCTCATGTTGAAAATGTTAATAAATAGAAAGTTCAATTTAATAGAATGAAATAATTTAAATTTTTCATTTGAAAGACTGACTACTAATGCTAATGCTAATATTATCAGCTACTACTTCTCTTATTCTTGATTCATGCTACAATATATCCAGATGAAGGCAAAATATGTTTAGATTCTTGACCAAATAGCTATCATTAATTAAATTCTCCTTTGAACCCCAGTTCAATTCAAAACATAATAAAAAAGACTTCAGAGGATTTTTTAAAAATGTAACTATTTCAGAGGCATCTGGGTGGCTCAGTGGTTGAGCATCTGCCTTTGGCTCAGATCATGATCTCAGGGTCCTGGGATGGAGTCCCACATTGAGCTCCCTGTGAGCAGCTTGCTTCTCCCTCTGCCTGTGTCTCTGCCTCTCTCTCTGTGTCTCTCATGAATAATAAATAAAATATTCAAAATAATAAAACAAATATAACTCATACTTGAGTGCTTATGACATTCTTAGACTTTCTTACTGTCTTCTATGATATGAAGGGTATAGAGCAATGACAAATGATTCACATCCTTTGATGCAAAGCAAACTCCAAGTCCCTTAGCTATGTTATGCTGTTTGCTTAATGTAGTAAAATTCAGGCATTATTTTTCCATATATCCCCTGCAGTATTTTTAAAGAACTATTTATTTTTACTTTAGGAGGGAAGAGGCAGAGGGAAGGGTCTCAACTAGACTCTCCACTGAGTTTGGAGTCTCATGTGGGACTGATCTGGCAACACTAGATCACGGCCTGAGATGAAGCCAAGAGTTAGTTGGTTGCTCCACTGACCGTGCCACCCAGCCATCCCCCCTAAAGTATTTTTAAAAGCCATGTATTCCATCAAATATTTTTAAGGTATCATCTTAAAATTTCTGTTCTTAGTTTAAAAAGTTGCAAACAAGATAATTTCTAGTGTATTTTACATGTTGACATTTTATGTGATGAGCACTGGGTGTTATATGCATCTGATAAATTGTTGAGCACTATATCTTCACCTAATCATGTGCTATATGTTGGCTGATTGAGTCTAAATTAAAAAAAGAAAAAGTAAAATAGAACTATTATATTAATCTCTTAAATGTATTAAGTGACTACAAATAGCACTTCCGATTTTACATCTACCATTAAAAATATGTATAGAACAAGTTCTTCAAGTGCTGGTTGCACATTTAAATCTTTTTTCCTTCTGAAACTAATCCTTCTAATTCTATAATACACCCATAATTTTATTCTAATCTAATTTATTTTTAAATTTTTTTAATTTAAATTTAATTTGCCAACATATAGTATAAACATCTCATCGAGTGCCCTACTCAGTACACCATACACAAAGATAAACTCAAAATGATTGAAAGTTATAAATGTGAGACAGGAATCTATCAAAATCCTAGAGGAGAACACAGGCAACAACCCGTTTGAACTTGGCCACCGCAACTAGTTGCAAGATACATCTAAGAAGGCAAGGGAAACAAAAACAAATATGAACTATTGGGACTTCATTAACATAAAAAGCTTTTGCACAGCAAAAGAAATAGTCAACAAAACTAAAAGACAACCTACAGAATGGGAGAAGACATCTAATCTAATACTTGAAAGTCTTTTATTGATCACAATATTTATATTTCTTTCTGCAATAATTATATATGTAACATGATATGTATACATGTAATATATATATATTATATATACACATGTAATATAAATATGCATACACAAGAGGTGAGAAAGATGCAAGTCTATGAATCTTTTAAAAATCTGGATTTTATCATTAGTACCAAACTGATCAAAATAACATATTCTCCAAATTTCTTAACCATAAAATGTTAAACATAATATTTTAGTAATGCATGTTTTACTGAACTTATGTTTCTCAAGTAATTCTTATATCCCTGGATGAACATTATTTGTTTCTCACATTAGAAAATACAGATCAGGGCAGCCCCAGTGGCTTGGTGGTTTAGCACCACCTTCAGTCCAGGGAGTGATCCTGGAGACCGGGGATCCAGTCCCATGTCAGGCTCCCTGCATGGAGCCTGCTTCTGCCTCTGTTTCTGCCATTCTCTCTCTCTCTCTCTCTGTGTGTGTGTGTGTGTGTGTGTGTCTCATGAATAAATAAATAAAATCTTAAAAAAAAAAGAAAAAGAAAAGAAAATATGGATCATCAATTATATTTCTATTTCCTATTTTTATAAATGAAAGCAATAAAAAGCTTGTTCACATACATAGTATATAACTAAATTCATTACAACTATGTGAACTATCACTATTAGATACAAAATTTACTTGTAATAATCTATCAAAAGGTATATTTTATTTGATTCTTTTTCATTTTTGCTGAAAATACCAATTAAGCATATCATTCTCCAGAAAAATATTCATTTTTTAAATTTCCTTAAAGTCTACCAAAAAACACCACAAACCTTCACTGAGGCTAAGCTAATGATTGTTAATTATACCTATTACTCTTATTTATTTCAGAGGCATCTTATTTAACTGGGCACACTCAAAAATATTTGGGAACATTAACTAACATTTACTTGAATCTCATTTGTCAATGCAATATCCTTGGTAATAGGCTTTAAACTTATTGCATGATTTAAGGATATTTTCAGATGCAGATGCAAACCAAAATGTGGTGAATGAATGGAGAATCCCTCCATTCCTAGTGAGAATGATCAAATTGCAAATGACATGCTGAGGAACAAACAGGTCTTTCTAAGGTAACTTTGAAAAACTTGTGGATATTCAGAATCTGAGATATATACACAGATCTATAACCTTCTTGTGATTTGGTCTCCTGAATGTGATAGCATACTCTCATTTTCTTTAATATGTTCAATCAGTGTTCTATTTAATTGCTTTTCAATCATGGAAGATGAAACCTATGGAACCAAACCATAGATTTGAATATATCAGGAAAATTTTCACTCCCATCACTCAATGTATAATATAAGTGAATCATCATATTATAATTTGTGAAAAAATATTTCATTCCTAATGACATTTTTCACTGGTAACAAAATATTTATGACAGAAAAGATGCAAGGTATATTATAGATTTATCTTGCCTTGACTGATGAAAAATTCTTCAACACCTATATTTGAACTGCTTGGAGATCAGAGATTTGTACACTCTAAAGTGATGTATATTAGTAAGATTTGAGGTCAGTAAGAATTATACTTGTATAAGTTGGAAAACAGAAATCAGGATAACAGACCCAGCAAGACACCACAAACACAGGTGTATTATCAATTTTAGGGAGGAAAATGGAAACATATGGAAATGAAAGATCTGAAAGGAGCATTCTCAAAATTATCTATGCCCACACACCACTTGGAAAATTTTAATGTATCCCTTAGGGTATGCATAGCACGTTTCGCAGAGCATAGTTTTAATACAGTAAGAAGTGAGACATGGTGGAAAGCACATAGGCTTTACAGTCTGTCTGACTTTTCTTTGAACCCTGGTTCTGTAATTTAGTACCCTGTACATTCCTCAATATCTCTAAGTTTCAGTTATCTCATGTTTAATCTATAAAAAAGAGATATCAATATCTAGGGTGAAGTGAGATTTATATGCAACAATGTGTGTGAAATCCATAGCATAATGTCTGGTAGATAATTGGTGCTCCAAAATGTTACTTCTCTCTTTTTCTCCCCATAGAAAGATTAACATCTGTTTCACAGAAATCATTTTTGCACTTGGTGAAACAAGGAAGATTCAAATACTTCAAATCACCAATATTTATTTTATACAAAAAGCATTTCTTGAACTCTTACTATTTGTAAAGCATTGGATTTGGCATGTGCTTTATGGTCTAGATTATTAAAATGATTATGTGTTGTGATTTTTTTCATGAACACTTAAACTGTAAATTTTGTGTTTATGAGTATTTGTAAAAAGTTCTACAAGAAAAAAAGTTGTGGCTAGGCTTGACATACTCTTATTAGCCTGCTCATTATTTTCTCTTCTGAAGTCAGTTTTCATACGAAAGGCAAACTGGGAGGTTTCTTGGCAAGCTTAAGGTTAGAATAAGGGGAATGAAGGTGGTTGTATGAATTCATTACTTAATGGATCAAGTGAAGACATCATGACGAATTTTTCTTTAACAGTGATGACTTCCCTAATGGGAACACAAATACTCAAAAGTGTTTGGCGAAAACATCCCCTCTCTCTCTGTCTCTCCATATTGGGGTAAACTTCCAGGTGGGCTTTATCTCCCCTGGGAAATGTTTGTATGAAAATCATGGTTTGCTTTTGTGAGCTATACTCTTTTCCCATGGAAAAACCAGTTTATCTTCAAATGTGTCCTTTTCATTTAGTCATATTTTATAGGAAGACCATTCAAGTCCTAATGTCTTAAGAACCATTTATCTTTGAGGTGATTAAAACATTAAAATGTCACTCTCTGTTATTAACTGATTTTTATAATTTAACTAAAAATCTCATTTCTCTAATCTTCAACTACTTAAATAGTAGCACTATTAATGCTTAAGACTATCACTGCTATTTTTTTTTCTATTAACAGAAGCATTAGAAGCTAAATATAGCAAGGAATTCTATATCTTTATATAATCAAATAAGAGAAGGTTGAAGCTTTCTCAGCAAAAACATTTGAGATTAAAATTGTCATAGATTCACATGTATAATGTTTCTGTTTACAAATTCCATTATATTAACTAATTTATTTCATACCATATAAAGATATCATTCCTTTTTCTTGATTATGGGCACCTAAAATTAATCATCTACGAAGGCCTCACCAATTTTATAAAGATTGAATCAAGGGAGGCTTGTCCATATAAAATGCCTGGAAAAATATATGGAAGAACAAATAAAGAAAAAAAAAAGGAAATATATTAAGCAAAATAAATGGAAAGAACAGTATGAAGAAAAAAAATTAAAACCTAAAATCCTTCCCAAAAACCCTCACTCTCCCAAAAGATATTTTTTCAATGTTGAAATTTGAATGTGTCTCTTTGCTATGAGAGATATCTACTTCTTTTGTAGACTTTTTTTTTAATATTTTATTTATTTATTCATGAGAGACACAGAGAGAAACAGAGAGGCAGAGACACAGGCAGGGGGAGAAGCAAGCCCCATGAAGGGAGCCCCACGTGGGACTCCATCCTGGGTCTCCAGGATCACACCCTGGGCTGAAGGCAGCGCTAAACCGCTGAGCCACCCAGGCTGCCCTAGACTTTTTATTTGTTCTAAATATATTGGAAACACTAAACAGAATGAATTGGATATTTTGAAAATTCAAAAATGGCTACATGGCCCCAACTTTCTGTAAAGGAGTCTAAACGTGTGTATATATATATATATTTAATTTTTGAACTCTATTTCACAGAGTATTTTAAGCAGATAGTTTCAGCTTGCAACATGTGGCCTATCAATATAGTTAGAGTACTTATTCGGGCCTCATTCTGTGAAGCTGCTTCTTGAGTGATCTATTTATTCTGGGCATCAGAATCCTGACTACAATTATCAATATGGTCCATCTGGCTCAGTGGAAGCACTGACAATTGAAAATATAGAGGAAACCACTAAAATTACAGAATCTACATGATGGAATAAACCATATGCAAGTTGTTAAGCTGTTAACCTAAACACATATTTTAGTTTCAACAAACCATAATTAATAGACTAGTCTACCTACAGCATGGCTAAAAAAGTTTTCATCCAAAAGTGGATCTGAGATTTATGTATTTTCCTGAATCTATTAAAGTGTTCTTTTAATATTTTACACAGTAATTCCTATGATATTTTCTCTAATTCTTCATTGCAATTGTTTAAATGTCACAATTTCAATGATAGAATATTCACCAGTGTATTTGTTTCACCTCTGCTTTTTCTACATGTTTTCTTTTTCTCAAATCCGTTCAATATGCAATTTTTTATAAATTTATTTTTTATTGGTATTCAATTTTCCAACATATAGAATACAATTTTAAGTGAATTTATATTTTCCAGTGAATGTTCTCAAATATATATGTAATGGGTAGTCACTGTGCATTCTTTTTTTTTTTTTTTTAAGATTTTATTTATTTATTCATGAGAGGCACAGAGAGAGAGAGAGAGAGAGAGAGAGGCAAAGACACAGGCAGAGGGAGAAGCAGGATCCAGCAGGGAGCCCGATGTGGGACCCGATTCCGGGACTCCAGGGTCACACCTGGGGCCAAAGGCAGGCACTAAACTGCTGAGCCACCCAGGGATCCCTGTACATTCATTTCCTAAGGTTTTTATACCGAGTACCACAACTTGATGGCTCAAAACAACAAAAATATCTTCTGTCACAGTTCTGGTTACTAGATGGCATACTCCTTCTCCCCCAAGGAACCTTCCTTTCTTGCCTGTTCCAGCGTTGGGATTAGGACTTCAACATATCATTTCCAAGGACAAAAGTCAACCCGTAAGAGACTAGAAATATGATTTTCCTCTTTGTTTTAATGTTGAGTGGAAGGTACTGACTTTAGAGACTTCTAGTTTTGGGAGTGAAGAAGTTTCTATCTTCAAAAGGTATTTCCTTTTGTGGATAATAAACAAAGGAATTCTCTACTTTTATTTTCTTAATCTGGATAAGAAATACTATACAATTTGATAATTGATTTTTCCTATTTATTATTGACTATACCTAACTGCTTTAACCACTTTGATCAAAGTGATTTAGTAAACATTTTTTGTTTGTTTGTTTTAATCTAAAAACTCAAATTCCTCCTTTTAGAAATAAGAAACTGGCTTTTTTTGGATTAATCTTTTCCTTGATAACTATGAACTTTGGATAAATGCTTAAAATTACTTTGAAGGCACCAGAAAGCTACTAATCTTTTGAAAAGATGCCCTGAGATCAGTAAAGGGAGGGAAAACTCATAGTGATGAAACCTAGAAGCATTTGCTAATTTAAAAATGGCAATGGTAGGTTTAGAACTGAAACAGAGATTTTAGCAGAGTGATTAAAATTTATCAATATAGGTTCATCCTTAGTAACAAAGGGGTGGGAGCATAAGGGAAATCTCTACCAGCCTCTAAGTTTCATTTTGAACCTAAAATTACTCTATCAAAGTAAAGTATTTTTAAAAAGCTGAATTGCCAAACAAAATATTTTTCCAAAATATTGAAAATAAAGCAATATTTCAAACTTCATATGCTTCATTTAAAATTTTTAAATGAAAATTCTTTTTTTTTTTTTTTTTTAATTTTTACTTATTCATGATAGTCACAGAGAGAGAGAGAGAGAGAGAGAGGCAGAGACACAGGCAGAGGGAGAAGCAGGCTCCATGCACCGGGAGCCCGATGTGGGATTCGATCCCAGGTCTCCAGGATCGCGCCCTGGGCCAAAGACAAGCGCCAAACCGCTGCGCCACCCAGGGATCCCTTTAAATGAAAATTCTTGTTCTTAAATGCATGTAAAATTAATAAAGAGAGGCTAAAAGTAAAGAATCCATGTCAAGAAGTTAGAAAAACATATTATAATAAATCCAAAAAAAAAGAGGCAAAGAAGGAAATAGTCAATATTAGAGAGAAATTAATGATACAGAAAAAAAAAACAAGTATGATGAAAACAGAGCCATAAATTAGCCCTTAGTGATGAGAAATGAAGTCACAATGAGATACCACCTCACACTAGTGTGGTTGGCTATTATCAAAAGAATAAAAGATAAAAAATGCTGGGAAGGATATGGAGAAATTAGAATCCTTGAGCATTGTTGATGGGAATGTAAAATGGTGCAGCAGCTATGGAAAACAGTGGAGCAGATCCCCAAAAATTAAACATAAAATTACCAATATATTCCAGCAATCTCAATTTTTGGTATATATTCAAAAGAATCAAAATAGGATCTCAAAGAGACATCTACACTCCTATGTTCATTGAAAAATTACCCAATAGAGTCAAGATATGGAAACAACCTAAATAGACATCAATGAATAAGTGGATAAAGAAAATGTGGTGTTTATACACAATGGAATATCATTCATCCTCAAAAAAAAAAAAAAAAGGAAATTCTGCCGTTTGTAGCAACATAGATGAATCTAGAGGACATTATGCTTAGGGAAATAAGCTAGTCACAGGACAAATACTGCATGATCTCCCTTATTGGGATCTCTAAAACAGTCAAACTCACAGAACAGAGAGTGAAACGATGGTTGCCAGGGTCTGCCAGGGGAGAGAAATGGGAAGTTGCTGTTTAGAATTCCACTTATACAAGATGAATAAGTTCTAGAGAGCCATTGTATAATATCATGCCTATAGTTAACAATACTGTATCGTGCACTTAAAAATTTATTAGAACTGTAGATCTAATGTTAAGTGTTCTTAGTAATACAATAATAAAAAATATATTGACAATAATGAGTTTTGGTAAAGATGAAAGAAACTATAATACTTCTACATGGTTGATAGAAATATAAATTAGTACTTAAGAAATATATTTGATAGTATCTACTGAAGCTAAATATACATATATATGATGACCCAACTCAATAGTTGTATATGTACCTAATAGCAATGCATATACATTTGCACCCAGAGATATGTTTAAAATGATACATAGCAGTTATATATTGTAGCCCCCAAAATAAAAATTAATAAATAAATAAATGTTCTTGAAAAGTGAAAAGGTAACATAAATTCCTATACATTTTTCATACATTTATTTAATGGGAATCCGAATAACAATAATGAAAAATCTACTGCTATATGGAATAAAGTGGGTGAATACCACAAACATGGGGTGTAAGTAATTCCCCAAAAGTGCATACTATAAGATACCATTTTTCAGTCATTTTTGTTTTGGGGTGGAATAAGGCTATTAGTATTGATTATGAGATTACAGAAGAGAACATTTTAAAGGGTGTTGGTAATTTCTATTGTTGACTTGCATATTGATTCAAGGCTATGTTGCCTTCATGATAATTTATTAGCCCATCACACCTATTTGTATACTTTTTTAAATATTAAAAAACAAAACAAAACATGGGTGGTGGTTTCCATGGCATAAAGGTTTGGATCTACATATGCAAAGTTAGTAACTTGTTAGACTCTTTTATTCAAAATTCTGTACATTAGGTTTTGATCTCCATAACTGCTCTACTGAATGACTACCAGAGGTCCTAGGGATTTAGATGTTGTCAGCAGTTTAGGCCCAGGGAATCACTTAATTTAAAAAACAGCTATTTCTCTATCACTGTATTTCGCCATCCATCTACACCCTGCTACGGGGTATTATTTCCATGGTGTAACTCAATGAACGTAGCATAATAAAGTGTATCCCCACCAGAGTGAACTTGGTATTGCCAGCTCATTTGGTAAAATGAATGCACTTCACTCGTCCCCAGGCTGTGACAAAAATAATAAATAATTATGCTTTTGTTTCACAAACAGGAAGCTGGAGAGAAGAAATGTAAGGGATTTGCCTGAGGTTGCTCAGGGGGTAGGCAGCAAAGTCTGGAATGGAGACACTCAATCTCTTTCTCCAAGTGCCCTACTCCCCTGCCAAATATGTGCTTCCAGGGAGAGCTTTCCCCAGAGTAGCCCCATAGAATTCACTTGGTGGTTAAGGTCCTTGTTATATTTCATACAGGAAGAATGAAATTGAGCACAAGCTTTCAGGATACGCTGTGATTATTGTGATGCAGGCTGCAGTGGATTTACCCAACAGCTGTAAGATCACAAGTTCAGAGGAAGTTAGATAAAATGACTTTACGTTTAGGGGTTCACATCTGAAGAGTCGTATTTCAAAGTGCATTGGGGAATAGCAACCAGAAAAATAATAACAATAATACCACCCCAACCTAAAAGCAATGACCTTTGCGTGGTACTTGGAATGGTCATCTGAGAAAAATCTAAGCAGCTTGTGTCTCACTCCAGCTCAACACATCATAAACATTCAGTGAGTCAATTCTCCCATGTAAATAGGCTGCAGATGCAGAGTTAAACAATGGGAATAATTTCTGGTGATGAAAGGTTAGGGAACCAGCCTGGCTCCCTCATTGTATGCGATTGTCTGTTGCATCTGCCATCTGCTGCTTTACAAGATTTTGGCACTGCCCTGGAGGATTTACCCACCAGCCGAGTCAGGAGACACTTAACTTCTGTGACACCCATAAAACTATATAGGGAACGCAATGGATTTCTTGTAGCCTCTAACAATATATTTTAAGTTTAAAAAAGTTACAGTTGGGAGCCTTGTTCTCTCAGATTGATTTAAATGCTCTATGTTGGTGTTTATGGGTTCCTGCTGGGTTATAGCCATGAGTACTCAAATGTAAGAGCTCTAGAAATAGAAAAAAAAAAATACAACCATCGAACAACAAAAGACACCTCATCTCTCACACCTGTGGTTTCCTGGGTGAGGAAGTGCTTTAGGTAACACACAGGCTTGGGCGGGTATTTAGGGGAGGGCAGTTAGCCGTGACTATGGGGCTTCCGGAGTTGAACTGCAGAAAAAGAGCAATGTTCAGCAGTGCTAGCTGTGAACGTGTGGATAAAAAAAGCATAGATTAAAATTGGGCAAACCTTAGACAAAGACAAAGACAGACAGAGAAAATATCTTTGTGTTTATGGTTTGGGAGGGCAAACATGAACGAGGAAAAAATGTTAAAAGTGTAAGTTTGGAGGATTCCCGGGTGGCTCAGCGGTTTAGCACCTGCCTTTGGCCCAGGGCATGATCCTGGAGTCCTGGGATCAAGTCCCATGTCAGGTTCCCTGCATGGAGCCTGCTTTTCCCTCTGCCTCTCTCTCTCTCTCTCTCTCTCTCTCTCTCTCTCATGAATAAATAAATAAAATCTTTAAAAAAAAGTGTAAGTTTGTGTAGCTCTAATTCTTGAAGTTTATAATCAGTCAAGTTACACACTTTATCTGGAACTTTGGACATATGAATTGGTTGGCCTTTTTGGGAAAAGATGATTTCTTCTGGATATTGAGACAGAATTCCATTTTAGGCCAGGTGTAAGAAGAATTTGGGACAAATTTGCTTCTTCCCCCCAGAGATACCTATGACACCAACATATAAACATATTCCAAAAAATGGGTATGCATTTAAGTGTGGTTTCAGAGAGAGCTGGGCACATTTTAAAGGAGTCATAGGACTTAGGCAGACATTGTCTGATTTTTCAGACATAAAGAATGATTTTAGTACTATATCTCTAGACTTCACCTGTCAAAGAAAAGACAATTTTATAAGGTAAACAATTTACTCAGAAAACTCTTGCCCCTAATATATCAGAAAATGATATTCTCGTGGAGTGGCTTGGAAATACTAACTTACCTGGGAAAGTTGGGATACAATTAGAACTTAGAACTTCAGCATGAGCTCAAATAGTACTTTCATTCCCCTCTTGGGCATGACCTCAGAATTACACTGTCTCGTGGCTAGTTACAGCTTCTGCATCAGTCCTAAGCCTGAAAAGTTATAACTGATCAGAAAGGAGAATCCTATCATTGAAGACATTACTCTCCTCACCCCCCATCTATCTCAGTATATCCCAGTATCTACCCAAGGTCTCAATGTCTCCACCTAAACCTTCTTACACATCCTCCCTATTACAGCTCCCTCTGCCACCACTGCATTAAAGGTTTCATCCCAGTAACACACCTATTGCTTTTGGGAACCCATTAAAATATGAATAAATAACAGAAAGATAACTAGAAAGTTCTCAAACACTTGGACTTTTTTTTTTTTAAAGGACACTTCCCAGAAAATTTAAATAAATAGGGACACTTTCGAATAGCCTGTAATTTACCATAAGGAGGGGTGCCTAGGTGGCTCAGTCAGTTAAGCATCTGCCTTTGGGTCAGGTCATGATCCTAGTGTCCTGGGATGCAGCCCCACATCAGATTCCCTGCTCAGAGGGAAGCCTGGTGCTCCCTTTGTCTTTTCACCTTCTTGGCTTGCTTTCTCTGTCTGTCTCTCTCAAATAAACAAATAAAACATTTAAAAAATAAAGTTATCATAAGGAGAAATAGAAAATATTTCATCTTGAGGAGACTGGGTGGCTCAGTCAGTTGAGCATCCAACTCTTGATCTGGGCTCAGGTCTTGATCTCATGGTTGTGAATTGAAGCCCCACATTGAGCTCCATGTTGGACTAGAAACTATGTAATAAATAAACAAACAAATAATTTCATCTTGAATAATAGCAAAAGTAAAACACACCCAAAATTTTCAGCTGCCCCTAAATCCATACCATTAAATGTTTATATTTGAAAACACAGATAAAGGTCTAAAATCAATGACCTAAGTTATCATCAGAAGTAGCTAAAGAAAGAACAGCTAAGTAAACCCTGTGTAAGGGAGAAAATACTCGATGTAAGAACAGAATTCAATAAAATTAAAAGATACAATTTGAGAAAATTAACATGTATGCAACCCAGTTCACTAACTCAGGACTCAGAGCATAGACCATTAGTGATATTTTGACCTCCGCTGAGTCCCTGTCAGGTTCCACACCTCTCTCTTCATCAGATGGGCACTGCATACCCTCCACCATTTGCCAAAGACATTACCATTTTCTACTGCCACATGCATGGGGGATTTATTACAAAATGCTTTGAAACTACCCCCTTATTTACAATATCCTATTACAGCCCTTCAACATCACTGTGATTTTTTTCTCATGAATGAACTTTCAGATGACCCCAATCTGACTTTTTTTTTTTTTTTTTTGGTTTAATTTTTCGAAACCCTGATCTACTTTGGTACTTACATATTACTTCTTGGCCAGTACCTCCGTGGCAAATGTTTCTCAATGAACAAATTCATTTTTTGGCCTCTTCTTGCTGAGACTGCTCGGCCTAGGACCTTCCTCAGTCCCTTCTACATGCAATCAAATCCTGTTGCTGCTTCTCTGAGGCCAATGGCTCCTGAGTGTTCTGGGCCTCTCCTACCATCAGGCAAAGCTTATTGCACTATGGTCTTGTTTTGTATGTTAACCCAGATCCACCCTCCATGCCTTTTCCTCTTGCTTGTGCCTGGTCTGGTAAATACTGTTAGAGCAGTATGCAGTAATCTTCCAGTCGGCTTCATCATGAAATCAATCTTGTAAGTCTTCAATTAGCCTTGATTGATGCTCAATAATCCTTTTAATGGTGCCACGCGAAGTTAAAACACCTAAAACAGCTCTCGGTGTTTATGTAGCTGTGGTCTCCTCTCCAGCCACTTCTAATTCCTCCGCCCCCTACCCCTTTGTATTACATATTTTGTGCAATTCAAGCTTTACTCATCACAGTGGTACTTTCAAATGTTTTCTCTGCATGAATCTTAATTCCTGTTTAATATCCCATTACCCTAGTCATTAATCACTCAATTTTGAAAATATTTCTTTAGAACCTCTACATGCAAAACAGGATAGAAATTACTATCTTCTATTAGGCTTTGGTTGAAGAAATAAAAATTCCTTGTAGTATTCACATCACATCAGGCAGAGCCTATGAATAATATTAACAGTAATTAGATGTTAGCTTAATTGTTTTACTATGTATTTTTTTTATTAAAAAAGAAATGTAAGGGGACACCTGGGGGGCTCAGCGATGGAGCATCTGCCTTGGGCTCACAGTGTGATCTTGGACACCCGGGATCCAGTCCCCCAACCGGCTCCCTGCATGGAACCTGCTTCTCCCTCCGCCTGTGACTCTGCCTCTCTCTCTCTCTCTCTCTCTCTGTCATGAATAAATAATTAAAATCTTTAAAAAAAAGAGAAAGCAATGTAAAAGAAAAATAAAGTTTTCTCTATATTGTGATCCACTTTATTGATAGTATACTTTTCCAATATTTTTGACAATAGTAGCTTTGAAAACAGGAAAATATCCTCTTGAGATTATATTATATTAGCTTCAACACTTCAACATAGGGCTCATAAAAACTTTTTTTTTTTAACAAAAATCTGGTTGTTGTGAGTTTAATGACACAATTTGGCCTTGATTAGATGAATCTGTGGATAACAGTGAGCTATAAGAGGTCTCCACTGTACTTTGAAAACCAGTCAGATTTCAGGTTTCTTGGTTCTCCAAACTGTGAATCTCCTGCACATCAAAGGTTGATAAAATCTGATGTGATTAATGGTCATTCTTATTTAACATAAAAGAGTACAATATATCAGAATACATCTGGCCTTGTAAATTTTATGACTGGCTGTTACAGAATTCCAAAAGCTCACAAAGCATATAACATAGAAGGCGTGAAAAGGAAATGTTCTACTTGGAAATAAATCTAGAAAAAAATGAAATTGCCAGTTTTCTGTGAAAAAGCACATGCTACATCCTTGTAGGAGCTAGTATTTCTGATCAAACCTCACTTTCCTCTTTTAAAATGATACATTGGGGCATGCAATGCAAAATGCAATTATTATTATTATTATATGATCTTTTGATGTCTTCTAAGAATGCCTGGACTCTCTTACTCAAAGAACAAGGGTTTTCAAAGCAGGGATTTTATTTTCTGAAAGTGATATACTGTTATATTTGTATTATGCTAATTGCAATTAATAAATTATATATATATATATATATATATATATATATATATATATATATATATATTGCAGACAGAGAGAGAGAGCATGAGCAGGGGGAGGGCCAAAGGGAAATGTGGGTAGAGAAGTAAACTCTATTGAGCACACAGCCAGAGTGCGGGGGCTTGCTCTCATGACCTCAAGAGCATGACCTGAGCTGAAACCAAGAGGCAGACATTCAACTGACTGAGCCACCCACATAATCCAATAAATTATAATGGGTCAACCTTGGCTCCAAAAAAAAGTGACCTATCTTTGCACAGTGACCGTTGTTATGAGACAGGCTTTCATTTGGTATGATCATGTCTTTGTTATAATTGAGATCATAGTATTGTTAATGCCAGAATGGAAAAATCCAAGAGATACACTATTCCCAGCTAGCATTTATAAAATTGTTACAGAGAGTCAAATCGTATTCTCTGCTTGATCTTTCCAGAGTAGTCAATTTGCCATCACTGACGCAAATTTAAATTCTAACACTGAAAGGTCCTGAAAAGTGGTTGCCACAAGACCGCAATAGACATGTCAGAGAGAATGGAGAAAATTGGGCTGTCATCATTGCGATGCTACCAGTGCACCTGGTTTTCTAAGAATTCATGTACCCAGAACTTTGCAGCTAATATTAACATTGTTGCAGTTAGCTGATAGTTACATTTTATCCACCTTTGCCATCATACATATGTATTTATTAAAAATTATTAAGGTTAATTAATACTTGGTAAGAATAATGATAGGATTTCTGATGGACGTAATGATTACTTTTGAGATCATTGTTCTAGTTAACATTTAATGGATGATCCTTCTCTCATTTTTTCTATCATCACAATCCCCGACATCATCAACAACATCCTGATGACCATGGCAAAACGTATCGTGTTAAGTGTTTTATATACACCATATGATTTAAATTGTTATCTTAGTCAAGGAAAAAGGGTTTCATGTGTTTATTTTAAAGTTCAAAAAGGAAGGTGATCATGTCATTAGGTAAATGCAAGATAACACATAATGAATTAACACTATACATCTATCAGAATGGCCAAAATCTTAAATACTGACAACATTAAATGCTGGCAAGGATGTGAAGTGACAGTAACTCTCATTTATTGCTGGTTGCAGTAAAAAAACGGCACAGTCAATTTGGAAGACAGTTTGGTAGTTTCATACAAAACTAAACACATTCTTACCATTTGAATTAGCAATCATGCTCTCTGATGGTTGCCCAAAATGCTGCACATAGAGGTTTATAATACCTTTATTCAGAATTGCCAAAACTTGGAAGCAACCAAGATGTTCCTCAGCAGGTGAATGAATAAACAAGCTGTGGCACATCCAGACATTCCCAAATTATTTAGGAAAGACATGGAGGAAATTTAGATGCATATAACTAAGTGAAAGGAGCCCATCTGAAAAGGTAACATACTCTATGCTTCCAACAATATGACATTCTGGAGAAGATAAAACCATGGTAACAGCAAAAAGACCAGTGGTCCCAGGACCTGGGGGCTGATAGGATGAACAGATAGAGCAGAGAGGATTTTTCAGGGAGGGAGGATATTCTATATATTATAATGATGGATGGATGTCATTGTACATGTGTCCAAACCCAAAGAATGTACAAAGCCAAGAGGGACTCCTAAAGGAAACTATGGACTTAGAGTGATTATGACATGTCAATGCAGATTCATTCTTGGTAACAAAGACATTCTGGTGGCTGACACTGATAAGGAAGGTGGTTATGCATGTATGGAGGCAGGGCTTAGAGGAGAAATCTCTGTTCCTTTCTCTTGATTTTGTTCTAAACCCAAAATGGCTCTAGAAAAAAATAGCATCTTTAATAGAAACAAAAGTGTAAACCAAGACAAAGAAAAATGACTTTACATAATATGCCTAAAGTTACAGTGGTACCGGGTCATAGACCAGAATTTAGATTAATAACAAACTTCACAGCAATGAACAGAAAACCACTCCGACTGGCTCTCCCATCACTTTTTTTTTTTTTAAGATTTTGTTTATTTATTCATGAGAAACAGAGAGAGAGAGGCAAAGACACAGGCAGAGGGAGAAGCAGGCTCCCTGTGGGGAGACCAATGTTAGACTCGATCCCAGGACCCCAGGATCACAATGTGAGCTGAAGGCAGACACTCAACTGCTGAGCCATCCAGGTGCCCTCTCCCATCACTTTTGATATAGGAAACAAGAATAGGAAACATGGAAACAAAATTCTCAGTAAACTCACACATTTTCTATTTAACATCACCTATTTATGACCTCAGCAACAGTCTGCTACCTCGGCTCAGTTGTTTGTTTGTTTGTTTGTTTTTTCCACTTTGAATGATTCTCCAATGCTTCACCATCTGTGCGATTGTTTCATTTTCCACATTGTCTTAATAACTAATATATTATATATATCTTAAGGCCAAGTCATGTGTGTGGCGAAAAAAAAAATTAGCAGCATTTCGAACTAAACACAACTTGCCCTTAAAACAGGAATCACTTCTCAAAACTATATCATACTATTGTTAGAGAAATCAAATGCATTTACTCTGTGCTCTACTGAGTTTAAATAGAATAGATAATACTTTTAACTTTTCATAATTATACTTTCTCTTGGGAGGAGTATTTTAAAGGTTTATTAGGACTCCTCATTGTTTCTGATAATCCCAGTTTCAATAATCTCTGAATATCATTTTCATATGAGTATAATTTTTTTTCTAAATATGTCTGATTAAGGTGTGTAGGTGTGTAGGAGCACACACATTCTCACAATGTGGGATGCTGTTTCAAAAATGTTTTATTTTCAATTACAAATTTTTCAGGCTCGCTGTCGGAAGTTTTTAAAAAGCTGAGAGTAAAAAGAATAAAATAAAAATCATCTATCTCACCAGCAGGAGAAATTGTATTTGATAATTTCCAAACAACTTGTCACCTCTTGGTCTGTGCATATTTAAAATATACAGAGATTGTGTTATTTATTTATAGATATGGTAATGAGGTCACTTGTGTACATCTGACTAGTATATCGTTTAAAGATAATTTTCAAAGCTGTAACATTTTCCTGTATTTATATGTGTCATAATACACTTAATTAAAGAATGTTCCTTTCAGAAAAAAATATGAATAATTCTCCGATTCCATATTTCAAAAACATCTCTCATCACCCAGCCAATCATTTTCTTAGGAAACTAATAATGACAACAGCAACAATAGAATTAGTACAGCAGGTAACATTTTTCAAGAGCTCACTATGTCACTATGACAAATATGTTGCATCTATAATCTTGTTTGATCTCCACAACAGCTATCATACGAAGGAATAATAGTTTCCCCTGTTTTATGGGCAAGGATGTTGAGGTACAAATTAATGGAATAACTTGGTTAAAGTCTACAAATTGGTAGAATTTCTGGTATAACGGAGTAGTTGTAGAAGTGGCATTCATTGTGCTAAAAATGTACATGATTAAAAAATATACCTATTAACACTGCTGACATATTTGCCATCTGTATGTGCTTGCATGTAACACCAGTACAATGTTCTACATTTACTTGCATGATTTTTTTCCACAAAGAACATTTTCATATTTATCTACCGAACTATGTTTTTTTATTGTTATTATTTTATCCATTGTACTTACAGAGTCATGACATTTCCTAAAACAGTTTTGCTTGCAATGTTAATTGTTCTAGAATTTTTAAAACAGCTTTATTTTCCACTCTCCACTGAGAGCTCATAGCTTGGCACCAGGTCTGATAATAATGACCCTAGACCGCTTGTCATGGGGTTCAAAAGTGTCACTCCTGGACCACCATCCAGTGAAAGCTGCAACAGGATTTCAGGAATCTCTCTGTTAGATCTAAATCCACCCTGGACATGGAGCTCCATTCCACCTTCTAAGCAGGAAAGACCATCAGAATATTTATGGATCTCTATCATCAGGCTGGAGTTCAGGACGTGTTACATAACTTGTGGGCTCAATGCCAAGGGTAAAATGTGGGGCCTTTTGTTGGAACTTCATCAAGAATTTCAAGGTGATGATAGCAGAACATTAAAAGAGGCCCAGGCCCCTGTAGGCTCAGGATCTTATGTGACTGCCCATGTCACATGTCCACCAAGATGGAACTATGAAGCCTTTATAGTTTTCAAGTAGAAAGACTTATCTCAGTGGATTCAAAACCACTGCATCATGTGGAAACCCAGGAAAACAACAGCATTACCAATCCCTACACTGATTTCTTATACATTCTAGCCTATTTAATATTTTATACTTAAAAAAAAGCTGCTATTATTAAGTAGGATTATTTGCAGTGTTCTACCACTAATGCTGATATTGGATTCTAATTTAAGATGGTTTTCTCATTTTTAATTCTAAGGTTTTTTTTTTTTTTAAGTCTTTCTTTCCCACAAAAATGGGTGTTAGATTATTAGGATTTTTTTCATTCAACACTTATTTAAATAATCATATGGTTATTGTATATTTGACGTATCTATGTCATACACAATATTAATGACTTTAATATTAAACCATCTCTGTATTCTTGCTGTGTTAGGAAAATCTGCTATTAATATTTGAGTGTTCTTGCTGTTGTAGGGAGAAAAACTATACAGAGTATATTATCCCTTTTCTCCTGCACTTCTGGAAGGCAGACCATGCTTGGGGCTCGAAGACACAATCATCTTCCCATATCCTTGGCCCCTTGGCCTCCCTCCAGCCCCCAAAATCCTTTTTTGGGGGGACAGAGTTACAGAAAATGCCTACACAGGTGTTACTTTGATGTTGAAAATCATCAAGTAGTAAGACCTGAGTGGATCTATGAATAATGCTACTGCTAAATGTGAACAGGGCCGTGGTCAGTCTGGGGCAGTGCACAGAGGAAGAAGAGGCAGCCAGTGATTTATTTTCAGGGGTGCAGTTCTGCTTCCCACACATGGGCCTTGGAAGACACAGAAGCAGAGAGACCTAGGAGGCCCCTGGGTCGATAAGCATCGGGATTTTGAGGGCTGGGGTTGGGTATCCTGAATGTCGGCTCTGTGTGGCTGAGCATGAGATGGGTAGATCTGCCTGGAATATCAGCTTTTAGATGTCCAAGACTGGCTAGTGCTCTTTAAAAGAGAAAAATGCAAGAGAAAAAATGGAGAACACTAAGACAGAAGGATTATGACCATTCCTGCTCTCAGCACACGTCATCACTAAACTCTCTATGTGACACCTTGACATTGGTGTGTGTGTGTGTGTGTGTGTGTGTGTGTGTGTGTGTGTGGTGGGTTATGACTGAGTAGTACATGGAACCAGCTTTAATTTCATTTAGAAAAATAAAGAAATGAGATCATTGTTGCTCCTGAGTATTGAATGGCAAATTTACATCTGTTTTATTGGCATATAAATTTCTTGTGTTATTAACTTAACATATTTTTGAATTACACTTGCTAGTCTTTTATTCAGAACTCCTGCATCACATTGCAGAGGGAATGGAGGCTTATAGATTCGCATATAAAAGATAGTCTGTGCATGTGTACATGGTTTGTATGTATGTGTCTGTATCTGTTACTTGTCTAACTTTCTCTAAAGACTATACTAGATTCATCTAAGTACTTGAGCCATTCCTCAAACTTTTTTTAAGGTTTTGAAAAATATTTTTAAAATATTTGAAAAATATTTAAATTATATGAAAATCATTTACTCCATAAGGATTTAAAAGGTGGCTGCAGAGCCATCTAAGCCAATTTTTTTCTTTCTCTTTTCTTTCTTTCTTTCTTTCTTTCTTTCTTTCTTTCTTTCTTTCTTTCTTTCTTCTTTCTTTTCTTTCTTCTTTCTTTCTTTCTTTCTTTCTTTCTTTCTTCTTTCTTTTCTTTCTTCTTTCTTTTCTTTCTTTCTTTCTTTCTTTCTTTCTTTCTTTCTTTCTTTCTTTCTTTCTTCTTCTTCTTTTTCTTTTATGTCCTGTCTTCTTCTCATGTGTGTTAACCATGGTTATTGTTCTAAAGATATTTTCTATTTATTTATTTTCTCAGTAATTACTATTTCTAGAAGTGTGCATGTTAGTGAAATTATTAGTTTTTTTTTTAAACTTGTATAATGATAATCTAGAAGCAATTTGTCCTAGTGACACTCTGTGTTCAAATCCCAGCTCTACTATTTCCCTCAGCCAAGTTCATCTCCATCTCCTAATTTAAACCAATAGGAACAATTATGACATCTGCTGCTTGGAGGTTTTGTTAGGGCTGAATGAGTTACCATGTGGCAAGCCTTTAGAATCAGTGTCAGAGTTCATAATGACTAAATATTAGAACCTTCCATTTCAGGACTCACTCCATACTGATGGCTGTGTTCAAAGTGAAATCCATTCCCTTATTATTTTCCTACTTTCCAATTAGATTCAGTTCACCCAAGCTCTAGATAAACAAGCTAGAGAGTTATCCTTTGCTGTATTTTCTAAAGTAAATGAGAAAAAAAAAAACAGATACAGAAAGATTTTTTTCCTTGTCATTATGGAAAATTAACTCAGTAATTGTGTCACTAAATCACACTAATGATGAAAAGAATCGGGATACATCTTTTTCAAGGTTATACGAGAATAAATGCACATTACAGAAACCTAAGATAATATAAAGGAACGCTTTTTTAAAAGATTTTATTTATTCATGAGAGACACAGAAAGAGAGGCAGAGACATAGGCAGAGGGAGAAGCAGGCTCCTTGCAGGGAGCCCCATGCTGAACTTGATCCCACATCCCGAGATCACGCCCTGAGCTGAAGGCAGATACTCAACTGTTGAGCTACCCAGGCGTAATGGGACCCTTGAATTTGTAGATACATTTTACCTTGTTTTGTTCATGGACCTGCTTAATGTTGCATGAAACCTATAGAAATTTTTTTTCAGAAATATTTTCTATGTCTTGGACTGGAACATATGCAAGACACAATTCAGAATTGAGAGGATCTTTCCTTAGTTAGCTCTCCTAAAAGTCGAAAGTAGATATTGTGTCCTTGATTTAAATAGTGGGTCCTCTAATTTTAAGTGGCTAAACTAAGATATATAGTCAGATAAACCTGAATCTGAGCACTTACTATTTTCTTTGCACAGGTTTTCAATTAATCAACTTTGATTACAGCTTACAAGTCATTTTATTAAGTACAGACACACACACACACACACACATGTGCAGATAAATAAAATGTCTGATAATAGAGGAAAATATTTTAAAGGGGAGTGATAATAAAATTCATTGTTTTTATTTAGGATGCATGTGTATACAAACACTTGTTTTCCATAAAGGAATCAAGAAAGGCTTTCCGATGGACCATATATCTGATCCAAAGATGTACAAAATGACTAGGTCACTGACAATAAGGTGGGAGTGGAGCATGGGAAGGAAAAGAAATGGGATTATAGGTAGAGGGGTAGCAAGAGTGGAGGCATCAAGATGTAGAGTCCATGCAGCTTCTCGAGTGCATTTGTGTTAAAACTAGGCCAATTCCCCTATAATTCTTTTTGAAGACTAGCGCTACAGACAGAACAAGATTGCTTCAATTTTACAACATACCTAAACTCTTTACGTTTTATAAAAAGCAGAAACGCAGATAATGTGATGCCCCTATTCTCTGCTGTCTCTCATGTCCCCTGCCCTCCCTTTACTTTGGAAGAGTGTTCACCCAAAGCATCTGTTTTCTCGTGGTTGAGAAACAAGCAGCCCTCA
Organism: Vulpes lagopus; assembly: GCF_018345385.1. Classification (NCBI taxonomy): domain Eukaryota; kingdom Metazoa; phylum Chordata; class Mammalia; order Carnivora; family Canidae; genus Vulpes; species Vulpes lagopus. Next base: position 15,365,251 of record NC_054829.1, on the reverse strand, counting down.
CTTAGAAATTAATTGCAGTATTACCGGCAATTTGAATCAACAGACGTTTCTAGCAAACCAGCCTCAAATGAATTTCCTTGCCCTGTGTTCTACATAGTATAGATGCAATATCAATAATAATGATCTTAAGAGCAGCAACCTTTGCTAGACCTTTACTATTTGTAAAGCTTGTGTGTGTTTGTGTGTGTGTGGAGGTGTGTACGTCTATTTTAATCTTACCCTATTTAGATCAAATAGTATATTGGAGAAACCAGAAGATGGAGCTGAGATTCAGATGATTGCTCTCAGGTTGCCCTATCATCTGCACTTAGAAACCTCTTCTCTGAACATACTGAGTGTCTAGAATCAGATATCTTCAGGATAGATTCTGTGTGTGTTAATTCTGTACAACAGTATAAAAGAGTTTAGGGAAGCAAGAGCTTAATGACCGTCTACATCTTGGATACATATTCCATTTTTATCCTGTTTAGCATAAAGTTTGGGTCATCTAAACCTTAAACTTTATCCTTTAACCTGGATATATACAAGATTCTCTGTCTGCCTCGTATTTGCCAATTATCTGTTTTATAGATAGTATGGATCTTTTTTTGAAGATTTTATTTACTTATTTGAGAGAGAGAGAGCAAGAGCAAGAGAACACACGAGAGATCACAAGCAGGAGGGAGCATAATGTTGGGAGCACAAGTGCAGGTGGGGGGGAGAGGGGCAGAGGGAGAGGGAAAAGCAGACTCCCTGCTGAGCAGGGGGCTATCTTGGGCTGATCCCAGGACTCTGAGATCATGAACTGAGCCAAAGAGAGACACTTAACCAACTGAGCCACCCAGGTGCCCCAAACGGAATGGGTCTTAATGGTATTACTGCCCCAGCTTTTCTTCTCTTTCTTCCTTTGTTTGCTTCTGCACAGACACCTCAGATAGATCCACTTCACTGACTTTTGGCTTCTGAACATACTCTTTTCTCTATTGCCAGGTGCTAGGAACACATAAAAGTCAAAGTAATGAACGTTGTCCCCAAGAAACTCAATCCAGCAGGAAAATGGTCTAGTCGTAATTTAATCAACTATTTATTGATATTCTTCTCTGTGAGATTAACTGCATACCGTAGATGCAAAGAAATATTTACAAATGTCTGATGGATTGAAATTACCCTGATTTCCGTTTTATCCCTGTCTCTTTAAATAACATAATTTTCAGGTTTGGTTTGCAGTTGTCCCCCCTCTATCAGAACCTGTCTAGGCAAATAGTGTTTTTAAAATATTTGTCATTTCTATTAGAGTTTAGAAACATTCATCTTTTTCCCCATGGGAAGTATTAGGTAAAGCCGTTCTTTTTCTTTCTGGATTTATTTGCCCTAAGGTCCTGTGAGACAACATTAACTTTGTAATTTCTAGGATCCCTATTTTGAATGTTTGTTGACATTATTCTTGATGGTCTACTTACTAGCGTCAGGATTTGTGGTTGGTATAGTTCTGTATTTTAAACTGACATAATCGAGAAATTGATTGTGACATTTTAAACAAGTAGTCTGAAGGTAGAGGTCATCATATCTTATGAGGTTGAACTTGGGGAAATTTCACTACCTAAATGTTCTACTCAAATGCTTTCAGAAAGCTATTAAGCACACCAGCCAGCCATGGTGCCACATAATAGGGGAAACAAAGAATGAAACTTCTTCTGCTGCATATACGCTGTACATCTCAGTCAATCCATGTTGAACAAGAAAGATCTAAAAAAAATTATATTAAAGGGAATATGGAATTCTCCAGTCAACTTTAAAATGTAGACTTTTGAGCCTGTTGCTGCTTATCTATTGCATTGCAAATCCCTAGCATTTCTTCTAATGGCCTCTGGAAATGTTTTATAATGAGAAGCAGATTTTGGTAATCCACATTATGATCAAATTACTTTTGTCAGTGTCTTTCATGTAGCAATTATTAAATATACAAAGCCTAATTTGATTGGCAAAAACGTTCCCTTCCACACTGCCATGATTGTCAACTGTCAGCCACTGATACAGAAGGACTCATTGTAGAAACACAATTAGAATCTTAAAATACTAATGGAAAAGTGCATACATGGAATTTGAGGGGTTTTCAGATCCATTAAATACACTAAAGCCTACTTATAATGTGCCCACACTCGATGCTTTTCTATACAATAACTGAAATAACTGAAAATTGGAAAATCCTGACCAATGGCCCAGAAAGCATTATTTGCTGCATTTAGAAATTTCCCCTCTTCTTCATTCATTGCTTTTCAAAAGGTTGCTATAAATTAATCTGTTCCCAACCATTTCATGGCTTTCTGTACAGGGGGAAAAATATGTTAACAGAACCAAGCGGACAATAAAATGTAGTCTGCTAGAAATGGGAAATAATAAGACAAAACTCACAATATACAAACCCTTACCTCCATCAATCTTGAGGCTAAGGGTCTTGTGTCTCACATTTCTGCTGAAACCACAATGATGGGAAAATATTTATGATCAGTTTCCCTTACCATCTGAAGAGGAATGATGGCTTCTTCTTGACTGACTTCAAAGACAGCAGGGCCCACCCCATGATTCTCCATCTTCATCAGTGAACTCTAGTCCCCCGAAAGAGAAAAGCAGAAATTTAAAAATGATCCAATAAGTAGAATAACAAAGTAATAAGTTATAGGCCTTAAGGTCCACCTTCCTTCTCATTTCTGTTTGGGGGAAGTAAGAAAAAAGTGTCTTAAATTCTTTTTTTTTTTTTTTTTTTTTTTTTTTTAAATTGTGTTTGATGTGTCTTTTATAGAAAGAAGAGTCCACAGCTTTTGCCAACTTTTTTTTTTTTTTTTTTTTTTTTTTTTTTTTTTTTTTTTTTTTATGATAGTCACAGAGAGAGAGAGAGAGGCAGAGACACAGGCGGAGGGAGAAGCAGGCTCCATGCACCGGGAGCCCGATGTGGGATTCGATCCCGGGTCTCCAGGATCGCGCCCTGGGCCAAAGGCAGGCGCCAAACCGCTGCGCCACCCAGGGATCCCCTCTTAAATTCTTTAAGTAATAATCTATTTATAGAGGTTCCTCGTATAGATGTTTTGGAGGAGATGCTTGCAATGGGAGGGTAGTAGAAGATTAAACTAAGGGTCCCTTCAACTTAAAAAAAAAGGGAATCTAGCTTTTGTAGTATTGGATGAGGACACAATTGGCTATTCAACTAACTGACCCTCAATACTCTGCTGATCTCAATTACACATACACAAAATCAGTCCAGGATACAGTATCCTCAACCATACGTTAACTTTATAAAGTTTTTAAAAACATTAAGGTGCACCTAGCAACCACATCCTCACCTAAACAGAAATAAAACAAGAATATAGTTTTTTAAAATTTAATTTTAATTGGAATATAAATTTAGTTGGAAACAAATGATTTTACCCCTGTTCTATTTCATCCTCACACTTTAACATGTTTTTTACAAGGGGATAAAATTTCATAGAAAGTCAAGGAAATTATATTTCTAATTTAAGGGGGGAAATCTCTTTAGGTACTCATCTTAAATGAAATTATGTATTTGTATGTGTGTGATGAAGCCTAAGGCTTTAGGTGGAGTCATAAACTTTAATAATTATCCATCATAGAAACTCAATATGCAATAGGATAATTCATACAGCATAAAAGATTGTTAAAATTCTCACTCCATAAGAAACTACATTTACAAAGTGGTAATCTTTCAAAGGACAAGCGTTACTGCTATTAGGGTAACTTCTCTCATCAACTCATCCAGAAGAGAAATATGTCAGGATTCAACCTTAGAAATTCCAAACAAATGATGACATGATACATGGGTGGCCCACCGCTCAGAAATCTTGTTGGTTATAGGGACGCCTGGGTGGCTCAGTGGTTAAGTGTCTGACTTTGGCTCAGGTCCTGATCCTGGAATGCCGGGATTGAGTCCCGCATTGGGCTCCCTGCATGGAGCCTGCTTCTCTCTCTGCTTATGTCTCTGCCTCTCTCTCTGTCTCTCTCTCTCTCTTTCTGTTTCTCTCATGAATTAATAAATAAAATATTTTTAAAAAGAAAAGAAAAACAAAAATATCATTGGTTAGAGACTAGAGTTCAGTCTTTGTACAAAAATGCGAAGGCCCTCTTGCTGGTTGCTGAATTTCCTGCTGGTTGTCTTATCATACCTCTAGCACTTGAAAACTATTTCCTAGAAATTATGTCTGCATTAACTTGTTAACTTTTGCTACCAAATGTTTTACCCTGGAAATATTTTATGGGAAACTGTTTAATCTTTGCTTTTTCTCTCCCAACTTAATGAGTAATGAATTAAAACATGTATAGTACATTTTGGAATCATCCACCAAAGAACCTGAAGGCAGTAAAATCAATCCTTCCTTCCTTCCTTCCTTCCTTCCTTCCTTCCTTCCTTCCTTCCTTCCTTTCTCTTTTAATATCTCTGTACTCATCTGAAAAATTATCACAAAGGCACCACCTGAGAATGTTTTCTTTTCCTTAAGTTTCCTTTATCTTGATTCTCTTTGACCTTGATTATGTGCTTCTTGGTCAGATTCTACCAAAACTGTAGACTTCTTCTGTTCTGAAGAGACTGGAAATCTCCTATGTAGTCCTATCAGTTGATACTCAGAAAACACAATAAAAACTTTTTATTCATCAGTCTACAGTTTTTGTTTGTTGCTTGGTTTTTGGTTCCTCACACCAACCCACCCACCTACCCAGAGGAGTCAGGGAGTTAAATTGTGCACTACAAAAGAAAACCATGAGCAGTAATAAATATGGGAAAGCTAAAGAATCATCCTGGAAATTATTTTCTGAAAATGTGATACTGGAATATTCACTTTAGAATATTGATCTGTTATCTACTAGAGAAAATTAAGAAGTCAGAAAGCAAATAGATTAGTATATGCTGGGTCTTCTATATTAATATAAAGATGAATAATGGGAGAGCAGCACTCTTTGGATGCAAGCTCACTGGATTTAAATCCTGGATCTATGTCTACACTTCATTGACTGTATAAGTGACTTTCATTTTCTCTACCCATCAGTTGCACATAATATCTACCTTGATTGTTTTAAGGACAAATTAATATGCTATTGAGTGCATATAAATTTCCTGGAATAGTATCTTATACAACGTGGATGCACAGAATTGTGGTGATGGGGTTAGTATTAATAGCAATAATAGCAGGAGTAGCAGAAAAAGAAGTAGAGGAAGTACAATAAAATATACGAAACATCTGGGACCTCCTTACAATAAAAGGTAACGTCTCTCATGGGGCTTGACAGACCTCCTTTCTCCTCCTCCCTAACACTTAAGTAGCAACCTGTGATTCTCTGTACTCACTATCACATGTGGTACTGGACCTGCAGGACTACACAGTTCATAGTCTGAGGCCCCACGGTGTGGATATGCAGGGCATGCTCTGTGACTAAAGCAACTTTCTACAATCTACTGTGGGACAAATAAAGTGAAACATGGTGTTTGCATTCCTTGGTAATGAACAGGGACTGAGTAGTTCTCTGAGAACAGCCCTGGAATATCTCCATCCACATGGTAGCTGCTGCCTTTTAAAAACAGTCTCAGGTAATAGCAACCATCTGGATAGAGCTCTAATCCAGGGAAAGGGCCAGCAGCATTGAGGTCCTAGGAAGATAAGTTCGGCTAGGTGGACATATAAATAAGAGAGCTCCACTGAAGATATGTGATTTCAACTGCTCTTCATTGGGAAGAAAGTGGTAGGCTGCAATAAAAGCAAAAATCAAAGAAAATGCAAAACGTATTATTTAGAAAGACTTAAAATTAGTAAGTAAGCTACATGCTTTAAAAAAACATTTAATTTAAAAATTTAATAAGTACTAAATCATTTTTTTCTTTTTATTTCTGATTAATTTTGAACACATGTTGCCATTGGGAATGTGGAAGCATATGTGTATCTTTTGTGGAATAACACATAACTCATCTCATGTGGTTGATCCTCTTGAGATCTTCATCTTCAAATGAGTGTTAATCCACCGATAGTAGTATTGGCAATACTAAGGTCAGAAAAAAACAAGACTGAAACTCAAACAATGACAGATTCTTACACTTTCAAAAATGCACTTAATAAGAAAGGCGGACTGAAATATTCAACTGTGTACATTGGAGTATATGTTTATATAAATATACATTTCTAAGGAGAAACAAATTTTGAAACATAAGACTTTTTTAAGATTTTATTTATTTATTCATGAGAGACACAGTCAGAGGGAGAAGTAGGCTCCCCTCAGGAGGCCCAATATGGGACTCGATCCCAGGACCCTGGGATCATAACCTGAGCCAAAGTCAGATGCTCAACCACTGAGCTACCCAGGTGCCCCAAAACATAAGATTTTGCTAATAAGCTTTTTAAAAATGACCCTGGGTGGCTGGAGCTGTCTAAGGCATTCACCAACATTCTTACAGTTTTTGGTAAAAGAGGGCTGACAAGATTTAGGACGTAATATGTTGATCTGCACAAACTCCTCTGCCAAGGAAAGAATTATCTTAAAATGTCATGTATACATAACTACAAATGTTTTTTTTTTTTTTTTAATTTATTTATGATAGTCACACACACAGAGAGAGAGAGAGAGAGAGAGAGAGACAGGCAGAGGGAGAAGCAGGCTCCACGCACCGGGAGCCCGACGTGGGATTCGATCTCGGTCTCCAGGATGGCGCCCTGGGCCAAAGGCAGGCGCCAAACCGCTCTGCCACCCAGGGATCCCTACAAATGGGTTTTTAACGAAGGTCACAGAAACTATTTATCTTGTCTCTATTTTTCTCTCAAAGAAACTCTTCCATTTCTTTTTCTATCCACTCTTTTAAAACAAATATTTTAGGCATCTATATGTGCCAGGCACTCTTTAAGCTGCTGCTACTTCAGAAATGAGTAAGAAAGACAATGGTTTTAGTCAAACAATAAACAAAAGAAAGAAAGAATTCCAGGTAGTAACAGATGCTACGTAGACATATAAAGAGGGTAAGCAACTAGAGCTTAACAATGAACGAAGATCTATGTTGGGTAGGATGGCAAGGGATAGCGTCTCTGATAAGAGGATATTTTCATAAGAATGCCCAAATAGGTGTTATTGTAACTGAGTATTTGAGATTAAAGGGCAAGATGATTATTATAACTTTAATGATGAGGAAACCAAGACTCAGAAAAGTAAATAATTTCATTTCCATTTGGCAGTTACTTATACTTTGCTTAGCAGGGGTCAAGAACTGTTATAAATGACAAGGACATAACCTACAAAAACTAAACTTTCTTTGTCGTAAAGCTCATAGCCTTGCTGACAGAAGAGACAAACGTGCAAATAACTCCAAGAAGATGGTGTCGTGAAGAGTTAGGTACACAGTGCTGGAGGACACAGATGGAGTGATTCACATTCCCTGAGGGTCCGGAAAGGACATGTGCCTGCACACAGCACTGACATACATAGCGTACCAAATGGAACCTAAATGAAGCGGAAGGAAGGGAAGGGAATAGAACATAGTGTTAATTGAATGCTTACCCATATGCCAGATACTGTGCTCATCAGCTCTCCAAAACCCTGTAGGTAAGAATTAATATCCCCATTTTATAGATTAGGAAATGGAGCCTAAGAAAAGTTAACATGCTTGTTCAAGGTAATAAAGTTAGTAAGAAGTAGAGTTTTGGATGTTCTTTTAGATTCTTCTGGCTTCTGAACTTGCTGCATTGCTCTGCCATTATATCAGAGGGCTGGGACTCAGAGAAAGCATCACAGGGGGGAAAAAAAAAAAAAAAAGGATGTGTGAGGGCCGGATTAGACTAGGTCAGCACCAAGGACACTGCCTAATCTGAGCTTCTGTAGCTTTGACTGATTAATGTCCTAGTACCTGTTCTCAAGAATACAGCTATTTTTCTTAAAAAAAAAAAAAAAAAAAAAAAAGAAGAAGAAGAAAGAAAGCATGAACCATGGGGGCATAAAATAATTACTTCTGCTAAAATTTTACTTTTTTATCTGATTGTTTGCAATCACATATTTTTACAGAAAAATATGCCAGGTATTGTGCTCTAGTCTCTTAATTTCTCCCTCCACATTTTCAATATTGGGGAAAATAAATAAGTTATTTTATTAAAAGGATAATTTTACATGAAAGTAGATGTGGATGTGGAGCTTAGCTACAAAACACAAAATCAAGGTTGGATATGAGATACATGGGCCCTGTGGTTTCTATCTTGAAAAGTGCAGGTGTGATAACAACAACAACAACAACAACAAAAAAGAGTGAAGTTTTAGGCACTGAATATAGTTCCAAGTAAATCCTACATATAATATTCTATATTGGCAAGCCCTGTTTCCTCAATGCAAGGTATTATGGTGGCTATAAACACAAGCTCTGCCATCTGAATATCTGTAGCATCTGCATCTATAATGATTTCATCATTTATAATTTCATGAACTTGCAGAACATAAATTCTTTGGACCTCAGAGTATAGGAGTTAATGAAAAAGGACTTCCACTTCACACAGATCTGAGTTGTCATTCCACATCTTCTATTTGATAGTTATGTGGGCAAGTAATATCTGTATACATTCATAATATCTCTATCATCTATCTGTCTATCTATCTATCTATCTATCTATCTATCTATCTATCTATCACCTATATCTGGGAAAGCAATGTCTTTTCTTTGCCTAATTTTTTCATCTGTAATACAGGATAATTAGAATTCCTATCATATAGTTCGTTGAACAGAATTCATGTTAAATACTAAGAAAAGTTTGAGGCAAATAATCATCACTCAATGAATGTCTTATAGGACAACATACAGGTGACATGTCCTTTTTTATAAAAGGGCCACAGAAACCTCCAAGTCAATGCAGAAGAGTAGTAATCTGGGAAAAATAAACCCAAACTTCATCCTTTAGAGAAAAAAGCACAGCCCACTATTAGAATCATTCTTCAATTCATATAAAAATTAATGTATCAAATATTCTCAGAAAAACAAGAAAAATAAATGAAGAAAGAAGGAAAGAAGAGGGGGAGGAGGGAGGAATAAAGAAAAATAAAAAACAAGAGCTGAGAAGAAATGTTATTACCACTCTAATAAGTCTGGGAATATCACTGTAGGTGATGTTGATTATAATAAAAATATTCTTTAAAATATTAACATAAAAAATAAAATAAAAAATATTAACATATACCACTTCTGTATGTTTTCAATACGAGTGCTTAAGACAGCAATGATTGTGTTCAAGGCTAGGAAAGATGCAAGGATATTGTGAAAAATAAAAGCTTTCTCTTGAAACTTCAAGTCTCTCATGAAATTTCACATTTCCTCCTTTGGAGGATGCTGTTGCTGTTTTGGACAAAATACGTCTGATAGTTCCTTTGCTCCAATAGGTGATTGTTGAAAGCCATATAACCTAATTCGAGTGCTACAATACTGGACAGTTGAAAGTTGAGTTAATTTTCTTTCTATTGTAAATGCCAATTTAGGTATGTAAGCTAAGACACTGCTAATGCAGTAAGGTATATGTCTAATGATGCCACTGATACTAGTTTGGACATAGTTAATTTTAGCAAATATATTGGGCTAATCATAAGCATCCTAGAACTTAATGATTATGAGATCGGCAAGTGGTTATAAACTTTGACTGAGCAGAGCCATCTAATGGTAACAGCTCTGGGATATAGAGATGTCAGAGACTTTCACCAAAAAGAAGTTATTCTTAGAGAAACATCAATTGAGTGCACAGAACTCCACCTCGGATCTTAGCAGAAGTCTGTCCAGGTTCACAGGAATAAAATGGGGCAAGATATTGATCAAATGCTTATATGCTGCATTTATAAATATATTGAAAGACAATGAAACAACCACTCCCTTGAGGTTAAGAAACTAATGTCATTTTATGTCAAAGGCAAGGGAAATCAGCATTCTCTGATGAAGGTTTCTTTTCTTATGAGTTACCAGGTCCCTGGTCCTCTTCATCACACCCATTTAAAATAAAGCTACTCATATGTACAAGAAATAGATGATAGGCTCTGGAGGGAGGTGGAGAGTAAGATGGAGTTACTCGAGGTTGGGAACTGTGGACCATTGTGATTTGTATCAGCCTTTCAGCTTTTTCTTCTGCCCAAGATGGGATTAAGGGTATCTCACTATAATACTATGATCAGACACTGGTATGGAAATATGTAAGTGTAACTTCTACATAGCAGAGGGAGTCACGATTAGGGTGACCATTAAAATTAGGATGGACAGGGTTAGAATGGGCAGAGAAAAGAAGAGTACTTGGAGTGGGGAACCAAACACATGGAAAAGAATTTGGGAAGAGCAAGAGGGCTGAAGGCTGGTCTGTGACATGTAGTCATGGTATTTGATACAGGAGCAAGTTTGTGGGGCAACTTGCCCCCCATGAATGTCTGCAGTAAAATTCTAGTTGGCCAATTGAGCACATGACTATTTGATTCTGAAAAGTGTATGCAAGTCACTTAAAATACCAGTGCCATAATACTTTGCTGTACAAGTGCTGCTAGCCTTCCTCAGCTATATGGAAGATATGATTCCTTAAAATGTCCCACAGATCATTTAAATGAGTGCTCAGCCTATAGGACTTGGGCACATATTTTCTCTTTCAATACCCTCCCCACCACTGCTTTTATTTTATTTTTTTCTTTTTAAAGTAAAGGAATGAGAGCATGTGGAGTGATTATATTTTAGAATCTTGAGATTTGGGAGACCAACTATCATTTTGGACACATTATAGTAAAATGTAGTGTAAATCATAGCTTAAGGAAATAGTCAAGATTTTTCATGTTTAGCATTAGCTACTGATAATATTAAATGATTTCTGATCTATAACATAAAGAAGATAATCTAGCAGGGTTTTTTTTTTTAAAGGCTCACATTACAGGAGAATTATGGTCATTTTTTTATTTTAAAACTTTTCTTAAAACTCGCTAGCCAATTCTTGCTCTAGAGTAACATTTAATAGATATTTATTGAATGACTAAATGGATAAAAAGTGAAAGCTATTTATTTTTCTTTTAAAATGGGGTAAGTCAGTCTCATCTCCTTTAGACATGCTTTTATAGCATGTTCCCAATTTGGAGGAGTTCTTATTTCAAAGGGACTCCCATCAATCTTTAAGGGATAGGAAAAGAGAGGATGCAGAAGTCTGGAAACCAGTAGGAGACAAGAGGTGAAAGCAGAAAATAAACCACCCTATTCTAGTTAGAAATACAGCAGCAGAGGTGAGCTGAGGAACTCACCAAGAGAGCGAGATTTCATGACGTATTACCCTTCTGTTAAAGTTCTGCACTGATGCAATTCTGTTTTTTGTTCCTATCACCCTCAACTTAGACAAAGAGAAGGTACTTTCTGAGAAATAAATTTATTTATTTATTATTTATTTATTTATTTATTTACTTATTTAAATTATTTTTAAAATGATGACCTAACTTCTATAACAAGATCCCTGACTCTTTCTCACTCTTAACCAAGAAATATTTGTCCT